>NC_089741.1:2959891-3047391 GCF_040412425.1 Macrobrachium rosenbergii | reverse complement strand
ATTGTGGTGTCTCTCATTAAAAAGGCAAATCCACGCTCCTTTCCTAGGTCACATGATACTATTAGGAAAGTATGTCGTTGGCCTTCTTCAGAAATGTCTCTTTTGAAGAAGTCTCTGAATGCACAGGGTGGTCATCAGAGACAGTATTTTTAAAACACTATTGCCACAAGCTCGAACAAATTTGACTACACTGTGTATCGTATCCGTAGGTGGCATGGTTAGTCCTATGCCCTAGGCGCTACAGCAGAAAACCAGGGGTCTTATTGATGGTGAGTATGCTAACTATCAGTGGGAGAAGGGTGAGAGTACTGCAACCAAACCCAGCATGTTTAGGTAAGCCACTGAAGATCGCGTATAGTTTCTTGTTCTTTGGTACCAAAACCTGAGGAGTATTTGGAATAAAGAATGGGGCTTGAAATCTGTGGCTTGACCTCAGACCAGAAATGTTTTTTTCTTTGGGGCATTGAGATTAAAAATTGAGAGCTTAAGCCTTTTCGTCACCTGTCAATTTCTTTATAAAGCTCCTTGAGGACGAAACACGCGACTATGTTATTGAAAAACAGGTTTTAAAGTAGGAAATACCTATTTTTGGTATTCGCTCCTGGGTCCTCAAAACCCTCCCACTTCCCTGACAAAAAGGCATGGGGTTTGGGCAAGGGATCATCCTGCATTGACCAACAGAGAGTAATGGCTTCCTGGTCCTGTGCCAGTCCGTTTGTCGACAATATGGTAGACGTGCATGCGTGTTAATCAGTTCTTCTTGCAAGTTTTGACATTGGAAAACTGGGTTCAGTTTTGCTGAAGATAAACGAAGGTGCCCTCTTACCTTTGAGTCCATTACATGTTATAGTGTTTATCATTACGACACAATACCCGGCCACAAGACCAGCTAAAAGAGAATTCTTTGATATTAGCTTGGTCACCATGGAGCTCTGGTAGACCATGGAAGGGTAACTCCTTGAGGACTCAACAACGACTACCAAAAATAGGTTTTCCTACGTCAAAACCTGTTTTCTTACACATCCAGTCCTTCTTACTACATTTACACTTTTTTGTATATTAAGTAAAAATATTTCACTCCATTGAACTTGTAATAAACCATTTCACATTCTAATTTTTCGTTAGGTACTTTCTTCTCCAAAAGTTTTTTAGAGCTCTTCTTAACTTCTTTACCTGATCTCTCATTCTACCATCGCCTGTAACATTTCCTTCCCAAAGCCTGTATCAGACATTATCATCCTTCTTTCAGTCGTGCTGATTATAACCTCTCGACCTCTTGATTTTTACCTAATCTTAATTTTTTAACTATTTTTGCTTACTCATTTTCAGACTCCTTCACTAATCTATTCAACTTGCATTTGTTACCACTAGCCCTCTCAGCAATGTCAACAAACTTCTGCTATCACATCTTCAACTCAGTGTTGTTTTCTTAAAATTATATAACAGAAAACTTCCACCAATTCCCTCCCTATACAAGAGTATGATCTTAATGTGAGTGAAATTGTTTCATAAACAAGATGATCATATGGCTAATTAATTACCTGTAAGCTGCAGTACCAAACACATTACTAATGGTAGGGTTGATGGATGGATCATAGCCTTTATATTCGCCTAACATCTCCATTCCTTGTGGACCTAAAATGTGCTTCAACCAATGTGCATAAGTAATGTGTTGCATCTCAGCACCAACAACCTGGAAAAAATGTAAAGAAATGGAATATTCCACAAACGTTAACCAATAAATGGGGTTAAAATCATGACCATAAAATTTTTAAAGAAAGTAATTTTGAATGTCCCACTGTAATTTCCAGTTTCATAAAAGTATTTAGTGGCTAATGCTAACAAATACGTTCAATTTGTAAGTATTACAGGGTATAAAATTCTACAAACCTTTCTTGCTTCATGAAATACAGTATCTCCATCCCAGTGTGGATTAAGTTCTCTCATTGCTTGAGCAACTCTATTGTGCTCTCTGAACCAAACTGTATGCATTGCGGTTAAGCCAGACTGAAAGAAAAATCATGATCATTTATTCTAAAATATCATGTAATAAATTTTATTTACTTACAAAAGCACAGATTGTAATGGTTCATTCTTCTATAGCAGAGGCTGTGAGCTTTCTCATGTGATTTTACTTTCCCATACATAGTGTTATGTTTAAAGAAAGTCACTGCTATAAAGGGAACACAAATGTAATGCATGAAACATAAAAAATAACCTTCATTTCTATAAAGGGAACACAAAAGTTAAATATGAGAATTACAAAAATCCTAACCTGTTCATTTGCCCTAATATCACCAGCTACGAAACAGTCAATTGCACTCTCACTCAGGTCTCGTCGACAATCTACTGGAGCACCATCACTAAAAGGCATGAGGGGTTTCCCTGAGGACATCAAAATTCCTGTGCGTAAGTCTCCGATGTTATTTGTCAAATTACGGAGTAACCTCATTTCTCCTGCGCTTGACCCATATACCTGAAATAAATATATCATTATCATTCCTGGATTAATTCTATTTGAAAGTTTACAAAATATAAACGATATTTTGGTCCAAATAATGTAAAAACAGTACATAATTATATTATACAGTACCTGAGAGCCATCGAGATAAGATGTGAGCTGATTAATTTGCTCCCTTGGTAACACAGTATTGAAAAACACAGATGTCATTCCTGAACCACAAATTCCAGAGGACCTTGTGAATTCCATGCAACGATGATGACGAATACGAGGGTCATCTGGTGGGATCTCAATTGGGAAGCATGGCGGAGCATAGTCACATGACCTAGAAATACACTTACGGCTTGCATAAATGGTACTGTTATGGAAGCAAAAGATAAATAGTCCAAGGGCTACATAATTTGGAATCACTTCAAAGGGATAGATCCAAACTGTTCAGAAAATATTATCAGCTGAGCTTTATCAATTATTATTAAATACAACACAAATTAATGCGTAAATACCATTTATTCATAAAAAATGCTTATGATTATCAAAGCAAAAATACCCTAACATAATATTAACAACTCCAAATTTTGCCTTTTGCTTTTAAAAATAATCAAGAACTTGTTTTCTTCCTCTTCTCTCACCGACTGAGCTAATGAGTCTCAAAAAATGACTAGGCTTTTACAATTAATTAACACATACTTCCTTAATATCAGAATATTTTAGTGTCTCCGGATAAAGTAACAAATGAAGACATCTAACACTGTAAATCTTTTCTGATATGCTTGAAATAGCATGGCAAGCACAGGTAGAGCATGTCATTTTAACATTTCCAACTTAAACTGGTCAGACAACAAAATCATTTCAACACTGAAGTAGAAAAAAAAACCTTATATTCAGAATCACACATAAGGCATTACAAATTCAGTCTAAAACTCTAAAACTGGTACAACTGTCAAAGAGTGCTATGAGTTTTGTGAATTCATTTACATACTAATACAATGTTGTACACAAAATTCTTGAATTAATAAGTAATTCAGATACGTCTTCAGAATCAACCATGTTGTTTTCTTAAAGCATTTAGTATTAAATGAGGTTAAGTCATGAGATCTGGACAGACATGACTGCTTAAATCCAGTTCTATCAAATCAAGAATGAGTGTTTAAAATTGACTTCATTCTGAGGTAATGCCAAAACTCTTACAAAGAGGCAGATTAAACTATCAGAGACAAAAAAGAAGGCAAAAATAAGGAATACTGTCAAAATACCTCCCAAAGCGGTCCAAAGTAATGACCACAGAACATGTAGTTAAAACCCTTTTGACAAATCTGGAGTGTAGCTAAGTTGGAAATAAAACCTTAATTACTAATCAGACTAAAAGCCCTTTATTCATCTATCCAGAAGAATAGTGGGTGGAGACTAACCACATATGAGAAAAACGTATCACGCACATACTAAAAAGTCACACAAAAACTTGAAAGAGCGTATCAAAAGCAACGTAAATTCAGTAACTAGAGCACAGACTTAGCTTGGTCCACGATGTAATCCTTTTAAAACACGCCAATAAAAACTTGTGAATCTAAAATAATTATAACTGTAAGGATTGACTTTGCCAGTAGTCCTACGTTATCTAGAAACATGTAGAATTACAAAAATTGACACACACAAAATGGAAACAAACTAAAATAAAATTATCTCTTTATGGGGAATTATCTAATTTCTCAACTATTACATTCACACAAGATACTACAAGAATGAAAACAAGCTTGTGAAGAAGACTGGTAGATTCATAAACATATGAATGAGTATGACGAGATCAATAAAAATTTTTTTTACAAAATTAAAGAAAATTGTCACTGATATTGTTAAAATTAAAGTATTACTGTAATAGCTTAAACACTAAAACCAGTGGATCCCACCTTTGGCAACTGACTCCATCGTGAAAACTTTCCGAAGATATTGATGGAAGTGCGTGGTCAAGGTCATGATCCAAGAATTGTCCCCACTGCATAAGCATGTGTGTACAGTGGTGATCAGGAGATACTTCTTCAGTGCTAATGATGCGAGTGGATACCAACCTAGCACTTGGCTTGAAAAACCCATGATAACGTTTAGTTTTGGACCACCCTGTTCAGGGAGATATGATGCACAATTATGAGACAAGTTTATCTTTATTGGTTTTTCTTAACCATTACAACTGTGACCAATTATTATTTCTATAACATTGCACATACAGTATAGTCATCTTAATTTGTCTAAATAAGTAAATATTACCTGTAATTCCTTTTATTAACATATTCTTATTTCTGGGCAATCAAAAAGCAACAGATTAGACACACAAGGTTCCAAAATAGCTCAACAAATCTTACAACAGGTTCTATTTTCACACCAAATGTAAAACCCAGTGGACACTGACCTATGGGTGTATTGAACCCATTTTCATAAATGGGAGGAAGGATTCGCCTAAACCCAGTTAAGGAAGACCCCCATAACGGATTCCGTAGATTATTGCAAGTGCCATCTATTGTCCTATACTTATTATGGAAGCACATATCATAGCAATGGACAGTTCGTCTATGTGACAAGCATCCAGACAAATTTGTTAGAAGTATTAACTTTTCTGGAGAAAGGAGGTCTTGATAATTGTAGCCTGGAAAAGAACTAAGTGAGAGTTACATAACTGTAACCTGGAAAAAACTGAGTTATATAACTTTATTCAGTAAAAGAACTCTAGTGAGAGGTACATAACTGTAGCACGTAAAATAACTTAAGTGAGATTACCTAATTGTAACCTATAAAAGAACTTTACTTCATTCACCTACTTTTTACTCTTATACATAAGAAATCTGATCATCTGCATTATTCATCATTATGTTCACATAAAAGATGTTCAAAACAACAGAAAAAATCATGGATCTGTTGATAATTTGCAATCCAGTCTTTGGTAAAACTCTACATACACATAGTACCCCTGAGAACAACAATCCCACATTCAATAAAATCTCAAACGTTTACATAAAAGTATTGGATAGTACATGATAAACTTAAACAATAAATCGTCAGCAATTTTTTTATATATAGCCTGCTTTCTCTGACTAATGTATATTACTGTAATGTTGCAGAGGCCTATTTAGTGTTTAGGGATGAATATTATGCAAAACTAATTCTTCTTTCATATATCCCTCATTGTGCTACCTAGTTTTAAATAAGGAGCTACTTAACTACTTAGTACAATAAGCATATCGTACAGAACGTGCATTAATTCTCCGATTATTAATATTATTACAGTGTACTTATACCATCGCAAATGATGGTAATATGAAAGAGGGTTGAGGAGGCAAGTGATGATCCTAAGGACATTTTGTATCGTCCCGAAGCTCCAACAAAAGTTGTGCAATGTACATACCTAAGTGGTAGAGTAAACATTATCACACACTGCATATTTTATTTCCTTCTCATTATTAAATTACTGTTATCATTACTAAGAGTGTTGTATCCATAATGTCAAAATTGATAATATATGAGATGATATGGACAGATTAAGTACAACCCTAAATATCGGACGAAGATACTGTATCTTCATTCTTCATCATCACAGTCATATAAGGGATAGTGGTAAGAGAGGCTTGGCCTGGTCTGGATGACAGCAAGTGTAAACATGGAATATATTATTTACTAACTGTAACTGCTATACAAAGAAAAACTGAATAAAGTATATAGATACATTCTGCATTTTAATATACATTTACTAAAATCGAGCATATACTTATCAGAAATGAGCCAAAAAATCATTCAATTGCTGAGGAAGGTTCACAGAACTGAATATGTGGCATGAATTCTGATTTTCAGTGTCAGGGTAAGGGTATGGTATCAAAATGTATTGAAGTTTCTGAATTACAGACATGAAAACAAGCTCTTGAGAGGTCTCAAAATAAAAAAAAACACTCATTTTGGCAAATCCTACAACAGTAACTGATAAAAGGTCATATAAATAACAAATGTGGTAACTTCCTGAAAGTTGGATGTAGTAATGAACTATACTGAAGTAAATATTAGCTTATAATTCTACTTCTAAAAACCTGAAGTTCTTTTTTATTAACAAAGCTCTGAAAAGAATTATTTTCCATTACTTAACGGAAATATAAGATACACATGCTTTTATGACGTGAGTAAAAGTCAAGAGACTCATACTTGTTAAGTTGAAAACCATTCCAGATTCCACGTGAGTCTTCACAATCCTCAAGGTCTGCTCAATCTTCTCAGCAGCTCTGGCAATTTCTCTTCCTTCTCCGGATGGAAACCGAAATATTCTCAGTAGTTCATGAGGATTTGGTGAACTGTTTCGGTCTCTCTGGAACAGCTGACTGAAAAGGAATTTTACTGTTCTAAGATAATGTCAGGCTATTCGACACAGACATTTGATATTCGATACAATGATAGGCTTCGTGTCTGTACAATATTAATTATTTCAGTAATGTCAAAATTTCAGTGATATAAAGGTTTTCAAGAACACAAGCATCCAAACTGTTGTCAATGAAGTCTGCCAGAAAATTTAGATACCTAAAGCTGCTCATTATCATATAGTGTAGGATCACCAAGAATATAAAGTGTTATAATCAACTGCATGAAAATGAAAAAAGCTAAAAGAGCATAAGAGATGATGGTAAAACTTTTGGCAATCAGCAGGAACGTTAAAAGTCTGTGGAGAAGTGTAAACACACTAATCTACTTTCTCCTAAAATAATTTTGTTTTATAAGCCAGTGCTTTCCTGTCTTAAGCTACAAATAAATGATGCTATACTTCCCTCTAAGAAAAATCCTATTCTCAACTATATTGTACATACTGAATGAGTAAATTTCATCGATCTTTCACCGTATTTCTGCTCTCTTCATGATTTGGTCCACATATGAGAGAAAACTTGTTTCGTACACGTATCCAATAAGTATTATGCCTGTGTCTGAGAAATTCATGTCTACGAGCATAGTTTTCCGTTAGTTTTATAATAAGCTTTACAAGCTTGGCTGGATATCCTTCGCCCTACCGCCTGTTTTTGTGACATAGGTGGATTCCGTCAAATATAAATATATGGATAAAAATCAGAAGAGAACCACAGAAAAGAGTCATGAAGGAACAAGAAAAATGAACACCTTAAGAAAAAGGAAAGGGCCAGTAATGATATGTAGCTGGCAAGTGATTTTATGATTTCTTAGGGCCAAAGCTTTTACTGAATAGCAAGCAGATTTGAAAGCTGTGGATGTTTTACTTTACTTGAAGAGGGTCTGACCACCAAGCCAAATAAGATTTCCGTGATGATTTATAAGCTTGTCTTTTTTTTGTATCCTAAAGTAGAGAGATTTACTAAAAACGATACAAATGTGTAACAGCGTCATACCACTAATGGAATGAAACCCACCATTTACAATAATAAGAAAAATTGGAAAAACCTGTTGTGTAACAGCAATCTGCAATTTACCATGCTCTATGGAAAACTAAAAATTAAATTCAGTGATTAAGAATTTCCTGTCAAAGCTGCTCTTGCAATATATGTTAATTCATACTGACTGTAAATAATACAAAACTTACCGTGAATCCCTTAAAACATCTTAAGATAGCAATAATAATAACTCTCCCACTCTCTTTTTCTCTGCAGCAATAAGTCTAACATACAGTACTGTACCTTATTGTGTCATTAACAGCCCTGTCCACTTGCTCGTGAGCTTCGCTAAAGCTCGATTGTAAGAATTCATCTCCAATGTGTGTTTGAGGCTCAGCTGAAAGTAGAAAGTAATTTTCTAAAAAAAAAAAAAAAAAAAAAAAAACACACTTATTCCAATAAAGATATTTAGTTATATAAATGTTATCAAATAGGTTTTTATGTCTAATAGAGAAGAAATCTTTTTTTCTCTTTTAAATTACACAAATACCACATGATTTTTTTAATTATGTGGGGCTCACATGATTAACAAATAATCTGTGGTATATGACTGATCTCAAAAATTAACCATTTCAAAAGAGAGATAAACTGTCTCCCACTTTCTTTGGCAGAAAACTTCTGAAGCCGTATAATATGAATAATTATCATTCTGGTAGTACAAGACTGCCAAGGAAGAACATACTGTGTTGAAGCAGAGGAATACATGTAAAAGTCTTAAACAGATAACTATCCAACAATGAATAATTTTTCGGGGGTGACTTCGGGTGAGGTTTTATTTCCTATGCTGAGAAAGTCTTCCCAATTCTTTCAGAGCAGGTTTTTTTTTTTGTGAAGACTAGGTGGTGAAGTCTTGTAGTACAAAGGCGAAAAAAACCTTTTTATTCCAGCAAACATAAGAACTGTAAAGAGTTGAATCCTGAAAATTGCTGAACAATTCCTTAAGACTGAAAGCATCAGGAAACTGTTTCCTTCTTGATAGAAGTCTAAAATGAAATGATGCAATTGTATTGTAAACGCCTGAAGAGGCTCTTAAAAATTACTCGATGAGTAGTTTTCCATCACGAATTCCAGACAATAAAGTGTTTGATTATGTACGGTATCTGTCATGGGACAGCATGGCTAAGACTATACAAGACCTACTGCCCTTAACTCCGGAGCGAGCAAAGACAGAGCATATAATCCCTGACAGTGCTGGAACTGACAAAAAGTGAAGAAAAATGTTTGTAGTTATGTAATTAGAAAAGCTTCTCTATGCTAGTATCCTTTTCCTTAATACAGTTGGAATGTTGGTAAAACTGAATCTGAGAATTACCTGTGCCAAGAATAACTGTGCAGTTGGGCATCTGTTGCAAAACCTTTGGGAGCTGAGAAGCCCTCCACATCTGGTGCACCAAAGGGACATAAGGTTCAGAAGCCCAGACATGATGCCAGTGTCTCTTCCAAGAAAGGTGGGGAGTCTTCCCACCCCATTTGTTTCCCTTTCTTTGGGATATCTAGGAAGAGAAGAAATTTTGTAATGGGAAAATTATTCCTTTAATTATTATTGATTTATTTAGGAACTGATTCATCATCCTCCTCTAGTATCTTTACACTACTGTTGTAAGAGTGATTGGGAGTTTTTGTTGTGGACGTCGAGTGTGTAGCAGTGTAGCCAGTCCCTTGATTTGTTTTTCTTTCACTCTGAGTATGGGAGCGCTGTCCTGAATCTTTCGTCTGCATATTGGTAACACTAAAGAAACATGTAAGGGACGAGAACGTTGTTGGTGTGAAAAGGATGTCAACTGGTTCACCCTTCATTTTGGCTAATTTACCAAATTATTAATACAAGTTATTATCTATCCCTTGCAAGGGATCTAGTCCAGGAGTTCTGAAGACTATGTAAATGAACCAAGTCCAGGAGACTAGGCCTGGGAGAAATTTGGCATGATGTAATGAGTAATAAAGAAACGAACTGAGTACCACGGATTTTCTTCAATACCATCGTACCTTACCACTAAAAATGGAAATCAGCACTTCAGTTGCCTCCCAGTGGGAAGACACCACCTGGCCTCATCAGTGATAAGACCCATACACCCAAGGAATATCATGTAATAGCAGGTAGGACAGGCCTACCCTAATTCCCAGGCAGTGTAAACGTCCGTAGTCTTCATACCCACCATGTCAACTATGACACAGACCCATTCTCCGACCCCTGTCTCCAGGAAAGAAGACTGACAACAGTGCATATGTATAGTAGTAATATTATTCTCGTATCTTAATGTCTTGGTGGGGGAAAAATTCACCCCTGACAATGTCAAGAAGAAAGGTCACTGAGAGTGGCGATTCCTTTCCTCTACTGCCAGGACCAGAATGTTGTTTGTCAACCCACTGGGCAAAGTGGCAGCAACAGTGAGTGGAGCCTTGGGCCGTATCAGTCATTCTGGTTGGACGCAGGCTGCCGCTCAAGGACATTCATCCACAAAGAAATGAACCACGGGAGTCTTAAATCATCTGTCTTTGCAGTTTTACAGCTGTATGTTTCTTGTAGAGAAGGAAACCAGGGGTTGGAGAAGAGTGACCAGCCTCTCAGCTTTAATTGAGTACGTTCTACAAACTTGTTTCAAGATGGAAATTCCACCTTTGGAATTAGATTCCATCAGAGAGGGAAAACTTTGTGCCTTCGATCAAGCAGCTGTTTGTATTAATGAATTGGCTACTGGTCACACTACTAACAGATCAGAATTTTCTAAGTTACATTGCAGAGATTGTTTTCCAGTCACCTAGAAGAGGAGAATGTTGTTTGTCATGCGCTGGGCGAAGTTACAGCAACAGGGAGTAGCCTAAAGCCTTGGGTCATATCAGTACTTCTGGTTAGATACAGGTTGCCACTCAATGACATTTGTCCACAGAGAAAGGAATCAAGGAAGTCATAAATCATCTGTCTCTAGGGTTTTACAGCTGTATGCTTCTCATAGAGAAGGAAACCAAGGGTAGGAGATAGTGATCAGCCTCTCAGCTTTAATCAAGCTTTTAATCAGCTTCGATCAAGCAGCTGTTTGTATTAATGAATTGGCTACTGGTCACACTACTAACAGATCAGAATTTTCTAAGTTACATTGCAGAGATTGTTTTCCAGTCACCTAGAAGAGGAGAATGTTGTTTGTCATGCGCTGGGCGAAGTTACAGCAACAGGAGTAGCCTAAAGCCTTGGGTCATATCAGTACTTCTGGTTAGATACAGGTTGCCACTCAATGACATTTGTCCACAGAGAAAGGAATCAAGGAAGTCATAAATCATCTGTCTCTAGGGTTTTACAGCTGTATGCTTCTCATAGAGAAGGAAACCAAGGGTAGGAGATAGTGATCAGCCTCTCAGCTTTAATCAAGTATGTTATACAGATTTATTTTTCAAGATGGAAACTCCACGTTCAGAATTAGATTCCATCAGAGAGGGCAACTTCATGCTTTTGATCACGCAGTTTTTGCATTAATGAATTGTCTAATGGTCATGCTACTAGCAGACGAGAATTTTCTGAGATGCGTTGCAGAGATTGTTTTCCAGTCACCAAAAAGTTTTGTGAAAAGGACTCCTTCAATGGAAGTTACTCTTCTATTTCTCATATATCCCAGTGTTTTATTCTCTAAGGAGGATCCTTCCTTTATATCCTTGTACCTCGAATAATAGGACAAGAATGAGGAAGCTTCTGGTCTTCCATGAACTTCATCTAAAGATCATCCTCTTTTAATTCTATGTCCTTATGTTTGTTCTCAGTTTATTCTACCAGTGCTCAAATCATTTTACTGACTGTTTCACTAGCTCCACTACTTGTATCCTCAATTTTACTGACTGCTGTTGCAATGATGTACCACTGGAGTGTTTCATCTTTTGATTGATTTTCTTGGCATCATACTCTTCAGGCGCTCCAACTTTTATTGAGCACCAATACCGTTTGCTCTAGCAATGTTCCATTAGCTGTCTTAACGACTGTTCTGGCATTCATCCAATCTATGGACTTTTGCTGTTCTACTGACTGTCCTGCTGCTCACTTCTGACAGTATTTCATCTCTGTACCATACATTTCAGTGCTCAGGTAAACCAAACCAGACTCGTCAAAGACAAAAGAACAGTTTTATAGGTTGAATTTCACTTACATTTCATTGTATAATATATAATATGCAATTAGAAATTTAGGTGAGTTGTACAGTTATGATGATTAATAGATTTTTTTCTTTTTTAATTAATCTTTTTTCTGTACTGGTACTCTTACTATGGTGTTGGGAATTTTCGTTTTGACTACTGTATATTCTTTCAAACATTCAACAGTTATTTTTTGCATTTAATTTGAGATTTACATGTTTCTGTTTTGGGTGCACTGCATATGCATACTATTTGTTTAGTTATTTAATGTTTTATCTTTTATTTGAGTAATTTTGTTCATTGATGTTTGAAAGTGCTTTTGATTCTGTCATGAAATATTTGTAGTACCCTGATTGTAGGCTATCCAGTAATTTTTTTACATTTTCGGTTAAAAAATGTCAGGTCAGTTTTTTATTGTTTAAATATATATTTTTTTCAATGGTAATGTTTGTCCATTAAACTTTATTTTCCCTACCTTTATTGATATTCCCATATTCTTTTTTTTTTTAACTTGGTAGTTTTTTATATTTCTAATCTAGTACGCTTTCATGCTTTTTTTTTGGGGTCAAGTACTAAATTTTCGTTGAGCTGATCCTTTTCATTTTTTGGTAAGGCTACTGTCACTTTGCATGCCTTGTTTTGTAAGTCTTTTACGTTAATGATAATCGAAAATATCGATTAGTTTTCTTACTTCTGAACTGCAATTTGCTTTACTTGTTTGTCTGCAATACATTTCTTTTCATGGCCATCTTCTAATAAGAAATGTCCAAGGTTTAGTGGTGACAAGTGCGTTTGTTGTGAGAACCAGGAACCTTTAAACAATTATGGCCCATGAAAAGCAAGGCGAAATGACTCACTGTTGGGGAAGACATCTTACTTTCCTTGTCTTGAGTTTTATTTTCATACGGCACTACAGTCTGATATGTGATGAAATTCCTTGGAGGGAAAGTTTAGAATTTTCCATTTCCACGCAGTGGTCATCAACACCTGGATTTCACTTATTCATCATCAATATAGGTCATGAGTTATCATATTCGCCCCACATATTTTCCACGAGCCTATCACGGAGCTACATGTAAAGGATGAAAAAAAACCTCTCTTTTAACGCCCTAGTTTATACCTAGATACCAGCAATGATCCTAGTGCCATGATGGCCATCAATCCATCAAGATAGGCCCAAGAACTAACAGCAAAACTTGATATCAGACTTTCACCTCGCTTGACCACATTGGGTCCTCTGATTCTACAGGTGAGGAGGCAGTGTGTCCAACATCACCCTCTTAGATGTTCCTAGTGTGATTAATACCATAATTAGGTTAATACCACAGATCGTCATCTATACATCAATCTGAACAGTGCCATGAAGGTGACAAAAGGGAAACCAAACAGAGGCTCAACAGAGATCCAGCCTTAGTCTAGCAGTAAGGTAATAAGTTCCAGGGAAGATAACCTACCAATCTATCAATGCCCAGTTCCTCCTCGCATCACTCAAGCCCCAACTCCAACAGAGTGCTCGCCATCAGGGGGTAAAGGGTGAAGGGGAGGTTGGGGGTTGACTATATATATAGCAGTGGTTTTTTCAATATAATCTTTTCAAGCAACTTTTTTAATGCAATTATAAACCAATGGCTTAATCAGACCATTTGGCTTCTGCCCTCTAAAAGTTTCATACTAAACAGGAAGGTGAGAGGTGTGAGATTTAAGTTATTACCTATGTTAACACAGAGAAATGGTTAATTGATGCAATGGTTCGTATTTACAAAAAATTAAATTTATCTTTAAAAAATATTTCTATATAAAGGCTATATTTGGAATTAATTCAGCAACCAAACTGTAAAACAAGAATTTTTATATCATGTAAAGGACACTAGCAAACAAGTTATAAAACAGAAGAACTGTTAATATAATGCAAAACATGTTGATAAGGTAAAATTTACCTTCAACAGTCAATCTAGCACGTGCTGTATCAAAACCAACATGGTTTTCAGCGCTGCATTCATATATACCGGCATCATCTTCAGTAATGTTGTATACATACAGTGACCCCTCAGCTTCAATCCTATAAAGAGTAAATAAATGATATTCAATTACAATAAAAACATAAATAGGGAAGAGGACAATTTTTTATTGGCAAGATGAAATCATTTCTTTCTGCTGAATACCTCAGTAAAATCAGAGAACGTTAAACTCTTGGTGAGCAACGACAAGTATAAAAGTATAAACCAATTAAATTTTAAAATACTCTGAAATGTGACGACCAGAATGAAGGTAGGGCTGCTATCTTCATTCTTTGCCATTTTATCAGAATCCCAAATTACCAAAAATGTCTATATCGGAGTATAGAAGAATTCAGAGTACAGTATTCTGTTGATTGGAAAGTGCAGCAACTAAAATAAACAGCCCAATAAACTATACTGGAAGAAGTGCTGAAAGAATTTTGTAGTCTAGAGTGGCACAGATCACTAATTGTTTAAACCGACTGAGCACTTTTCCACTTTGGTGCTTAATCTATGTAGCCTATATATATCCATTAATAATAAGAATAAGGAAAAAGAGACAAAGAGCAAAACTGGTAGAAAATTCTTTATGTTACTGAGAATAAAACGCAGCAGGATATTCATAGAAATTCTGGGTTTAAAATTTGGTTTTCCTTGATGTTAAGAATTTAATGTGTGGGAAATTTTGTACAGGATAACATTTTGTAAAGAACGCAGAACAGACTCATTTTGTACTCGAGCAAATGTAAGACCACATCCATAAAAGGTGGACTAACATGAACTCTTAAGACTGCTGATTATTACTTATAGAAAGGTATTACTGAAAAGATGAAACTGAGTGAGCATCTGAACCTCTTGAATAACAGAACATGCAGATTCATGAGCAAATCATTTAACTTATCTAGAGAAACAGAATCATTTACCAAGGTAATAAAGGAGGGATGGTATGGGTGCATTCCCTAGAATCCAGTAGGCTTCTGTATTCATTAACTAGTTGCAACTAAATTGCTGTGGGTCACAGCTGAGGTTGGGAGAATTGTCTTATAAATGGGTTCACCAACGTGGGATCAGGATTATCTTACCGAGGCCTTCCCATTTTGATGGTATACATTTTGAACGAGCAATGAACACTCACGTTTAATGTTTCTCTTATTTCCATCTCTCCACCCTAGCTATCACTCTCAACAGTATTCTGTTAACTAGATACCCAGTTCGGTCAACCGAGGTACAGTGGATTTTTAGGGGACATATCCATCTATCCCTCCTTGTCCACTTTGAGATTCAAACACTGTTTGTCCAGCTGTGAACAAGACATGCTACCACAAATCTATGCGGTCAGAAAGACAGCGAAAGAGACAAGAAATGCAAAAACACCATACACACGTGTTCATTACTCTGCCCTACGTATATCATCTAAACAAGAGGGCTTTGACGAGGTAACTCTAATTCACCAAGGTGAAACCAGTCATATAATACTCATAAAATGCTCTAAATTCTATTATATCCTCGAAAACTCAAGCCACACAAGAAATGAGAGGTAATATTGGGAGGACTGAACGATTATAAATCTATACTAGATCCCTAGATCTGTTGAAAGTAAAGACCGGGGCTGACTTTGAGGAAACCACGTACATGTGTTAGAATATGTGAGAGGAATTCTGTAAGTAAAAAGAAAATTAGAAATTACTAGTCTTACAACTGTCATTTAACTACAGAAATTTCATGTATTGTGAAATTTAAGACAACGTGGAACAAAATCCATTCCCTTCTGACAATTTTTCAGTATAAAGAATACATTACTTATTAAAATTCAGTTTTAAACTGAGGTGCAAGGACTGGAAGCATACTAACCACCTCCACTAGAAAAGTGACATTCTAATGCTCGAAAGACCTGAAATTAAACTGAATGTTAAGACATTCTTTGTCTTTGCTATGTGAAATGTTGCTGGACATGTTTTCACTCAGAAACTAAAAGAAAAAGAAATCACATTAACGGCTTTCCTACTTAAGAATAACATATTGACATCAAAATTTTTAAATAATATAAAATCTTAACTAAATATCTGAAATGAAGCTCCTAGAGGCTTTGTTTCACCACCCACTTACTTGAATGCAATGGTATAAAGCTGACATAATAGTAGTGCTCACTAAACTAGTAACAGTCTTTTGTCAATAGCAATCTGTATGGATTCTGTACGTCCTCTATATGAAAGTAGGGACCTGTCCAGAGGATTCATTGTCCACAATCAGAACATACTGAATAACCAACATGACTGCAACTTTTTTAAATTCTCATCTAAATTCTACTAAATTCGGATATTTCATAACCATTAATGTGAAATCAGTATTTTAAACTGCTATAACTTGCACACTTCTAGCAAATTTCTAAAATGAAGCCTAAAACAGCAATCATCAAAATAAATTCAGGTATAAATTCCTTACAGCATAAAGCTTTAAAATGCTAAATAAAAGACCCTGATAAGGAACATCATTAAACATCCAAGGGTACAGAAAAAATTGTCTATTACCCTCAAGTAATTAGTGTTTTATCTGTACCTACACTGTCATCTTATCCTGTGATACTAGTTAGAGTAAAGAAAGTGATGCAAAGGAATTAAAGTTAAATGTTATTTACCAATGTAGAAAATACACAGTTATGAAGAGAGAAAAAATAGCAACATATTTCTAATGCATGACGGAAAGTGCTCTAAAGAAAGTTAGGAATTGGAATGATCAAGGTCTGGAGACAACAGACAACTAACAATAGCTTCTGTATTGTATACTCTCCCAGCTGAAACGCACTAGAAGTGAGTGAGACGACAGAAAAGAAGCTGACCTGGCAATACTGGCATCGTCTTGGTGATAGTAGGGGTGTACATAGGGTTCGTGTATCCAGGTGGTTTTAGTTACATAATACCTCCCTGACAAGCTGAGAGTTATCCCTGCTAGTGAATTCCATCAAGTCTTTGTAGGTTATCTGGGACATATTTCCTGCATATAGATAGATGGGGATGGGAATCACATCTCTTCGGTCGTTGCTGTTGCGCTGCAGTTGCTCCTCAATGCTTTGTCTTGGTATTTCGATGGCTTTTACTAGTCAGCATCTATAATTTTGTAGTGAGGACGAGAGTGAATGATGTAACAATGCCAAATAGGACTCCTTGGAACATTATTACACTGACGCTGCAAGGACTGAAACATCTGTGACAACAGCTGCTATCTAGGAAGACCCCCTGCATCATTTAAACGTACACTTAGTGCGCAGCAGAGGAGCCCAATGGAATTAAACTGCTTCCTTTTCTTGTCTTCCTAGCATTGATGTAGCAGCAAAGATAAAAAGTGTCAATTACACTGAATTTCTCTTTTATTTGACCCTAACGGTGTGCTTCTATACTGCTTGAAGAGTAGTATACAGGGTGTTTCGAAATTAGAGGCCCCCCTCTCTACAGCATAAACTAAAATTGATATGGACAAAAACAAAAGTAATTCAGAACAGGTACTTATTTAAGGGCACACTATACCTCTGAATAGCCAATATACCTTCAAAACTTCAAAATTGAGATTTATGGAAATTTACATTCTATAACCATCTAACATTAGCCTAGAGCATACATTTGAACCGTCCGCTGCCCGTAGCTCTGCCCATGTGGTTTAAAAGGATAACATACGTAACCCATTTAAAGGGACACACGTGAGTACCGCCCCCCACACACAGCAATACAATTTACTTTCCCTTTTCATGATGATATTTTATGTGTCTTTCTAGTGATTTCTGGCAGCTCTCTCTCTCTCCAACACTCGCTCATAGCTAAGGCTGTGTGAAGACACCACGTGTGACCACATACGAAGAGGCTTCAGTTACCCCAGAGCAAATTGTCTGATATCGAGTGATATTCCTTGGATTCTCGCCATTTTTTTTTTTTTTTTTTTTTTCGTGCAGTTACGGAACAGTTATCACTATGAAGCTTACTAGAAAGCAGAAGCTTCGCAAAATGTGGGAGACTAGAAGAGAAAACGTCAAAAATCCTAAACAACAAGCAAAGGAAGGAGCAGCTATTGTTGACGTAACACACCGCATGAGATGTCTCGCCAGCAAGCACCTCTTCTCCTACAACCCCTAATGAAAAGATCGCAGCTCAAGAACAAAAAGTAAGTTACAGTTTGGTGCAACACTGCACAGGAACATCAAAGGCGATGATGAAGCTGACAGACCTGCAAGAAAATATGTATTAGTGGATGAAGAAAACTTACTTCAGTTTTTTCGTTCTGTTGCACGTTGTAAATGCGGGAATAAAATGACAGTAAAAGAAGATCTAACTGAAGGCATGGCCAAGTCGTATGTGTAATGATACTAGAGTTATGAAAACCTCACAGGGCGGAGTAAAGAGAAAAATGAATATTAGGAGAGCGGTGGGTGACACTGGACCGAATGTTACTGCAATAAGGAAGAGGATAGACAAAAAGACTATCGTTTTCAGTCAATGCAATTGAGAAAAAGAAGAAAGAAGAAATAGGAAATTCAAGAAATTGTTAGAGGAAGAGGCAAAAAGGGCAAGAGAAGGAGAGATATACGGATCAGGTGTGGCACCGCTGAATTAGTTGAACACCCTTGCAACATATGTTTGGTAAGCAATGTCAATGAGCGGAGGGAAGGTGCTCATTGCTGGTTAAACAAAACCCTTCTGCAATGATTTGGAACTGTGATGACACCCAGCAGTGAGGCGTAAAATTGCCGTTAAAAGTGCAAAAAAAAAAAAAAAAAAATAGAGAGAGAGAGAGAGAGAGAGATGCCGACAGCGGTGGGTCTGAACATGTAACCAAAGTGACTTGGTAGCAATAATCTGTAGTAAACATTAAAATTACAAGAATATTTTTCGTCTATAGAATCATTAAATGTTAAAGAATGATGTGTGTAAGAATAACGCCAATTATGAAATAAATAACCAATGTATGTTGTACTGAAAATTTCAAGCATTGTTCCAACATGGTACTGAAAACTTTGAAGCGCTGTAACTCAAAACACTACTTTTTTGGTTTCAAATATTTGCCAAAATTCTAAAAATAATTGGAGCTTCTTGAAATTGCTCACGTGAGTGCACATTGGATGTACCTTTCTTGTGTAATTTCCTTTTTTTTCATAATGTGAAAAATTTTAGTACTACAAGGAATTTCATCAGGAAAAATACCATTTGCGTGACATGACATGACATGACATAATTTTATGACTTCCATATGTCTTTATTATTTGAGATTTTAAGAAAAACGAAATTACACGTCGTTTGTATGATATCCGAGTATCTACATGCAAAATTAGGTGTGTCTAGGATAAATAATAAGACCGGTGTAAGTTTGTGACGTCATAAGACGGACGGACGGATGGGAATATCACGTTCTTATGCTCACAGAAAGTTGGTAATGGTATTATGATTATACCCTGAAAGAATTAAGCGTGAATGTTAAATACTTTTTTTTTTGTTAATATTTTTGTGTCAGAGGTGTAGTATGCCCTTAAGTTTCTCTGTATTTAATATTTTGTGTGGCCTCCATCTGCCTGTACCACAGCCTGCATTCTTGAGGGTATGATTTCAGCAAATCACAAAAAGCCGAGACTCAAACTCCATTTCCCTGAGCACTTGGTCACCTCTCTTCACAGGTCGTCGAGGCTTGGTATACCATCATAGTTCACTGTGCGCACCTCAACACGATCCTTTAGGATACTACCAATGTTTTCACACATTAAGGTCAGGGAGCTACCTGGAAATTCACTTGACAAGAAGAAATTGATACCACTGTTTCAAAGCAGCTCCTGTGTCTGAAGAGCCTTGAAACATGGTGCCTTATCATGCAAAAATGTGACTTCTTCAACAGATAACACATTTTCAGGATCTTTGAGAAAGGAAATACTCAACCAGTAAGCATAGTTTCTCTGAAGTATTTGCCATTCCATGACTGTCCTTTTCTTTGATGATCCACATTAACCGTTTGGCTGTGAAACAGAGAAAATTCCCAAACATTCAGGAAATTTCATACCTTGGCGATAGCACATGTCATCGCTGATATCATTCAACTTTGCAGCCCAAATGATGTCATTTTTATGATTTGGCTTCCTGACTGCGTAAATGAAGAATTCATCTGATGCGGCAACATGGAGAAAGTCAGCTTCATCCCAGTCTTTAAGAAATGAACCACAAAACCATGCATGGTCTTCTCTCTGTTGCTGAGTGATGTTGGGCTTGCTGACAACATGAAATGGCTTGATACCAGATTTTTTCAACTTACGATATACAGCACTATAACTTCTCTTCTTTCCCCTTTTTGTTTCTAGTTCAAGTGCCAATTTACGTAAAGACTTTCTTGGTCTACCTACTGCCTCAGCTATGATGTCTTTTGACTCCTGAGAAAGGACTTCAGACCTTCCAAGATTCTCACTCATTTCGCGATGACAGTCATATGGATTTTTGTTCCAGTTTCTTTTAACAAAGGATTCATCTCTTTTAATGTATTTAGCTATCCAGGAACGTGAAATGAAGGATGCGAGAGCATCCCTGGCCTCTGAATGTTATAGCCCGGATTCGGTCAATCCATCTGATTTCCTCCGAGTCGTTAGCCATAGCTGCATCTAACTCCGTCACTCAGTCTGAAAATACAAGAAATGTAAAAGGAAAAATAGCTTAATAGAAACTTAAAATAATGTACTTGGAGATAGGCTATAGCAGAAAACTTCATAACTCCATTTGTTCTGTGGAGGGGGGGCTCTAAT
Source organism: Macrobrachium rosenbergii (assembly GCF_040412425.1). Taxonomy (NCBI): domain Eukaryota; kingdom Metazoa; phylum Arthropoda; class Malacostraca; order Decapoda; family Palaemonidae; genus Macrobrachium; species Macrobrachium rosenbergii. The sequence goes on along the minus strand of NC_089741.1, from coordinate 3,026,637 downwards.
TTCGAAACACCTGGTAGATGTTCTCAAGTTTTGCCTAGCCTTTGTAATCCACTTGTTTGAAAGTCTGAAATAGTCCTCTAGCAGCTCCATTAGTCACAGAATGATATGATACTTCTGCCAGCTGTCTTATGCCACATTCTCAGCACCTACTCTGGAAATTTTTGAACTGAAATGATGTGGGGAAGTTTTTTATTAAAGTATGAGGTTAATCAGAATGTACATAGTCTTGTTCATCACAAACATATTGTCTCTTTAGCCAGTGTTGAATATGTTGGATGACTGCATGTGTAACAGTCACAGGAGTGACCTTGTAAAGTCCCCGCTCAATGCGTTCTCTGTGGAGAACATCCCAACTTCTGTGGTGCCTTTCCACGACCTAAGGTCGAGCGGAATATATATTTATCATCATAATTGTAAACTGTGTATATGTTGTCTTTCTAAGCAATCATGTATTATGTACAAGTAACAAGTAATTTATTTTGCATGTCAGACATTGTTTATTACTATGTTCTCTGTATGACCCTGTCCTGTTTTTTAAGGAATTGTTTGACCTCAGGTCACCTGTAAATCTTTGTACCAGCGGTCTCTGCGAACTATACAGACATCCGCATCCTGCTTTATAAGCAGCTAGTTTTCATCAATAAATCAGCAGTACTTGTCTCCCTGCTCATTATTTTGCACCTCTCTCTCAGTGGTGACCCCCAGAGTGGTTCTCGGAAGCCATTAACGGACCCAAACAGTGACTAAGTCTTGGCCCAATGAACCTAATCCACTCCCCTAACGGACTAACTATAGCGCTCTAACAAAGCATTCGGGCATTAACTGACCATCACCGGCAGGTCGCCAAAGTCATTAGCGGACCCACACGACACTCTCCCCCAGCGTGTATTGGCGTGAATTTTCCTACACACTCCAAGTGAAAGCGCGAAGAGAGCATGGACGGAGACATTCGCAACCATGTACAAAATACCGTGAACCTCTCAGAGGCAGACACCTCCCTCTCGCAACATACTCCCACGCGCACCTCCACACTGGTACCGCCGTCCCACATGATGGCCCCCCTGACAGACCAACCAAAAACGGCCCTCAACATAAGGCTGCCGCCATTCACCAGGGAGAACACAGCATCTGGGTTCTACAGGGCCGAGGGGCAATTCAGAATAGCAGGCCTGACTGACGAAGTGTTGAAGGCAGACATCACCATTAATGCCCTCCCGGAGGAGATTTATAAGAAGATCGCCCTTGGTTGATGACGAAGTCGGTCCCCGCCACCTTCCAAGAACTGAAATCCACTCTCGTCATGACCTGCTTCCTGCCGGTCTCTGAGAGAGATGCCCGTGCCCTCGACCTCGCCCTCAACCCCCGACAGGAGGAAAACCTCTTGGAAGTGTGGCACGCCCTCCAGGACCTCCTCCTCCCTGAGACTGACAGCAGCGGCAGGGGCATGGAAATCAGTCTGTTGAGGAGATCTTCCTGAGGCAGCTACTGCCAGAGGTCCGTGGGCAGATCACGGACGTGTACACCCTGCCAGTTGAGGACCTAATCAGGTTAGGCGCAGCAGCTGGACGGACTCCACTAAGGCGGCCAAGTGGGTGACCACGCCCGCACACTCCTCCAACTGCCTCCTGCCGGAGGACCCCACCACGGAGCCCGTCAACTCCATTGAGCAGAAAAGGTCGTCCCACCAGCAAAAGAGGGAAGGGCCGGGGCTATGCTACTTCCACCAGAGGTTCGGGAGAGCAGCCCGGAGGTGCAAAGCCCCTGCCCTTTCTTCCTTTAAAAAACCGAGGAGGCAGCAGCCAACCCCACAGGCTGCCGTGGCAGCAACAACAGAAATACCCAGGGTCCCCTTACCAGTAGGGTTCTACGTCCAGGACGCGATCTCCGGCAGGATGATGTTGGTCGACACTGGAGCCATGCGTTCAGTGTTTCCACCTTCAGGAGAGGACCGCAGATGACCACGGACCTGACTACCTGCCTGACAGCCACAAATGGGTCCCCATCCTCTCCCACGGCACCAAGCTCCTGTCGATCTCCCTCCTTGCTGTAGGTACAGCTGGGAGTTCATCATCGCAGACATCAGGACTCCACTCCTGGGGGCGGATTTCCTCACCCACTTCAGTCTGGCAGTCGATGCTGGCCGCAAACGTCTGCTAGATGGGTATCCAGTCCTGCCAGTCCCTACCCTTGTCGCCAGGCCCCAGGGAGCCTGCTATCTGTTCCATCATACCCCACCAGTATGGGTCCCTCCTGAAGGAGTTTCCGGAGGTCTGCAAACCCGAGCTCCGCCAGATGCCCGGGACTCCTGCCAAACACGGGATATACCACCATATCAAGATGAAGGGCCCCGACACATGCGAAGTTCCGACGGCTTCCCCCGCAGCACCCTCAGGAAGCCAAAAAGGCCTTCGCATAGATGGAAAGGATGGGCATATGCAAAAATGCCCCCAGCCCGTGGGTTTCCCCTCTTCACATGGTGCAGAAAGCAGACGGTACCTGGAGGCCCTGCAGTGACTACAGGCAGCTGAACCTGGCAACAGAAACGGACCACTACCCCCTGCTGAACATGCAGGACCTGACAGCCTCTTTCCACGGGGCCAGGATATTCTCCAAAATGGACCTAATAAAACCTTATTTTCAGGTCCCAGTAGCTCTGGAGGACATCCCCAAAACCGCCATTGTCATGTCCTTCGGGTCCTACATCTTCGCCTTCCCCACCTTCGACCTGAGGAACGTGGGTGTGACCTTCCAGAGGTTGATGGACAGCATCCTGGGGGACCTGGACTTCTGTGTCTGCAACGTCAGCGTTATCCTAATCTTTCCAGATCCCGGAGAAACACCTGCGACACATTGGAAGGTCCTGCAGTGCCTGCAGGAGAGAGGCCTTGTCATCAGGTTTGACAAATGCACCTTCGGTGTTGAGAAGGTGGAGTTCCTGGGCCATAAGATATCCCCGGAGGGCGTCCGCCCAATGTCATCGAAGGTCGAAGCGGTCGAGAAGTTCCCCATCCCTACCTCCATCAGGGCCGTACAAGAATTCCTCGGGATGGTCAACTACTACAGAAGATTCATCCCAGGGATTGCTCACACCATGGCCCCCCTGATGGAGGTCCTGAAGGGACGTCCAAAGACCTTAGTGTGGGGCCCCGACCAGCAGAAGGCTTTCCTCCTGATGAAGGCCTCCCTCGCCAAAGCAACATCTTTGGCCCACCAGGACCTCAACGCTCCCCTCCAGCTGACAATGGATGCCAGCAACATCGCCTGCGGAGCAGTTCTGGAACAGGTCATCAGAGGGACACCTCAGCCCATTGCCTTCTTCAGTAGGAGGCTAAACCCTGCTGAGTCCCGCTACAGCACCTTCGACCGAGAACTCCTCGCAGCATACCAGGCAGTACAGCACTTCAAGTTCCTCCTGGAGGGAACGCCCTTCACAATATGGACTGACCACCAGCCGCTGGTCCACGCCTTCACGAAGCTGGGTGATGCATGGTCCTCTAGGCAGCAGCGGCACCTTGCAGCCATCACGGAATTCACCTGCACCTTCAAATACCACCCCAGCAGGAAGAACCTGGTAGCCGACGCCCCTCGAGGATTGAGATCGTTTCCATACAGCTCGGGATCGATTACGAGGACCTCACCCGCAAACAAGCTGCTGACCCTGAGACCCCAGCCTACCATACAGCCGTCATGTTGCTGAATTGGAAGGACGTGCCCTTCTGCTCAGGAGGATCAACATTACTGAGCGATGTCGGCACCGGACACCCCCACCCCCTGGTACCCACCTCCAGATGTCAGCTGGTTTTCAACATCATCCACAGCCTATCCCACCCCTCCGGAAGGACAACAGCCAGACTGCTGATGGAGAAGTTCGTCTGGCATGGCATACGGAAAGACGCGACAGCCTGGGCAAGACAATGTATGCTGTGTCAGACAAGTAAAGTGGGGGCGGCACACCGAATCGGGGAGTGGGCGAATTCCCCAGCCACGTCGACATAGTAGGACCTCTTCCCCAAGGAGGAGCCAGATACCTACTGACAGTTGTCAATCGCTCCACCAGGTGGCCTAAAGCTACGCCCATGGAAGAAGCCACCTCCGGTGCATGCGAAGCAAGCCCTCCTCTCCAGCTGGATCAGCTGGTTCGGGTGTCCTGGACAATATAACAACAGACAGGGAACCCGCTTTCCTGTTCGAGCATTGGACCGCCCTGGCACGTCTGATGGGGACCACTCACCACAGCACCACCGCCTGCAACCCTGCAGCCAACGGAAAGGTGGAAAGGTTCCACAGGTCTCTGAAGGCATCCTCATGGCTCGTTGCTCCTCTGAAAACTGGAAGTACCAGCTGCCTGGGTCCACCTTGGGTTGAGGACCGCCCCAGAGCCAATGGCGACCCCTCCTCAGCGGAAAAAGTCTATGGGAGACTGGTAGTCCCAGGGAATTCGTGCAGAGAACAGGGACAACATAGGAATGCAGGGGCTCCGAGACAAAGTTGGAAAGTTTGCCCCTGCCAAAAGACATTTACCGACAGGACATCCCCCTTTATTCCCCTGGGCTGTCCTCCTCCACAAACGTCTTTGTCAGGGACGACGCCGTACGCCCATCCTTGACTAGGCCCTACAGGGGACCTTTCCTTGTACTGGAAAGGAACAAGAGGATTCCGAATATCCATCCATGGGCGGGAAGACTGGGTGTCAGTAGATTGTCTCAAACCCGCATTCCTGGAGGGAGGCAACGAAGGAGGACCCCAAGATCTCCTGCAGGATACGGCAGCCCCTCAAACAACCCCGTCGCAGGAAGAAGGCGATGGCATCCCAGAAAAACCCAGAAACCTGGCGGAAAGGCACCTCAGCAAACCACTGCAGAGGACATCGGGGAAGGCAACCACCCTCTCCAATTGACATCAAGAAAGAGAGGCCCCTTTTCGCTGCCCCAGCAGATACCTGGTTTATTCAGACGTTACCTCCGTTTTGGGGGGGAGAGTATTGTAAAGTCCCCACTCATCGCGTTCTCTGTGGAGAACATCCCATTTTCTGCAGTGCCTTTCCACAACCTAAGGTCGAGAGAAATATATATTTATCATCATAATTGTAAACTGTGAATATGTTGTCTTTTCTAAGCAATCATGTATTATGTACAAGTAACAAGTTATTTATTTCTGCATGTCAGACATTGTTTATCACTATGTTCTCTGTATGAACCTGTCCTGTTTTTTAAGGAACTAGTTTGACCTTAGTTCACCTGTAAATCTTTGTACCAGCAATCTCTGCGAACTACACAGACATCCGCATCCCACCTTATAAGAAGCTAGTTTTCATCAATAAATCAGCAGTACTTGTCTCCCTGATCATTATTTTGCACCTCTCTCACAACTTTTAAAAGTCTTTGAACAGTGAGATATGTGATGACCTGTTAGTGGCTCCCATGGCAGGTTCTTTTGGGCTGACATTGGAATTTGTTCAGTCAGATGCAGAAAACTATTTGATCGTGATCCAAGTGCATGGAAACAATGTGTTCATTCGGTCACTGAGCTAATGCACCGAAATGCCCAGATTCCGGGAGGTATGTGTGTGTGTGTATATGTGCGATTCCCCATGATATATGGCGGAGGAACTTTGACTCTCGGGAGAGATCGCCCGAGATGTAATAGCAGATATGTGTTTAACCTGGCGTAGTGTGTAAAGAACTCTCGCCAGTATGAAGATTCTTTATTTACTGCCATAGAAGTAAGTAAAAAAATACTCAGTGACATTCTTATATACTTTTCCAAACTTTATATAGTGCTACAGTGAAATCCCGTTGTTGCCGCCCCTATGCATTTTTCTGTTTTGAATATGAATATTCCTTTTAGGTTTTAATATAATGATATATTTCTTCCTACAGGAAATTCGAACATTGTCCTGAAAGGACGAATATTTGGGAGTGGTGTTATTACTCTTACAGACTATATGACTTGTAATGGGGTCGATGTGACATTATTTTGCTTGACGACAAGGGGGTCATTGACTATTATCGTTTGGCGTAAAATAACATCTATTCTTGTTTGGGAAACAGTATTCCCTCTAGTAATGTGTTCCTTTGAGAGGAGTGTGAGTTACTCCATTTCACAAGAGAATCTTATGACGAAAAAGAAGGGATCTGCTGACCCAGGTAAGGTCACAGCTACCAGAAACATCTCAAGAAAGGTGAAATGCTAAATTCTGTTCTTAAAACAGATACTTCAATGGATACCCAGTTCTCGAACCTGGGCTGGATAACAGTGGTTGCAGCGGTGTTAGACTTAGATAGATAAGTACATAGTTGGGATATGCTTCCAAAGTGACACACTTTGGTAATTTTTAGTATTGGCATCTCAGAATAGGATTGTGTTGCGGTCAGCAATTCAGAATAGGGAGCTGTTGTCAAGAGAGATGTTGCGAGTCAGTTTTTTCTCGAGGCGACTCTCTGTGTGTGTTAATAATGCGTCTCGAGGCGCAAGTTGTTATTATGGGATGAATAGGGCGTTAGTGCTTATTGGGGAGTGTTTAGGGATATAATAAGGTGTATAATGTGAAGTAATTGCAGTATTTTGACAGCTTGTGTGTGTTAAACACGTGAAGATGCACAAGTATTTCTTTTCCTCTCTCTCTCTCTCTGGCTCACTGAAGAGAGGATTCTGGCATGTCATGTGTAACGCAAGTGTTGTCATTTTTTTCATTTTATTGTTAATTTTAGTGTCAGATGGAATGGGTAACATGCTGCCTCTGCAGATTTGTGGCGCTGCCTGCATTGACGCCATCACCTGAGTAGCATGTCGGCTGTGTCATTAGTCTGAGCAGGGTTTCTTGAGGCTCTTATATAGTGAATTTGAAATTTGTTTTTATATATAACAAGCGACAGTTCTGCATTGGCATTTAGGTTTTAATAAAGGATTATTGAATTATTGTATTAGTTCTGGGAACTTTGATAATTGGGTATTAATTTTTTTGACATTTTGAAGTTATTGTGAGTAAACATTTTTATGCAAGTGTGTATACATTTCTTAGATTTTGAAACTGTTGTTTTTATACTTACATATGTACATGTTTTATTGTGAGTACATATGTGCATGTATGCATAGAGAGAAGTGGTTGCTGAAGCTTGTTCAGCAATCTCTGCCTGGCGACAGCAAGGTGGTGCGCTCAGCGTATTTTCTGTATGCTTCAGGGACCTTGGATGATGTTAGTTAGGGAGTGAGGTGTTGTACTGAAGGGGAGGGACGAATTCTTTCCCTTTCTCTCTCTCTCTCTCTCTCTCTCTCTCTCTCTCTCTCTCTCTCTCTCTCTCTCTCTCTCTCTCTCTCTCTCGTGTTTGTCTGCTCGAGTTACATTTTCTATACGTGAGAGTGGATGTCCATTCTCTTTGTGAAGACTGATTTTTTTTTTTTTTTTTTTAGTTTGGCTTTGAGGAAGTGGGTCTGACCTACTAAAGGGCAAATCAGCTGTGTGCTCAGCCAGCAATTCTTTTTTTCCATGGGACTTTGGATTTAATTGTGGGGTTAGTAAATTTTGAATTAATTTTGGGGTTTAATTTCATGGTGGGTTTAATTAACTGTGGATTTAATGGTGGGTTTGATTAGTACCTTCTTTTTGAGTTTTGGGAATTAACTGTTAGAGTAAAAGGTATTTAACGTTATAGTTTTCAGTGTTGTATGGGAATTCTGTCAGGGGAATTGTTTTTTTGTCTTGTGTTTCTCTGTAAAGGGTACTTTCATGGGACTTGGGAATTTCAAGCATTTGTGATTAGCCAAGAATAAGTTAACGAGTTCATTTAGGAAGAAGAAAGTAGCAAAAATAAGGAGAGGAAATAGTGATCAGAGATTCCCTTAGATTAGCCTGTGGTTTGTGTAGGATGTGGAGATCCAGTTTGGTCCAAGAATTTTGTTGAAAGTCGGAATAGCCAAAGATCGATGGGAGGCTTGAGTTCTAGGATCCTATGGGGTCGTTGCTTTAATAGTAATGTGCAGGGACACATTAAGAGATTTTGCTGTGTTAAGTACTGTGGCAGTTGTAAGAATTATGGGCATCCATGGCAGTCTTGCCGTCTCAGAGACAGTATAATGATAGGCCTGCATTTCAGAATTTTGGTAGCTCAGATATGGAAGTTCCTAACACGAATTTTGTGAGAGGACCTTGTGATCAGCAGACATTGTCTAAAGACCGATCAGTTGTAAAGGAAAACTGGATGGGTGTCTCTTGGGATATAGGACCTCTGGGGAACCCTCAGGTCAAAGCCAGTTGTAATTGGGTCTGTACATGGTACAAGGGTCTTTATAGATACAGGTGCCCCCACCAATTTGATAAATTATATATGATTTGTTCAGATCGATGTTTCCCCGATCGCTCTTTGAGGCCTGCTACAGAAGTTGTTTGTGATGTTCGAGCAAATAGGTTACAGATTTTGGGATACATAGATGTAGATTTATCTCTCGGGGGTGGGTAGATCTTTGACAGAACCATTTCTGGTTATATGGGGGGAGTGGTTTGAGGAATATGTTATTGCTAGGTCATCCTGCATGCCGGAGACGATAGATCTCGGTTCATACAGGGGTTTGCGGTATAGTGGGGCAGATAACAGAAAAATTGTGCAAATAATGATACAAGCATCAAATTTGGCACAAGTGTCCTCCAAGGTATACTAATCAAATCTGCCCGATTGGCCAATTGAAAATCCAAGATGGCGGCCATTTTCAAGATGGCCGCCAAAATAACCACCCGAAGTAGATGTTTTGCTTAGAAATATTTGTAGTTGTCTGATTTACATGATCTAAGTGTGGATTCCTATGTTTTGAAGCCTGCTGAACTATATTTTCCTGTTTAAAAAGCACTCTGAGACATATTTCTCAAGATGACCACCAAGATGTTTGCCTTTCTTTACATGAGTTTTGTCCCAGCTAGTACATTTTCAAAGTTATGCATACCGTGCTGCTGTTTCTCAATCTGCTACTGTTCACATATGCAGCTGCAGAGTGATGTGCAGGGAAGCTCTGCCTGAGAGCACTTGCATCTTCCTTTGCAAACCTTGAGGAGCACTTGTCAATTCTTGACAGCTTGCTGAAATCGGTGGTAGTGTTGTCCAATGTATCTGCCATGCTTCTCCTTTCTGTGTCCACCCCCATTCAGCTGGACTGCGCATGTGTGGATTACAGTGGGTTGCCTGGCCCCAGATGATCCCAGCCTGGTAGGCTGCATGCTTTGCATGTTCTCTGAAGGCTGCCTGTGTTGGTGGAATATAGTTGTACTGCCTCTGCTTGCGGACAAACAGATCTAGTCTTGCTTCGTCCACACCAGTGGCTGCGCTTGATCTGTCGTACATGAGGACAACGAATCTTTCCAGCCTCTGCATGTCAAGATCACGAATCAATGTTGGATGCTGGCTGAGACTGATGAATGTTTCAGTAATATCATCAAATACATTCCAAATCTGCCATGCCAGATTTCTTTCGCTTTCCCACGGAAGGTAGACACAATGTCATCCAGTGAATGCATGAAAACAGGAGATCCTCTAGCTTTCTCAAGCCCAATTGCAGAAACTACCTCATGGACTGGAATCCATTGCATATCGGTTCCTTGGCCAAAGGCAATCCATATTTCCTGAAGACCTAGTTTCTGGAAGGATGGTTTAAACAGATATTGCTATGACTAGCACATCTGTGTCATTAGCCTTGATGATTATAGACTTGCTCCGTCAGTCGTTGCATCCCTAGCACAGCCTGTTCTAAGTCTTTGTTATGAAAAATAGCTGCTGAAATTCGACTTCTGATGGAGCATGTCTTGTCTTATTATCCCAGCGGCTTTTGCTAGAAGGATCGCTTCACCATACTGGGATGCTTCTGATAGATTGAATCTACACCAGTTTCAACAACCAACAGAACTTCTGTTGGCGATTAGCTTGCAGATGTGGAATGTGCAAAAGCAGCTGATCCTTGAGTCAGTAGGATGAACATCAGGCAAGTTAACACCAAGCTGTTTCAGCCTCTGCTTGTAAAACTTGGTCAAATTAACAGCAAGCTTGATAATTGGTGGCCTCTCACTGGCATTTTTCATCTCGCAGATGTAGGTGACTAGTTCAGAGAATTTTTTTGGATATGCATCCTTCCAATGTTCCTGTGCTTTTTTCTTGCTCCTGCACTTTTAGGTATGCCCATTCTCGGTTATACAATGCCACCAAACAGCCAGGGTGATATTTCACTTCTTGGGCTTACGACATCTCCTGCACTTAGTTTGGTTAGAAGTTTTGTATCAATTGAGTGTTTTGGCACATTCATTTATTCTCCTATTCACTTGCATTGTCATTGCTTCTCTAACCTCCTCCTTCAGTTTCGCAGAAGAAGCATTCTTTTGTTTTAGTTTCTTGGAACTTTCGTGGAATCTTACTTCTACTGCCCTCATCACTAGTACCTACATGACTTGCTCTTTTTTCAGCTCGGTGTAACTTTGTGTTGTTGAACAGAAGCCTGCAACTCTCATGATATTGTGCCTTATTTTTCTCACTGTTTCTCTATCCCAGAACCTTCTGTCAAGTCTTGCAGGGTCTAGCTTGATTGGTAGCGCATTGAGTGAGTGAAACAGAGGAATATTCTTTGGGGGTTCGTATATCCATCATCCCCTCTTCTGGCAGGATTGGCCTGGGGAGATTTCAAATCTTCTTTCTTAACCTCCTGACATAGGGCAACACTTGGTCCAGTCTGTTTTCCATGATCGTCCAGTAGAGTTCGCATCCATGATTACGATGACGTTCAGGGTCGTAGGGTTTATCCTTTTACCACCCTGTACATGTAATAGTATAACAGGCCTCTTATGCCCTGTAATATACAATAGGTGCTTTCCTGTATGGGATACAACTAGGTTCTTGCACTGTGCCATACACCTAGTCCGATTGTTCATCCAGTGTCATGAGTCCTGTGCAATCTGTACCCATCCAGATAACTAAAACCTGTTATCCTTGGTTCAGCTCTCCCAAAGTGGCACATCCTGTCCATTCAGGTCTGCGGCTGCCTAACTGATTTGGGGTTGATTAGGCAGCATTTGGGATACTAGTAGGTTGTTTGCAGTAAGACGTAACATAAATTTCCTACTTAGTTGACACTGAACCCCATGCTGAGTTTCACAGCAGTGATGTCACCAATGTGCCTTGGTAGTGCCCGACAATCACTCCTTTAATACAGTGCCTTAACCATGTTATAAAATAGAAAATATACATCAGCAGGCTTAAAAACATAGGGAGTCCACACTTAGAGCATGCAATTTGGACAACTACAAATATTTCTAAGCAAAAACATCAACTGGTGGTTATTTTGGTGGCTATCTTGAAAAATGGCCGCCAATTTGGATTTTCAATTGGCCAATTGGGCAGATTTGATTAGTATCCCTTGGAGAACAATTGTGCCAATTTGATACTTGCATCATCATTTGCACGATTCTTCTAAAAATTACTCTCATCTGCCCCACTAGTATAACTGTGGGAATACCTGGGGTGTTTGTGCCATATGAGGGAATGGATATGAGTGTAGTGGATGACGATGGATCGGGTGTACATGAGGATCTGGGGAGAATGCTGAACATGTGTCGATGAGAAGTGCTATAAGGGGGTTTTGACGGATGATGTGGGTGTTTGGTCCAGGAATGGTTGCTATGGTGAAAGTGCTGAGTGAAAGGAGTGCATAAATCCAGACAGATGTGTGTGGATGAAGGTAGCGAGAAGCTGAAGGAGGTTTTGTGTGCAGGTTCTATAAATAGTGTATCAGGTTCAGGGAATACTTGGGTGGAATTTCTAAACTGCAATAATTCAGTTGCAATTTCCAGAAAGGGTACTTATGCAATCAACTTTGTTGACTGGGTCGATGCAGATAATTCAGTGAATGTTGTTGGGATTTTTTGTACTTTTTCTGTAAAGGAATTACAGGCTAGAAGGCAGGTTTTAGGGATCAGTTAGCTAATGCTGATTATAAAGAATATGCTGGGGTGTAGAAGATGTTCTGTGAGTTTATGGACATAGTTGTGCTCAAAGGGGATAATTTAGGATTAACAAATGTGTTAAGAACACAAGGTTCACTTGGAAGAAAAACTAAGCCTATTTTTGTTCCTTCATATAGGATTCCTTTAAGATTAGGGAACAGATAGAGTAAGAGGTTAATAAGTGGGAAGAAGAAGGTATTGTTAGGCCCAGTTCATCACCTTAATTTCCTGTTGCTAGCAGTGCCTAAGAAGGATGGTTCAGTCCGTGTGTGTGTGTGTGTGTGTGTGTGTAGACTTTCAAAAGCTGAATGAGAAAACCATTCCTGATCGCTACCCTGTGGTGTGTTTGCCTGATTTATTTGTAGAGATAGGAGGATGATGCTTCTACTCCTCAACTGATCTAATGTAAGGGTATTTGCAGGTACCGCATAGCGAGGGGAGAGTCGAAAGTACACGTCCTTCTCTTTGCCAAAAGGGTCATTATGAGTTCACACGAATGGTTTGGTTTAACAGGCAGTCCGATGACATTTACTAGGCTAATGAATACAGTTTTGCATGGTTTGTTAGGGAAAATATCTTCCTTTACATGGACGATATCTTAGTTGCCACTGATTTAGTAGAAGAGCATTTAGAAGTTCTTAGGGAAGTTTTAGAAGACTTAGAATTGCGGGTTTGAAAGATGAAGTTAGCTAAGTGTAATTTTCTCAACAGGCAGATAGTATATTTAGGTCATGTCATTTCTAAAGAAGGTGTTAGAGTCAATGATGATAAAGTTAGGGCAATTGTAGTTTGCCACTCCCAAGACTAAGAAGCAGATTAGATCTTTTAGGGATGGCTGGATTTTTTCCGTAGATTTGTGAAGGGTTTTCTGTTCTGGAATCTCCTTTGATAGATGTTCTGTGGGATGATGTGCAGTTTGTATGGGGAGATGGACAGCAAGTAGCTTTTCAAAAATTAAGGATGCCTTAGTAAATTCCCCAGTGTTGAAGTTAACTGATTTGGAAACGTCCTTTCACGTTGGTATCAGATGCTAATTATGATGGTATAGGGGCATGCTTTATGCAGAAATTCGATGGAAGACTCCATCCAATTGCATTTTACAGTAGGAAGTTTAAGACACGAGGCGGTAATGAACGGTTATGGTCGGTAGTAGACAAAGAGGCCTTTGCTGTGGTCTCGTCTCTCATTCATTTTAAGATGATATTGTTGGGCAATCAAGTAGAGGTTCTGATGGATCATAAGCCATTGTTGATCTTTTAATAGACCAGATCTTTCCCAAAAAGAGCCTGGTGGTATTTGACAATCAGAGATTTTGATGCTAAGTTTAAGTATAAAGAGGGTAGACAGAATGTTAGCAGACGCCCTTAGTAGAAGTTTTTCTGATGAGGAAGGTACTCATGCATGTTACGTATCGGGAAATAGCATAGATTGGGATATTAGTTTAGTAGAAATGAAGCAAGATGAAGATGAAATTTGACAGATGCAATGGTGTTTCTTAGAGGGAATTAGTTAGGAAGGGTTATTAAGCTGCCTTTTGCAGGGCTTGAATTGAAGGTAATTTGTTAGTTAGGAAGATTAGATACAGACTGAGAAATAGTGAAGATAAGGGGGATACAACACAAATAGTCATTCCTTGGAGTTAAGTACCACGGTGTTAGATACTGTTCACAGATCTGGCAGTCTGCATTTGGGGATTGAGAAGATGTATCAGAATGTACAGGGACAATTCTTTTGGAAGAATATGCTCAGTTCGGTAGAAGACTTTGTGATGCATGCAAAACGTATCAGAATGTACTGGGGGACAATTCTTTTGGAAGAATATGCATAGTTCGGTAGAAGACTTGTTGATGCATGTAAGTCAAGGGTCATTTCTTGTAAATTGTACCATTCCCACAGCAAGAGTCCACATGGGCCTGTTGAGCAATTTCTGTGAATCTAGTTATGGCCATAGGCACCTGTTGGTGGTTGTTGACTAATTAACTAGGCTTGTAGAGATTTTCCCGTTGAAGCACAAAAACAGGGAAGAGGGTGATACGACACAAATAGTCGTTCCTGCGAGTTTAGTACCTATGGTGTGATATTGTTCACAGTAGGTCTGGCAGTCCGCATTTGGGGATTGAGAAGACGATCAGAATGTACGGGACAATTCTTTTGGAAGAATATGCTTTAGTTTGGCAGAAGACTTTGTGAGAAGTTGTTCAGTTTGTAATGCATGTAAGCCAAGGTCGATAAATTGGGTTCATTCCCGATTCCTACCAGACCACAGCAAGAGTCACAAGGATCTGTTGAGCAATTTCCGTGAATCTAGCTATGGCCATAGGCACCTCTTGTGGTTGAGGACGAATTAATCTAGGTTGTAGAGATTTTCCTGTTGAAGCATAAAACAGCGGAAGAGGTGGCAAGCATTCTTTAATGGGTATATTTGCTGGTACGGGTGCCATAGGTTCTGATTACAGGTAACAGGAGGAAATTTGTGAATAGGACCTACAGTGTCTTGCAAATGTAATGGGCATTAGAAAGTCACTATTATCCCATATAGACCAGAGCAAATAGGAAGGTCATTGAAGCTTGTTCAGATGACCAAGGGAGGTAATGATCCAAATTGGGATCGATATCTTCCACAGGTCCAACATAGTATTAACACTATGTTCAGCAATACCACTGGAATGTCTCCCAATGAGGCACTGTTTGGTTAAAGCCCGGGTCCAGTCCATCGGGTGACGATAAGATCAAAGTCGCTTGTAGGTACCACGAAAGAGATATGCCCTTGCTAAGAATCCTGAAATGAAAATGCGAGACAAGGTAGATAGGAGCGACACAAAGCCAGATAGAGTTAAAGTGGCTGTTGAGATAGGGTTTATGCGAAGATATATGTCAGAATCAGTTGAACTATAAGCTGGGTCCTAAATTTGAAGGTCTTTTCGAGTTGTTGCAGAAACAAAGAAGGAAATAGATTTGTTGTTCTGGATGAAAACACAGGTGTGTCTCGGTTGTCACATATTTCTGAAATTAAAGAGACTGGTTAATGGGAATCGTAATGGGTTCATTCTTGGGTTGTAATGTAGTTATGATCATTTCTTTTTCTTTTTATTTTTTTCTCTGTTTTTTTAATGGGTTTTAAATGGGCGTAGTAGTAGTAGTAGTAGCTTTTTCTTTAACTAGGGAGGACATTAGTCCTTAGAGTTATACAAATCTTTAATTGTCTGAGTTCGGATTTTATTCGTATGTGTTGCAATACTTAGTTAAAATTATGTGCAAAATACCGTAGAGTTTCATAGATATATGAAATTAAATTTTGTTTTTTTATGGATCTCATCTGCAGGTAGGGACTTCATTGTTTGCATTTGGCATTAGTACTTTGTTGTTTAAAGTTAATGGTTCGCTTTCACATGACTTTGTCAGCCATGACATGGGCTAATTTCCAGTGAGGTTAGGCCGTGTTATCATGTAAGAATATTATAATGTACAGTTGTCGTCTGACGCAATATCTTTGAATATAGAGTTACAGAATAAGGGTTTGTTACTTAGGATTTTGTTTTTGGGGGTAATTAGTATATCTGACAGAATTTGTCTGGTTTGTTACAGGTTTGATAAATCAGTGGGGTTTAGGATAGGATTAAGAAAACTTTAATATGGCTTCCAAATTTGGGTATTTGGAATTTTCAGTTCTCTTTTAAATTAAGAGGGCTGTACCATTGGTAATTGTAGTTGTTATGATCATAGAGCGATATTCAGTATGTTAATTGCTATTTCATTGAAGAATTGAGCAGGTTTCGACAGTATTTGCTAACCAGGGTAAAACTTGATGACTTTACGAGATATGTTACCTCTCAGATGTTTAGGATTGCCTTTAATGAATTTAGTATATTGGTAGGTTTCTCGGGTAATTTTTACGGGTAGAATTTTTTATGAATTGTATCTTAGAGTTAGTGTACCTGATAGAGGGGTTGATTGTGGAAGTTCCAGTTAGCAACTTGAATTGTTTCACAATTTTAACATATGACCTTTTGCCCTAGTAGTTTTAATGGTTCAGTAAAAATATGGCATAGAGAAAGACTGGTTACTTTTTGAGTTGACTGTCGATATGACCACTTATATAAGACACCACTTCCTCGCAGCAGAGCTGTTTGGAATGTCTTCTATGAGCCTCAACTTATACAAGTTAGACATGGGAGCCGTCTACGATATGCCTAGAGGTGGCTATGCATGCACTTTCGTGAGAAGATCCAGGGTTTTAAGAGATGTTGGGCAGGACGTCTACAAATCGCCAACGTTGCTGGGAGACATCTGTTTTGCAAAGGATTCGTGAGCACCGCATTCAACATGGGCTTGTGCAGTCGCAAGCCTTTCAGCATAGTTGGATCACCATGAATGCAAGATTTCAAGTGTTGCATTCCATAAACAAACTGTTATTGGAATAACATCTGTGTTACGAGACATAATTTTCCTATCTACTGCATATGTTTTGATATGATTTTGAGTTGGCCCCTACAAACTTTCGATTGACAGTTATCGTATCTGGACGGGGACGTCCAGAGTAGGTGGTCTGAGCTCCTAAAAGTCACGGGGTGACCTTTCACCCCTTTGCCACCGGCCTGTCGCATTGCCGCTAACGCTTGCATACCGCATGAGACCCCCTGTCGACCGCGAGTACATTAATCATCACTTGCTCCCACTAAATTTTATGTTATTCATATTTTTCCTTTATACTCTTATGTGAAAACATTGTGTATATATCAAAGAATATTTTTTACCACATTGGCAAAAAAAAAACAATAATAAGGATATCGGAAAAATAGGAATATTTAGTGTAAAAGTAATTGTAGAAACAGAAAAAGTTATACAGTAGCAGAAAAACAGTAGTAAAGTAGTAGAAATAAAATAGTAGAAAAGCAGCAAAGTATTAGTAAAATAATAGTAGTAGCAACAGTAATAATAGCAGTACTAGTTTTCTTACAGAAACAGTTAGTACTAGGTTTCATACGGAAACAGCGTATACATCAATGAATGTTTATGGCATTGTAATGATAATATTAATAATAATAATAGGAAATAACAATAATAATAATAACACCATAATAATAATAATAATAATAATAATAATAATAATAATAATAATAATAATAATAATAATAATAATAATAATAAAAGCAACGGTAATACCTACCAAGGCATCTCGTGACCAATACATATACTGTACATACGAGGCATTTTATTCACCCCATTATCATCAGTAAACTATAAAAACATATATCTCATTATGAGTAACAGGCCTCCATAGAAGTCCATTCACCTTACGCTTTCCTGTTGAGCGAAAATACCCTCTGCCTGAGCATTCATCCATTCACACAATCTGTCAATTACATCACCACAAAAAAATAACAAAATGCA
The DNA here is from genome assembly GCF_040412425.1 of Macrobrachium rosenbergii. NCBI lineage: Eukaryota > Metazoa > Arthropoda > Malacostraca > Decapoda > Palaemonidae > Macrobrachium > Macrobrachium rosenbergii. Next base: position 3,009,275 of record NC_089741.1, on the reverse strand, counting down.
TCACATGGTCAGGTGAAATCTGGTGTGTAAGCAGAGATCCCATTGTCACACTCCTTGAAATCGGGGTGGGTCTGGGTGCACGTCTAAAATGGATTACTTATGAACCGCCAACCTTCATCGACAATAGGTTCAATGTCTTCCAAACACTCTGTTGTCACTGTCATCCTCTAAGAAACTATCACCACTATCACTATAATCATCATCTGACAGATCTGGCAGGTACTCAGATCCTGACTCTGACTTTTATTATCTGACATGACGCTGAAAACAAAACAAAAAAAAATATATAAAATAACTGCAATCAAAAGAAAAAACGTTTAGAATTCAAATCCACATGGTTTACGCAGAAAATCGTGATAATCCTTCCTCAGATAATAGCCTGAGGTGCACTGGCACCTGTTGACAATACCCTCTTAATATCCCCATATGAAAATGATGTCACGATGTCCATCAGACACTCATTGGCTAAGAATGAATAGTAGGTGGAGCTTCAGCACCTCTCTCATACACGATACTATGTCTGAAACCCGTTCAGCTTGAGAAAACCGCTTTTGCTTTTCGAGGAGGATGAAAGACATATAAGCCGCATGTCGCAGTCTTTTATTGTTGGACCGTAAAGACATACATGTCTACGTCCCGGAGGTGAAAGGGTTTTAGTCTTTGAACAGTGAGATATATGATGTGGCTCCCACGGCAGGTTTCTTTTGGGCTGACATTGGAATTTGTTCAGTCAGATGCAGAAAACTATTTGATCATGGTCCAAGCGCATGGAAACAACGTATGTTTGTTCGGTCACTGAGCTAATGCACCGGAAATGCCCAGATTCCGGAGTGTGTGTGGGGTGTGTGTATATGTGTGATTTCCATGATATATGACGGGAGGAACTTTGACTCTCGGAGAGACCGCCCTGAGATGTACATAGCGGATATGTGTTTTAACCTGGCGTAGCGAGTAAAGAACCTACCAGTATGAAGATACGTTATTTACGGCCATAGAAGTCAGTAAAAAAACGCACAGTGACATTCTTATATACTTTTTCCAGACTTTGTATAGTGCTGCAGTGAAATCGCGTTGTGCTTCCCTATGCATTTTTCTGCTTTGAATATGAATATTCCTTTCAGGTTTTAATATAATGATATATTTCTTCCTACAGGAAACTCAAACATTGCCCTGAAGGACGAATATTTGGAAGTGGTGTTACTACTCTTACAGGCTATATGATTTGTATTGGGGTCAATACAACCTTATTTTGCTTGATGACAAGGGGGTCATTGACTATTATTGTTAGGCATAAAATAATATCTATGCTTGTTTGGGAGACAGTATTCCCTCTAGTAATGTGTTCCTTTGAGAGGGAGTGTGAGTCACTCCATTTCACGACTGTGGTTTTTGCAGAGTTACTTTCGATAAATTTGTCAACAAAGTCTAGTTTTTCTATATTAGTGTCTCAATCCAGTAGGCCTTTGTGTAAAAGATAGGTTTTAGAGAATCTTGTGATGAAAAGAAAAGGGATCTGCTGACCCAGATAAGGCCACAGTTACCAAAAATATCTCAAGAAAGGTGAGATGCTAAATTCTGTTCTTAAACAGATATTTCAACAGACAGCCTGCTCAAACTCGGCTGGATAACACATGAATCTTTCAAAGCCATCTGTTAAAACTAGCCAGCCGCTTCCTCTAAAGTGCTCCAGGTGTAGACAACTCAAGGGATTTTAGTAATGTCCAAGGGTGGATGGCTGGCTTAAATTTTGAATTCAGTGTAGGTGATGCAGGTTCAGCTTAGCTGCTCAATGTCTATGTTTATTCCTGTTTAGTAAACCTCTGTGCATAACTGTTGCCTCGTTCATTCAAGTGATCCAAGTGCAGAGTGTAGGGCTTTATTGCAGACCCATGGAAATCTCTAATCAGGATCTTAATAGAAGACATCTACAAGTTACAAAAGTTGTGGAACTGAATTCTGAAAGTTTTGATGGTCATGCTGTGCACTTGTGTAGAAATCCTTTTGTGAAAAACATTCCATTTACTTTAGCAGAAATGACTGTATCTTGGGCAATTTCTTTTGAACTGGTTCTTTTGTTTGAGGGATGGAGTCTTCTCAGAATACAACATCCTCCACCTTGTCAGTGTTCACTTTTCATACTGGTAATCAATTAAAACAAAGTCTTCAGCTTATTGTGATATGGTTAATGGGAGACTGTAGGGGTTTTTAGGTATGAGCTGTGGGCTGTCTTGGAAGCTACAAGGTTATTGCCTTGACACTAACTGGGTCTGCAGCTTGCCCTCATCCAGAGAGCATATCTTATTCTTTGTATAAGCTTATAGAATGAAGGCACAATAAGTTCCTCAGAGCCACATCTCCAATAATGGTCCCACCTCAAGAATACGCCCCAGGACCCAAAAGGGCAAGAAGGCCATCTGTAGCCACCTGCAGAACCCCAATGATCCCCAGGAATATCGTTCTGTCCATGCCACAGGCTCAGGCAGTCCAATCAGCACAGCAACAGAAGATTCAGGTGCTTCATGCTGATCTCACTTGTGCCTCCTTGAATATGGGGGCGGGCTCCCTTCCGAGGATTCCGCAGTCATCAGCCCCAGAGAAATGCAAGATCGTGATGTTTTTTGGCAGAATTCCAGTCCTGGAGGCACTCAATGCCTTGTTGGTTGCAACTTTGCAGGTGGACACCTAAAGATGCTGTTCATCATGTCCAGCTAAACTGCATCCCCACCCTTCAAAGGGCCCTCGACGCCGGGTTTACTGCCTGGTGACATAATCTCACCGCCAAGGAAGCTCTCGACAATGTGGAAAAAATAGTGCTTCAGTCATCAAATCAGGCAGGGCACTGGTCTCATTTTTTAGTATAATGCAAGGGCCAGATCAGTCCATGAGTGATTATTTCATTAAGTGCACACAGAAAGCTACCGATTGTAATGTCAAATGTGCTAATTGTGATTTTGATCTGTCAGAATACATGTTATTACATAAATATGGTAGGCCTTAGTAACCAAGAATTAAAAGGCAAGTGTTTCAGTCATGTAATATCTTTAATAATACTGATACTTTACAGGCCATGTGCTGTATGTTTGAAGCAGCCACCAACTTGGATACCGTGACTAGAAGGTGCAGGGACCCACAATACCAAGGGGTAATGTGAGAGGTTTGCATTAGCCCTGTAGTAATTGCAGAGGCCGACATGGTCAGGACAGGGCTGCTTGCCCAGCCAAATCCCTCACATGCCACTGTTTTCCAGAAAGTAGGTCATCTGAAGAAACAAAAATTGCAGAAACAATAAGAAAATATGCAGGCCTACAGCCTCTGTAGATGTATCAGGGGCTTGTAGTGGCTGAAGCCCACCATACCCCTCAACCCACGATCAAGGTGGAGGTCGAACATGATCATGGGAGGGGAGGTAAGTTTACCCCACTGTGGCGGACGAGGGCTCAAGTGTGTGTAGGGACTCTCCTTACTTTCATTAATTAATATGCAACCTGCACTGCTGTGACACAGGGCTCTGAGATGCACACCAACATACCCCTAAAGTGCATAGGATCGGCCACCTGCTTAATCAAGTGAAGGGTGCCCACTTTGCAGGATGTTTATTTCATGAAGACAGCTAAACACTTCTACCTTTCATTAACAGCCTGTATGGAACAGGCCTATTACCAGAGAAATTCCTCATCCCACTCCTCCGTGGCCTCACTGGATGTAAATAGGCGTGCCTTCAATGACACAACTCCAGCTGCAACAGCCACCATGCCTCCAAAACTGACGACGGTGCCTCTTCCACCATTGGAGCTTGAGAAATAGTTATTGCAGTATTTTTCTTCTTCAACCTAAATTCCTCAAGGAAGCTCTACCTGTGATGTCAGGTAAGCCTCATCACATCCATCTTAACCCTGGAGCAGTACTGCACCTGCCACACACCTGTGTTGATCCATGAGCATTGGGAGGATGAAATTTAAGCCAACTCGACAAACATGTAAAAGAAGGTCCTGCAACCCATTACCCTGAAGAGGCAACAGAATGGTGTGCTCGTATGGTGACAGCAGTCGACACCAGCGACACAACGTATGCTGCACGAGAGATGCACCATACACCGGCGCCTTCAGCATGGTATCAGGGTCCTGTCGAATTCTTTTAAGACTGTAAACTACGCTTATGGGGGGATTTCATCAAGTAGAACTGGGCGAGAAAGTCGCAAGTTCACTACCTTCATCACGCCTTTGGGGTGGTACCAGTATCACAGGACACCCATGGCTACTGCTCTGCCTGGAGACTTTCACACGTCCGATTTGATGAAGCCATTCAAGAGGTACCTTGAAATACAAGTGTGTCTAAGACACCTTCTCTATGATGCAGTGTACAGGCGACCTTTTGGCACACCTATGATTTCCCAGACATGTGCAAGAAAAGGCATCACACTTAAGCCTGAAAAATTTAAATTTTCCAGCAGAGAAGTAGATTTGTGGGCTTTCATTTGGGATGGGAATACTATAAACTCCGCGGAAGATAGCTTAGCGGCCCATCAAGAACTTTTCCATGCCAGCAAAGTTAAATCACCGACATTAGTCAAGGCATGGTTTCGTGGAACTAGCACTATTTCTCACTGCAGCATCCCATCATGGCCCCTTTTAGAGAACTCCTGGAGAAATCTACAGGGAAACACATCTATTGGGATGATTACCACAAACAAGATTTGAGCAAGCACAGGATGCCATATGCCAGCTGGCCAAATAAGGCCTGAGTATTACTATGATAAAGCCCGGCCCTACAGTAGCAATTACAGACTGGAGTAAGGAAGGGACAGGTTCCTCACCATCCTCCAGCAATACTACTGCTTGTGCACTTCAGCTGAGTACCCTTCTGCTGCAAGGGGGATGGAGGATTGCTTTATGTGGCAGCTGCTGTCTTACCCTGCTGAGGTGGGATATGCAGCCATGGGAAGGATAGGCTCTAGCTGTAGTTTGGTGCTCTAAGAAGGCTAGACTCTTCTTATTAGGGATGCCTGAACTTCACCATCCTAGGCAATAAGGCCCTGGGAGATGAAAGCTAAACCAGGTTGTTTAGATTGAATGAAAACCATACAGCTCAAATTCAGTGTCAAGTATCTGCCAGGAAAAGGAACTCCACAGCCAACTTCCCAACAGTTTCCTGCCCTTAGACAACACCGACACAGATGACACTGAGCTGGATGAATACCAAATGATAGCAGCAGTCTCATGATGGACAGATCATGATGAAGAGACCATCAAGAGGGCGGCAAATGATGACTACTATATCTGTTTATTAATGGCGAAAATACCAGCTGAGACTGGTACCAACAGAAGTCACAAGAAACAAAAGGGTATGCCCATTCTACACCATCAGGGGCCACTTGGCTGTTGCTGGCGAATTAATTACGCATATGTATGATCAAGGATGTGCCCATTTAACCCCTGAAAGTCTCCGACAGCAAGTGGCAAGTAACTTTGCATGCTGGTCATCAAGGCCTCAACTCCATGTTGTCAAGGACCTGTCACCCATTTACTGGGCCAGATAAGGAAGGTGACCTATAACACCGCAGATTGACCTGTACTTCATGCAACAATATATGCACCGCCATGACCTACAGAAGCAATGGGCCTATAGTGCCACTGACTACCCCTTTCAGTGCAAAGTAGTGAACTTGTTTATGAGGGCCATGCCATGGCCTATGCAGATAGGTTCAACAGGATGGCTAGAAATAGCCCATTTCTCAATGACTCGACTTCTTCCAAGCTGATGGCGTAACTATGAAAATGCTTCACCCCTTAGTACCCAGAGCAGATCTCCACAGACGGTGGCACCTCAAACTGCCTTCTCTGCCCACTACCCACAGCTAAATGGTACAGCAGAGGCAGCTGTCAAGACTGCAAAGTGCCACTAAGAGCCAACACACAGGAGTGGCGGGGAGTCTCGAGCACGATACAGTATCCTTTGTTGTCCTCCATTACCTTAACACACCCTACGTGGGGTGGATAAGTCCCCAGTGCAACTCACACAACCAGCAGACAATTACACAATGCATGCCGACAGCAAGAAAACATTATAAAGTAACCAGGCACCGGCACTGTGCACTCAGAAAGGGAACTGGAAATGGCAAAAGCACAAGAAAACTCACGCCTGTGGACACCCCAGATGGCTGATGCCCTTGAGACAGGTGCCCATTCGAATCCAAAATCAGGCTTCCAAACAGGTGGGACAGGACAGGTGATGTGAAAAACCTCCCAATAACACCATCAGCACAATAACAAGATTACTGTAAAATGGCAGTGGCCACTTATCCTCATGCAACCAAAGACACCTGATAAAAATCAACGGCTGCCCTCTGTAAGTGGCTCACCACCCACACCTACCTTTGTTATTGTGCCTGTAAGAAATAAATCCAAACCTGTATGGGTGACAGATTTTGTAATGTTAAACACATTGATTAATTGCAAAATGTTGTCTGTTAAAGAGATTTTTTATGTTTAAAAATATAGTCAAGAGTTAACATCATGTTTTCTCTCAGTATGGGGCTGTACTGATAACGTTCCTGATCGTTTAATACAATTGTTTTTGTTTTGTTTTGCCTCTATCTCTACATGTCTATTTAATAGTTACTCTTATTAACTGTTTATTCACTAGTAAATTCTTGTGCCAAAAATAATGAATTTAATAGAATATTGTCATTGCCAGCCCCTTGGAGGGGAGATGTAATGGTTTTTAGAGTATTTAACTAGGGCTGTCTCGGCAGCTATGATGTTACTGCTGACACTGCCTTGGTCTGTACCTTGCCCTCATCCAGAGCATATTCATTTCCTTTGTATAAGCTACAGAATAAATGCCGTATTCAAACCAACACAGGCAGTTGGCAGCTAGGTGGCACCCTGTCATTGGTCCACAAATTGTAATGGATGATTAGTGATCCATGACATGATCAAATTTGATCATAATGCTGCTGATAGAATTTATTTAGGTCCATAATTACTGCAATATTTTTTAAAATTTGGCTGCATATTTTGTTGATTATCATTCAGTGTTCTGGAAGCACTGACAACTGTGCACTTGTTACTTTTAGAGATATAATGAATACTGTACCAATTCAATCCTATTAATGGCTTTGATGGAAGCTGCAACAAGACTAGGTCCAGGCAGAAATCAGATCCTTAGCTTTTCACAGGCATCTTGAACCTTCTGTTTCCCATCTCTATGTAATGTTCATTATCATTAAAAAGGCAGGTGTTCTGTCAAGATAATAAATGATGAAAAAATTTTCAACAGAATTTTCTATAACTGAGTAATATTTCAAGCTTGACAATTTCACTGGAGCAGGCATCTGAATAAGGACATTATTCAGTATTCCCACAATGTGATAGCATGCACCTGAAACAATGAATTTTCCTCTGAGGCTTTCCATTTCCTAAGCTTAATTGTAGATCATTCTCGTGGAGGCATTGCAGTAACCTCAAAAGATTTTTGAGTTTCATAGGTTAGTACAGCTGATGAGGGTATCAAGGAGATATACAGTTAACACTTCTCTCAAGTCACAGAATGGCTCAATTATTTGTGAAGTGTCCCCACTGACAAACTGATGCTGAAGAGCAGCCTGGTTTGTTGTCGTGTGCCATGGTAAGTGCTGAGGCATGCTTCTACAACTTTCTGAGGAAAACTTGGTTTGATTTTATTCATCAGGGACATCAATTTCTGGAATACTGTCCACCACCGGATTTTTACATTAGACATCTTAGTGCCATTAGTTGTTAGTAGGTGTACAGCTAGAAATTTCCATCATTGTGTAGTCTGCCAAATTTGTTGAATTATATGTGTTGCCATACACCTCTTGATTCCTGTCATACGCTTTAGTTTTGGAATAGAGTTTGAAATCAGACAATTATTTCAATAGTCCTTCAGACAAGCCCTCTGTGGCTTGGATAAGCCTGGACATTATTTACAGATCCTTGAAGGCTTCCTGAAGATATCTCTGACATAAGACAGACTACTCTGCTTTATTGAAAAGGATGGTGGCATTCATTTCTTTATTCTGAACTGAAGGCCTCTAAATTACTAAATTTTAGGATTGTTGAAAATATCGGCATTTTTTTTTTTTTTCACCAACACGTTAGATTTTCCAAGACTTTTACCAGTGTAAATTATCCTAGAATCAGTAGCTGGTAACCTGCAGAACAATACTATCAAGCTGAATCCTCCCACCATGGCTTTCCAGGCTGATATCCATTTTCTGGCTGCAATGTACTCTCACAAGGTTGTGGTGGCAACTCCAAAATAGAATTTCTTCCCATTTAGGTGTATTACCATCATAACGTACTGTATTTGGTGAATAGCATTTTGATAGACTAATGACAGCATAGTATTCACTGTGAAACTACATGCTAATAAAGTAACACTGAAGGAAATTATAACTCGTCTTCAGGAAGACTGCAATTTTCAACAATTTCTATAGTGCAACAGTCCACTGGCTCCTTATAAACTCAATTTAGTGCCCTTTCTTTGGCCACAATATTTAAAAATCCCTCATCAAGTTTGTTTCTGAGCTGGCATTTTCTCTATTTCTGGGTGTAGTTCCATTTTCTTTGTACAGCAATCCTAATGCTTGGCTACCTGGGATAGTTGGTAGCCATTAAGGCTCACTAGTGGCATCTGTTTTTTCATAGACAGTTTCCAAGGTAAACTGCGCTGTATCCTCAACCGCTTTATCTACAAAGATCACAAGGCTGAAGCTTTGTTCATTCTTTGGAACCGAATGCAAGCTTGAGTAGCCCTTCGTTGCTGACTGAGTAGATGAGGTGTGTATATATTGCACTGAAGTTATGCAGTTACATCCAGGGGTTGCTCACCATGTTTATAATTCGTTTTCGACGAGAATTTAAATATTTCTTGTTCTGAGAAGCATTTGGGTTGCATAATACCAAAATAAATTTGATCTATGATTTGCTAAACTATATTCTTCATAAATCTTGCCAGAGTTCTTCTTGAAAACTGAACATTTTTAAAAGGTCGGTTCAGTAATAGATAGGCTACTAACTGGCTCTTTTCAGTAATAGATACTAACTGACTCTTTTCAGTAATAGATACTAACTGGCTCTAAGTGTGTGTGTGGCTTATGAAAGGGCTGTAAAGAGGACACCGCAATCTCACAAGTGAAAGAAGAAGACATCATAGTCAACTTGTTTGTTGACATAATAAAAGAACGAAAAATTTTGAAGACACAAATAGTCGATTAAAGACTTCAAAGAATAGACTTTGTGTCTGGAAGGATCGTGAGCCTAGCGGTAATGTTTAGTTTCACAGCCTTACTTAGGAATCTGAAGATCGGAAGCAGAGAGAGAGAGAGAGAGAGAGAGAGAGAGAGAGAGAGAGAGAGAGAGAGAGAGAGAGAGAGAGAGAGAGAGTACTGTACAGCCAGGTAAAGACTGAAACCAGCCAAAAATATCAGTAATGAATATTCTTGTTTAGAGAACATAAGAGTTCTGGAATTCTGACAAGAATTAAGTTTGACCAAACTGCAAATAAATCTTGTAACTCCTAATTTCTAGCCTTGTCAAAACTTAGTGAGTCTGGCAAAAGACATCTGTGGATGTTAACTGTAACAGATTTTAGGACAAAATTGTGTGTATTGCTTTAGACATTGTATGTGTGCATTATATATCGGTCGTCTTACCTTCTGCATGGAAAAGTTGTCAAACTCCTTTTCCAGTAAATTTATCCCTGGTGAGCACAATGACTTTTTCTTGAATTCTAATTAGATATTCCTGGCCTCTTCCAGTAAAAGTGGTTTATGTAACATCTTTAAAGATTTGAAGTGCAAACTAGATGGATTCGTGAAAGTAATGTAATTTTAAATGAGGCATAATAAAATGGAATTTCCAAGTGATACATACCTCAAATGCAAAAGCCCTTAGAAATGGGGTTAAACATAAAATGATATACGAGTATATTAAAATGAGTGATGAAGGGATATAAAATAAACTAGTTTTTAAAACTTAAACATTTTGAATATGAGAAATGATATTCTAGAAATATATAAAGTTAATTAAGAAAGACCGAAAGACAAGAATAAACTAGCCATATACAATAATATAGTTAAACCAAAATAGACAAACAGACAATGGGAAAAAGATGCCAACAGGGGTATGGACAGATATGAGTTAAAAACAAAGTAAATTCCTACTAACTTTTTCCTTATTTGCTGGAAAATATATAACGGGTAACAAATCTGATGTTTCGTTTATTAGTGATAATTTTGCTTCCTGCATCTTGTTTACATATAATAATTTTGCATCCATATAATCAATAACCAGAATATTTCTGGGAAGCTTTTGTCATTGTATATTTTTTAAAACGTTTGTAGTGATACTTTTGATCATATCTGCATAATGAGGATGGTACTTTAGGTAAAGCTATGTTACTTCCCAAAATCCACCACAAAAATGAGCTTGCTGGTGTGAGGATGGGTTGCTTAAGCAACAAAATCTCTTATTTATGAACCAAAGTTTATTGCAAGGAGAAATCTCTTATTTATGAACCAAAGTTAAAAATAAGGGGTTTACAAATATCAGTAACAATTCATCAATGGATAAATGATGGTAAATATTCTGGAGGGAGACAAAAGACACCGAAGCCGTCAAAGATCTGCAACCAGGGTGGATCAACATCACTGACTATGGACAAGACGCCACTGTAAAGGCTCTCCAAAGGTAAGTTACGCTGTCTAAAACAGATTAAGAATGTTTCTAGACAAATTAAAAGCCTATATAAAACCATAACAATAACATAGGGCCGCTACAGACTTGCCTGTAGAAATCTAAATCAGTTATGTAGTCCAGTGTGCATGGATAAAAAACATAATGTTCCTGTAAATACAAAATAAGTTCCTGTGTGCCAATCATTATTGACAGCAAAATAATAATAAAGCCTATACTCTGACAAGTAATGTTAAAATACTGGCTACAGAAGTTAAGAGGAAAATAACAGAGGCATTTTAAATCAAAATTACACTTTTCCCAAATCAAGATAGCAAACTCGACTCATCTCTTCAAAGCATTTTGTAAAATTCTACGGAAGTACTAGGCGAGTTACATCCTCAAATGATACAAGATTATAAAAAAAATACATTACTGTACAGGTAGCTGTTTCCTTCCTTTTTCACCATGATTCCAAAACCCTTCATCAGCAAATACAAAAGACTCCTTGGGGAAGGGCAGGATGATCCAGTTTTCTAAAACTTTATGTGTACTATGTCTAATTGAAGACTTCTTTGATTTTCTGGGGTGTTGCAATTAAAAGAAAAATTTTATGAATGCTGCAAGAATTTTAGTGACAATACTGATTATCAATGATTGATGAGATCATGAATATATGTACCATGCTATGGGAGATTTCGTAAACAATTGGGAGCTAAGAAGAAATGGTTCATTAATAAACAATATTATCATAAATAACATATATTACATTGGTACCTATGCTTGTCACCATTTTCTAGGATATGACCATCTTTTCTCCATATAATGAAGGGCTTTGGGCGTCCATCTGCTTTACAGGGCATCTTTACAACTTCCTGGCTGGAAACTGCAGACTCATCTCTTGGTTCCTTGCGAATAACTGGAGCCACCTGAATTAAAAAGCTTTCTTTTATTCACCAGGATGAAGAGGCATAATACATTTAAATTAATTATCGAATTTCCTAAAGTTTTTTTAACTAAAAGATTATCAGCCACAGGAAAAGAGCAATAAACTATAACAATACTGTATATGTTTTGTGTTGAAATGAATCATATGGTATTAAAAGAATACAAACACTATCATCATCTTCATAGAGTAAGAAGAATTAGTTCTTCAGTAAAAATTACATCTAAGAATTACAACCAAACTCTATAAAAAAATTCAAGGAGATAAATGACTGTAATATGCAGGTTCTTTTATAGCAGTTATCTGGCCATTATAGCACTCTCAGACACAAGTAATAGAGCACAAAGACTCAAGGCAGAGTGACTTGTCTTCCTGCCTACATCACTGCTAACATCTTCCATCAATTTTTCACATAGATGTGGCAACAGTGAGCGCAAGTCAGCTAAACAATTATATTTGCTCTTTAGTCTGTGATAAGGAAAACACATAAGTTAGTGCTCCTCATTAACTGGAATTATTATAATGCCTTGTCGATGAGATGTTGCAGTTATGTTCAAAACAATTTAAGTATGTAGTCTTAGCCCCACAAATAAAAAAAAATAGTTATTTAATTTTTCAGCAGTTTGGCATATTTGTTAAATTTGCAGCAGTACTTCGCTGCAGTAGATTCTGGATTAGGCTCTAGGTTATCATATCTTCCACGCTTCCTTTTTGCCTTTGACTTTGTAAACCACAGTAACTAGAAATTTCAGTTAATTAAAACCATTAGTCAATGATTTGTCATTATGCATGGATCATTTAGTTCATGGTGTCTGGAATAGTTAAATTTGCCTACCATTTCTTCTTGCAGAAAGTGATAGCCTTTATTTGCAGTCCCCTTTATGCCTAACTGCCAGCTCAGTTTTTAAACCAAATGCCCTTTTCTTTTGCTAACAACTTAAATACATCTTGAAAAAGAGTTTTGATTTACAATTCCCCAACTAATCTTTAAAGTAAGTCTCGAGTTTACATCTGAAATCCGTCCCCACGGCCACAATGTAAACGATTTTGTCCATAGTCGAAACTTAAGCATATGAAGTGAAGTGATCAGCAAAATAAAAAGCAATTCCTGAGCACATACATACAGTACAAGAGTAATATTGTCCTTGGCATTTACTCCTGTGATAAATTATAGCACTGTCTCACCCCCACCTTGCAAGGCCAGTATGCAAGCCAACCCAGGAAGTAAGGTAAACAATTCCTTACCTTACTCCTGTGATTGGTTTGCACTCCTGGCCGTTGCAAAGGAGGTGGAGACAGGCTTGCATTAGGTTACTGAGTGGAAGGTGCTGGAGATACTTGGCAAGGTGAGTCCGGAAAGCCATCCTGCAAAGGTGCTGCAGATGCTGTGGTAGAAGCGAACTGGAGCGTGTGGGGGAGGCAGGGACTCCTGCAGGCCTCCCCACTTTCTTAAAAAAAGTGTTCAGGATAAGCTGGAAGGATACCTTACTCTTTTCTCCCAGATCTCATGTAACACTGTGGGGATCCACTGACCCCTCTGGCAACCTTATGTACCTTGCAGTGTTGGGGTCCTGGGTCTCAAACTTTTGCCAATCCCTCCCTATCAGGCAAATCCATCTGCTGAGACTTGGTTAGCAAACTCTTAAGGATCTGAGGTTGGACCATCTGTTCAGTCCTCTTCAATCATCAACTCTTCCAATTTGAATGAGTCCTCAGCAGATAACTCCTCTCCATGAGATGCTAGCACTGACATCATTAGCCTCCACCTCCAAATCAAGCTGTTACTCAGTTAAAATTCTTGGTGACAGCTCCCGACTCCTGAAAGCCATAGAAATCATACACAAATTGATGACAATTTTTTCCACACCATTCAAAGTTAGTCTGCTTAACTTCATCCCAAGAATCAGAAATGCAAGTCCTTGTCCTTCTCAGTTGCCCTGAAAGTCAGAAGCAAATATCCTTTGGAGTATCATGCCTTAAAGAGGCATTACCACTTTGGTCCATAGGCTGTAAAAGTTGAGGTGGGTATTAGGTGGAAAGAAACCACCTTGACATCATGATAAAAGTCATTCCAATTGGGCAGGGTGACCAGGGGCATTGTCAGACAAGCAGGACCTTAAAAAAGGCAGCCCCTTTTAGCTGTACTCCTTCACTTGGGGCACAAAATAGTGGTCATTGAATCAGTCCTCAAATACCATCAAAGTGTCATCCCATGCCTTCTTGTTGGACTTCTAGATGACAGGTAGTTGACCATTCCAAATGCCCTGAGTGCCCTTGGATTCTTGCCAGATACACCAACAGGGCTTCAGCTTCAAAGCCACTAACAGCATTAGCCTCAAGAAACAGTCAATCTCTTCCCACCAGCTTTATGGCCTGGTGCTGTCTTCTCCTCCCCTTGCAATGCATGTATGCGGCAGGGCATTCATTTAAAAAACAACCCTGTCTCATCCACATTAAACACTTGTTCAGCAGAGTAACCCCTTCCCCTAATTATCTCAGCCAAACCACTAGGAAAATTTCTGCTGCTCTCATCAGCGCTAGCAGCTTTCCCTGCACCCCACAACTTCATTGTGCAAATCAGCGATGCCTTAAACTGTTAAAAACCAACCTTTACTGGCGGAAAAATTCTTCACCACTGCCCTCCCCATTTTCTTCACCACTATCAACAATCTTTTAGCCTTCCTCTTGAATCAACATAAGGCTCACTGGAATACGCCGTTGGTTCTGGTCTTCAGCCAAAGCAATAACTATCCTTCCATCTACGTTCTGAGACCACTATGCTGGCTTCACGTTAATCACAGGTGATTTTCATTGGTGCACATCTTTTCACATGTTTCAAGTATGCTGCTTGTATCTTGACTATGGCCAACACAGTCGTTCTGCTAAGGCCCATGCGCACGACCTATGTTCGGGTTACTTTACCCTTCTTCAGATGGACTTGACCTATGGAGATGTCTTTCACCGACTTCGGATGCACTAGTTATCAGATGAGTTCTCGTTTTCACTTGGGAACCACAATGAAATCCAAAGTTCCAGAAAAAGCAACAGCAAATGAGAGAGAGCAAATGAAGCACACCAAAATGGGGTACAGCGAAATAGTACAATGCCGCTTCTCATGCTGGCAAAGTGTGGATCACGTCATTCATCTGTTCCCACGTGCCAACTAGTTCCTGCAGTCTGAATGCCCTACATCAGAATGATGGAACAAGAATTTTTTAATAAATTTATGAAGATGGTGAGATGTAACCATGAAACGATGTAGGTCGAAATTTACATAAAACAGAGAACTAACTGTATTGGTTTCTTTTGTGTTGCATGCTACTGGAAAATATATTCATGCAGATTCATTTATAGTATGTATTACCTGCCAGTCTTAACCCCAGTTCAACTTGTCTCTTGTTGCTCTTTCTTATCCCTTAAATGCCTGTTGACATTTTAAACGTCGTCCAAAATTGTCTGTCGAATGCCGAGTGGATGTTACCTGCTTGTCGACTGAAAAATGCTTTTAAATGTTAGGAAAAATAATTATAGGCCTAGTTTGCGGAAGATTTCAAATCCAGCGCCTCGGAGGATCACTGGGAAGTTCACGGATCCAGCTGTTGTTTTTTGTTTCTGGCGTCACCCAATCGCGCATACCTTCATTTTCGCATCAAGCGCATCAAAGTCTCTAGCACAATATTTAGATTTTTGGTGAACTTTTGCGAAGTATTGCTCGCTCGTGCTGCAGCAGAATGTTTGCAGAGATGCCGGTTTTCAGGGGATGTAAAGGTACAGTTCCTGTCGGAGTGAGCGTGTCCTTCGGATTTTGGACTTGGATGCTGGAGAGGACCCAGCAACTTAATGACCAGCTTCTTATAAATTGGCGTGTTGTTGACCCACGATGTGACCTATGGCGACCAAGGGTCACACACCGTTCCTTTTACGGCCCTAGGAAGCATCAGGGTGTCTGCCAGGCATCGAAAACATAAAGGCTGGCCTCAAGGACATGATGAGTACTTATCGGGCTCGATTGCTCAGGTCAGAAGTCCTTTTCGGTGGTAGTTGGTCAGTAGCGCTGGGCGACATAACGCTCTGACGATCAGCGATGACGAATATGGCCCCAATGTCCCGCTCTTACGGGATCCTCAGCGGGAAAGTGACTTAGGTTTAGTGGGTTTAGTGCCTACAGGGAGAAAGTCAGTTCAGGAGTCGGATGACTTCGATTGCCAGCTGGTCAGGACACTGAGGAAAGTGATGGCAAGGCCTGTGACTGCTGCCCGGCTGGGTGTGAGTGCGGGCGTGCCCGGAGGCGTACTCACGCAACTTGATCATACATTGAAAACTCATAGCGATCATGGCAACTCAGGTGAAAGGCCGTTCGTCCAAAATTATGAGTTTTGGTCAGGGACCCCACTAAGCCATGCACCCATTTTCGTCCAGTACCTGGTATGACCTATTTTTTGTCTTACAGGTACAATGGGGTTCATTCAGCTTTTCCTGGTCCGGGAGCTGCTTGAATTCCTGGTTGCGGAGATTCAGCAAGTTCGCTTTACTGCCTTGAGGAGTGCGGACGGCGTTTTGCACGCTGGCGGGGAACTTCAACCTCAGGACGTTATGTGCGCACTTTTTGGGGCTCCACATTCTTTGGGATGATGCCTGCTGCTGACGTCAAGCAATATTGGAGCGGAAGAGAAAGTACGCCTAATGTGGCGGTATTATGTCCGTGCGGTTCCTGGCGTTGGACAGGTGTTTTGCCTTCCAGCCAAATGGCTATATTAGAATGCGCGTGACCGCCTCATCTTAGTGCGCCAAGTGTTTGGGTTCATTAGTGAGCGGTGCCCAGACTCGTGGTTCCTTGAACCTTTCTTTGGATAACCTGGGTATGATTGCAAACAAAGGCGTCAAAGTATCAAAGTCAAACCTTGAAGAAGGCTGTTCGGTCTACTCTTGAAAGTTGTATTTTTGGCGGAAGCCAACACTGGATCGTTGTGGTTTTAGGTATATTCTAGGTCTTCTCACGCTGCGTGGGCGTCATTTGGTCTTGGCAGATCGGTGAACCAGGATGCCACCTGATTTTATGGATAGTTAAGGTAACTTTCAGGTATCCGTGGCCAAATGACACATGCCGGCAGGTGAACGATCAAATCAGCGCCCTTAGCTTGTTAGTGCGTAAGATTGGAATGTCTTCAAAGGGTTTGCTAGCCACCAGATAACGGATCTTGCGTAATCAAAGACAGAGTGGCGGGCGGAAGAGATGTCCGTCATCTGTTGGAAGGAAGTCCGACTCAGTGAGAAGAAATCCACGGTGACAATGAGTCATCCAAAACGATGATCACCCAGCGGAAGAAGCTGCTTTGGGAAAATAAGTTACGATGACTTGAGGACACGTTCCAGCAGCCCTAACTGTCATCAGGGCACTACAACCGGGCAACATGGGAGCATGTTGATCTCTTTGATCAGTGTCGCTCCCAGTATCTTCGCCAGGGGCGGAACCAGGTGGTGACACAAGAAGCTCCTCAAATACCTCCTTCAGTTGGCCCTCAGAATGCCTCATCATCACTTGGGTAAAATTCCGGACTGTGTCGGAGGTTGACCCGCCAGTTTCTTGAGGTGGTTGGAATGCCCTCAAAACCGTTATTCTTGAAGTAAATTGGCTAGCCCCTGAATCTCCAGCTCTATTTTAAGGAAATGTCAGATTGGGAGAAAATAAAGTGACATAACAGAAACTCTGAAACGCACTCCATGACCGCTACATGTGCTTCGCAGATGAAAAAAATCTCACAGCTGGAGAATTCCAACCGTGGGTTAAGTGCAAAGTTGTTTTGGAACATGCAGCTGCAGTCACAGATCACCACTTCTCTTCAAACCATGGAAAAACAGCCAAGCAGTGCCGGGTAGGAACCCTGCTTGGCTATCTGCTGTGTATCTTGACAGGCGATATAATGTTCTCCTCACCGAGAACAAGAAGGAACTTAGTCAAATACATCTTCTTGGACTCCAGGAACCACAATAAAATTATTTCTTCTAGTCGCCTGCCCGGTCAGTCTCAATGCTGGAGCTGCGGCGATTCACCGGCGATAGTGATGCGCGTGAGGTCCTTTCAACGCGGGTCAGTAGTATTGGAAAAAGTACCGACTCTTCAGTGATGAGGGTTAACTGACAGCCGCGAAAGTCAGGAAGTGGCTGAGCATTCAAAATGTTTTATATTTACTAGTCGTATTCTGCAGTGGTTTTTTCCAGTTTTATATTTCAACAAGTGAGTATTCATT
The DNA here is from genome assembly GCF_040412425.1 of Macrobrachium rosenbergii. Lineage (NCBI taxonomy): Eukaryota > Metazoa > Arthropoda > Malacostraca > Decapoda > Palaemonidae > Macrobrachium > Macrobrachium rosenbergii. Next base: position 2,991,384 of record NC_089741.1, on the reverse strand, counting down.
AAATTTATTTTTAGTTTTTATATTTGCGAGTGAGTATTCTGCATTAAAGTATTCATTCTTTAGTTTATATTTATTACAAGTTTTTATATATATCTGTATTCATTGCTGTTTGTAAATTTCGTTTGCTGCAAAAACAAAGTTTTCTAACCATTCCTTTTAGTTTTGTTTGTAGCAAATAAACAAAATTGTAAAAAACAATATAATTTATGTATCTAATCTTCTTGAAGTGGCAGTAGTAGTAGTAGTGTAGTATATATATATAGTAGTAGTAGTATGGTAGCAGTATAAGTGCCATGTTATGTCTATATGACTCTCTGTCTATAATATAGGTATATATTCTATATATATACGGTACGATATCTTTTTTTTTTTTTTTTTACTTAGGTCCTCTTTTGGGTAAGCAAAAAATCTCATATTCTGTTGATATTCAATCCTTTACCTTCCATTTTGTAACAACGAAAGTCTCTAGCACAATATGTAGAATTTTGGTGAATCTAAAAAAAATTTCCTCAGCGGACTCCGCTGAAAATCATGGCATTTCTTGCGTCAGCTTACCGTAATTTTTCGCCGTTTCATATTATTCGTTACATAAAGTGTTATACATCAAAATGTAAGAAATTTCATTTAAGAATACAACAAAAATAAATCATTCCTTTTAGCTCTTACAGTTTTAATAATTTTCGCCGAAATAACGATAACTGACAAATTGTAACGTTCAGTTACTTTGACTCGACCGAAATGATAAAAAAACGCATCCGTAAGCCATAATTATTACATTCGGTAACAATCAATCATTTACCTTCATTTTTGCAACAAACGGAAAGTCTCTAGCACAATATTTAGATTTTGGTGAATTTTGAAAAATAATTTACTCCGCTCCACGGCGCACTCGCTGAAAAATCTGGCATTTCTTGCGTCAGCTTACAAATAAATTTTTTCCGCGTTTCATATTATTCGTTACATAAAGTGTTATACACTGCGCAATTTGTGGTATAGATACAACAAAAATAAATCATTCCTTTAGCTCTTACGGTTTTTTAAAATGTTACATCGAAATAACGATAAATGAGAAAAATCAACCTTCGGTCCGCTTTGACTCGACCGAAAATGATCGGCAGCATCCGTAGCCATAATTATTGCATTCGGTAACAATCAATCATTTACCTTCATTTTGCAACAAGCGGAGAGTCTCTAGCACAATATTTAGATTTTTGAATTTTTGAAAAAAAATAATTTCCTCCGCTCGCGGCGCGGAATCGCTGAAAAATCGTGGCATTTCTTGCGTCAGCTTACCGTATTTTTCGCCGTTTCATATTATTCGTTACATAAAGTGTTTGCATCAAGAGTAATTGTAATTTCATGTAAAATCCACAACTGCATAAATCATTCCTTTGCTCTTCACATTTTTTTAATATTTTTCGATAAATAAATCACGATAACTTAACAAAATTTATAACGTTATATATATATATATATGACTCGATATATAATGATATATATATAAAAAACTCTTTTTTACTTGGGTCTCCATAAGCAAAAAATTACATTCTGGTGATATTCAATCACTTACCTTCATTTGCAACAACGGAAAGTCTCTAGCACAATATTTAGATTTTTGGTATTTTGAAAAAAATAATTTCCTCGCTCCTTGTATGCGGTTTCGCTGAAAATCCTGTCATTTCTTGCGTCAGTTTGGCGTATTTTTCTTGTTCATATTATTAGTTACATAAGTTGTGTATACATCAATCATATTATTCGTTACATAAGTGTTATACATCAAAATAGCAATTTCATGTAAGAATACAACAAAAAAAATGAATCATTCCTTTATATTAACAGTTTTTAAATCTTTTACATCGAAATAACGATAAATAGAAAAAAAGCAACTGGGTCAACTTTTAACTCATTGAAATGGGTCAAAAAAATCAAATAAGCTAAAATTATTACATTTCAGTAACAATCAATCATTTACCTTCATTTTGCAACAAGTGGAAAAGTCTTAGCACAATATTTTGATTTTTGGTGAATTTTTTGAAAAAATAATTTTGCCTCCGCTCGCGTTGCAATTCATGCATTTTCTTGTCAGCTTACCGTGTTTTTTCTGTCCTTAGTAATCGTTACATAATCTGTTATACATCAAAATCATCGCAATTTAGTGTACAATACAACTATAAAAAATTAATTCATTAGCTCTTCACAGTTTTCCTTACAGCGAAATGCGCGATACAATTATATCAAACGGTTTTTTGGCTGTCAAATATTCAATATTTATATGCCATAATTTTCATTTTCTGATGATTCAATCATTAACCTTCATTCTGAAAAAACAAACAGAAAGTCTCTAATCACAATATTTAGATTTTGTGATTGCAGAAAAAAATTTTCCTTCGCTCCAGCGAATCCAGCTGAAAATTGTGGCAAACTTTCTTGCGTCTGCTTTGCCATGATGCATAAGCCTTTCATATTATTCGTTACTTTCCAAGTGTTATACATCAAAATGTCGTAATTTCATTTTAGAATACAACAAAATAAATCATTCAACTAGCTCTTAGGTTTTAATATTTTACGCTAATACACGATACTTAATAAAATTTAACATTGATTAACTTTTATTTCCTTAATGATCATATATTATTAAGCCATAATTTATTAGTGAGTAACAATCTAGTCATTTTGTGTTGCTGCGACAAACGGAAAGTCTCTAGCATGTTAGATTTTGGTGAATTTTTGAAAAAATAATTTCCTCCGCTCCTTGCTTATATGAATCAGTGGTGAACACCCTACAGTTTCTGATGTTTTTGTTTGTTTTTATCACCAAAGGGCTGCAACATGCTCTTGCCTGCAAGCCTAAATAATGACAAGGCTTGGTTTAAACTAGCCCTCTAGGTCAAAGGTTTCAGTTCGGGTGTGGGGGGTGGGGAGGGAGGAGTTTTTACATCTTTCTGGCAGTGCTCAGAGAGTGTTCTCCTACCTTCTGAGATATTCTGTCTGAAATTGGTCAGAATTCTTTGCACAGTATTAGGGATGTCCTTGATACTGAATACCACTCTATTAGAAACGCTTATTTAAGATTCACAGTAGGAATTCAAGACAGTACTGACACTGAGTTGGATGTTATCTCTAAAAACTTTTCATCCCACCAAAGATACTAGAAATTCCACAAAACGTGGCATTCTTGCAGAAAATTTAGACCCTAGGAACAAGTTAATAAAAACCCAATACCAAAAAGTGAGTTGATTGTTTAGATCTCCTTTAGATTCATTGAAATATGGCCTATTTCATATGAATGCAACAAAAAATAATCGACTAAACTAGCTCTTCACAGGTTTTAATATTTTCGCCAAATGCGATAACTGACAAATTTTAACGTTCGGTCCAGCATTTCGACGAAATGATCGAAAACGCATTAGTAAGCCATAATTATTCACGTTCGAGTAACAATCAATCATTACCTTCATTTTGCAACAACGGAAAGTCTACTTTGTCTTTGTTTTGGGACAATCCGTTTGAAAATATAATTTCCTTGTTCCGCTGAATCGCTGAAAACAAGTGGTTCTTATTTTTATATGTGGATTTTTACGTCAGTCATGGCGTCGTTACAGCGACAGTCAGATTTTGGTATCCAAAGTAGCGAGTCAGGTTCTCGACGGCAAAGTAGTATGGTTACTTGATTTGAAGAGCTGGTATTGATACCTGTTGTCGTCGGCAGTTGGAGGATGTAGTCATCTGTGGAGCAGTTTGTTTCTGCAGTGAGACAGCCAACCTGTTATCTCTTCGACTTAGCCATAGTCTTCGTGTGTTTTGGGATGTGTTCCTGTCTCACAGTCATGGGCTGCTTCGATGACTCGACGGGTGATCGTCCGATGGTGTACATCCTCCTGAGTCTGTCTCGACGTCTCTATGGAGATTGATTTTTTGGCGGCGCTGCCTGAAGAGTTTGTATTACCGCTGGGGTATATTATTTATGCTGTTTTGTTTAATGCTGTATTATTGGTGCTGATAAATCATTGATTTTGATGTTTAAATGCTTAATGATTTATTACTTTGGTGTGTGCTGCTTGTTTTATATTATGTTCATTGTTTTGGGTTATGCTGCTTACAGTTGTGGTTTATGCGTTTTGATGTAGCAATGCGTTTGCTGACATGTTCTAGCTGTTTATTGTTTTTGCCTGTTATTTTACTTTTTTTCACTATGATGGTTTTGCTACTTCTATTTTGACTTTATTTTTCTTTTATGATTCCTGTTTGACTTGATTATAATTCATTTGCCAAACCTTGACTCAATTGTACATATTGTAATAATAATATAATAATAAAGTAGTATTAATTAACTTTTTTTTTTTTCCTTCCTCCTTTATTTGTCCCAGCTTCTATCAGTTTTTCCATATGATAATATTTTTTCATTTCTGATGATTGCATATACTGCTAAGCACCAGGCAATGAGAAAAAAGAACCAAATAGACTCTTAATCTCTTGAAAACTAGCGCTGTGATTTTGAAAACTTTTTCATGCGGCGCGCTGCCTCTGCGTGGGCGCTAGCATACAGGAGGCGTTTTTAGAAAAAGAAATAAACAGTGTTAAAGGGTTAATAAGAGCACACAAAGTACGTAATAAAAATTGGAATGCTAATCAGGTAAAGATAACAGATAATGTTTTGTCATTGTAGTACATTTTAAGCTATGATTCTATGCGTATGGATGACAGCAAAAGTGTTGAAAAAACCAACTGATCACTGATAACATGCTTTTAACTGAAAGATTTGAGATGAGTCACCCTGAAGAAAAACTTCCCTCCAAACAAGAAAGGAGAAAAGAGTCGTAAAAACACTTGTGTACATTCTTCATCACGAAACATTCGAAAATATTTCTGTAAGATACGAACTTTGTGAGAAACAAACAAAGCAATATTATGTATATGCCGAAAAGTCATTTTCTTAGTCACATAATTGCACCTAAAATCTTAAGTCACTAACGTTCAAAACTATAAAATAAATACATAAAATCTTGTTGCAAAAGGCTACAGCACTTCTAGATGATTTAACTATCATGCCTTTGAGTTTTAGATGAAATTAGTAACAGAAACTGCCCCAAGTCTAGTCCTTGAAAAATACATGCCACATATCTATTCAAGGATTCTAAACTCCCAAAAATTATCTCTCTCAGATCAGACTTATAACACCTAAAATGGAAAGTATGGCACCTCCACAATCCTGTAGTGGCCCGAACTTCTTTCCTTTCCTTTAGAAACAATAAATCAGAAGGCAGAATTTCAGAATTTTTCAGTTACTTGGAAGCAGGAGGCAATGGTTAGAAATACACTGATTGCAATACAATCCTGAACACCTGAATTAGCCCTGTCACCTACCAGCCCGAACTACATCCCCATAGCTTTACCCACTAAGTGGTACCAAAAACTGTCAGGCATTTTTCTTACAGGAAAATTAAGTTTTCAAATGAGTTACTAAGTAATGCTGGCAACACTGCTGCAAGTCCCGCTGAGAACAAGGCCGAGATAATTCTCAATTGCTTTTGTTCATGTTGTGTGGGGTGTCCTACATCAGGTGAACTTTTGTCATTTAGCCCAACCCCATTCAAGAATTTGGACATCAGATCAAGTAATTACATTTTCAACGCATTTTCTCCTGCATGGATACTTTATTGACAGGATTTGGAACTTCTCTTGTTGTTTTGACTTTTGACTGTTTGATAAGTCAAACAAGAAGACTGCCTCTGCTCATCTTAACCTGTAGTGGCGATGCTTCCACTTTGTTTACATCTTCGACGGTGGAGCCTTTCTTCTGCTGGAGATGCTGATGGCCATCAGCCCTACACGCTCTGCCCTAGGATGAGTACCTCAAACACGATCAACATTCTGTTTGTGTTTTTATCTAGAACCCCCAGAGTAGTATCAGTGGGATAGGCGTGCGAGTCTTGGTCGGTTGGATCAGATGGAAGAACCACGGTGAAAGGTTAGAGGACAAGTTAATAGCTGAGTAGGTCTACTCCTATTTACCAGCTTTATGACTAAATTAACGGAAACTAGAGATAACTGCAATTATCAAACACAGTTTAGATACTGCCTTTAAATTTGTGATGCAAAAATAGACCTACTTCCAGTAGGTCAGCCCTAATGGGTGACGGGGGGTCATGGAGAACCTCAAAGCTAAAGGAGGATCTGCCACACCTGGCACGGAGCTTTCACTTTGGCAGCAAATGTCCCCTGAATCTGAAAGCGTGTTCTAAGGTGGATTTAGAATTAGGAATCACTCAGAAGGATTTTAGGACTAACAGGTTCTTTACTGAAAGTAGTTGAGCGTGGTCTTCTCTGATCTTTAGGGTCCTGCTCATTTGACAATCATCAGTTTTATTTCCAGCTTTGTGCTCTGTGCAACAAAGGTTTCCAGATCCGCGGAGGGTCGCTCAGATTTTCTTGGATGCATCTGGTTCTGAATTTTGTTTTCCTTGAATACTCCTCCTTCAGAGCAAACTTTCTCTGAGGGTTTGCCCTTTTATCAATGCCTTATGATGGTGGTAATTCTGTGATCGAGTTTTTCCAACAAGTGATCATGTCTTAAAAGAATTTTCTGATCTGATAATGTCTATCAAGATTATCAAAGGGAGGGAACAGAACCAGTCTATTTTCTTGAAATCTATGGCCTCTTCAGCTGCTACCAAAGACCAGGTTTTCCCTTTTTTTCTAAACCCTTCTTCCATTGCCCTTAGGTCGTAATCTGGGTTTGACGAAAGATCCAGGCCTCCATGTTGGTAAAAGGACTAAACATCAGGGTACCTTTGATGGTTACATCCTGTTTTCTTGGCTTTAACTCAGCAAATCAGGGCAATCTTTTGCTTCAACCCTGTATCAGAATAGCATCAGTGGCCACCCTCTCTGATCTCTTTGGGGTCTGCGCCAGGATCAGTGTATCAGCACCAATAGTTATGCCTAACTGTAACAGCACTCTGCAACTCCCTTGAAAAACCTTGCAGCAGTCAGCTTGCAGGCCGCCCAGCCTGTGTCAGTAACAAGTTTGGACAGCCCTTTCCATGTTTCCTGCAGTTGGGGCTGTTTCTGTTACCTTTGGTTCAGTATGCGCAATTTCCCCTTCAATGGCTTTAAAGGTTCTCCGGTTGGGACCTTCCCATCTTGTCCAACATCGGGGCTATGAGATCGCAGTGGTTACGTCCAAGTGTGTTGAAATTTGTTTATCCCTCCTGACCATGCAAGAAAGGTGGTTTTTCTGTCCTCCGAATTAGGCATCCTTGTTGGTGAGTCTGTTGATTCCAGGTCTTCAGTTCCGGAAAAGCAAAACAGGGTTTTGATACATCCGATTTGAGGGTCCGTGTTGCAGCCTCTTCGCTTCAGGAGGGGGCGGTCCGGCAAGCTCATCCCTGTTGGGTTTTGCGGGCTTGCACAACCTATACTTTGGTGCCTCCATTTTGTCATCAACGATTGATACGTCAGGTGTCCTCCTCACACACCCAGGTGTGCATGGTTTCCAGGTTTTCGAAGTTCAATGCTTGCTGTGGATCGCCTACCCTTTCTCCTGTTCCAGCTCGTCAGACCAGTCCGACAACCGCCTTTGGCTTGGTCGACTAGTCCAACAATCCTCCGCTCGTTGAACCAGTCTGACAAGGATTGGGCATCCAGAGGAAGAGGACTTCCTCACTGATATTAGTTCTCCTTCAGCCACTGAGTCTGATTTGATCAAGGGATGGAGACTTCCTCACTTATCCTCCAATCCTACACTCACCGGCAACGATGTTCGAAAGTTACTATGTGCAGAACCTAGTTGCTCAAACAAATGACTTCCTCCAGTCTGGAAGTCCCTGACAGCTCATCCACTGCTGTCAATTAGGCTGGTAAACCAGGGCACGATGTCGCCTGACTGTACAACGCTCTTTGGCACAAGAGAAGGGGCTTCTTTGAAGCTTCCACCCACTATCCGTCATTCGGAGGGTTCTCTTGATGGGCGCCTTTGTGCTCTGCAACAGACCGGTTTTAGGGAGTGTATCTCCTCCATTTTGTGCATGCCTTCAGTCAGCAGTAGCCACAGCGTTTTATGATTAGTGTGGCTGCTCTGGGTCCAGGGATGTGGCCATATAACGAACTTGTTGCTTCTAACTCATGTCTCCAGTGCCAATTATGCATCGTTGAAGGTACAATGTGGAAAGAGGGTCTTGTCTAACAGGGAACAGCCGGATCACTTGAAGAAGCCTCTTAGGGAGAATGTCCTCCTCTCTCTCCTCCTCTCTCTCTCTCTCTCTCTCTCTCTCTCTCTCTCTCTCTCTCTAATTCCAGGGTCTTGTGTCTCCGCATGCTTCTCTTCAGGTATGTCTCAGGAATCACTGGGACTTTCACATAGAGAATGCAGGTAAATCTGGAACGATTTCGCTTGTCGGATCGCCTGTGATTGTCAGAAGAAGCGATTCCGACATCCGGAAGGTCTACAGTCTCCCTCTTCCCAACGCTCATCTGTACTCAGATGCCTCATATCAAGGCTGGGGAGCAACCCCAGAGGAACCCAGGCTTCGGGCCTCTGGAGGGACGGGAACGAGAGGAGTCATAACCTTCAGGAACCTCAGGGCTGTAAAGGAAGCCCTCAGGTGTTTCTCAGTCCTAGTGTGCAACACAGTAGTGGGTCTGCTTTGCAACATCGAATTGCCGTGTTGTATCTGAGAACTCGGGGGAACAAGATCATTAGAACTTTAGAGGTGTATACTTTCCGCCATTCGGTCTCATTCATCAGGGTAATCAGGAATTGCAGTAGTGTCAAGACGTCTATGATCAGCTCCTTTTTTGCTGGCTCTAACGCCCGCGGTTCCAGAATTCCTAATGCTCCTTACGGAAGTTCCAACGTCTCCTCATGTGGAAGATCTTTTAGACAACCGCATTTTCACCATTATCATCCAAACTCTTTATGGATGAACCTAGTTGCGGGCGACTGCCGAAAGCAAACAGCTAGACAGTTCAGACACTCCAAAGCATATGTCTAGACAGTGTTTCTTTCAGCTTGAGAAGTCAACCCGTGGCTTTACCAGGTCAACTTGACATGGGGACGCCTCTGTGTCATAAGGAAGGTCATCCCATCTTTAGGCTGCCATAACCAAAATAGCTGGTTTCTTTTATTCTTTCGGGAAAGTCAAGATTCTTCCATTTTTCGCTATTGCTGGCTACCTTTCAGCACTTTGCAGTACATTTTTCTATCTTCCTGAAAATTTCTAATAGTAAGATCTTCTTTAACGCCCACGTTCATGTTCTGGGCTCTCGTGAGATTTGTCAGTTCTAATGTTAAGATAATTGGTTAGTGTTTTATTTTTTTCTTTCGGGCTTTAGCTGCAGATAAAAAAATGGGCGACCAAAGTTTCTAGGCTGGAAATGATAAGTATTTCTCTTCTTCCGAAGTCGTAATGAGAGCAAAAACTCTGTCGCGTTCGTTTAGGTTCTTTATCTGCCAGTGTTCAGTTCGGCATCAGCGATGTCTTTATGTCCGATGTAATATTTATCAAAGGTTGATAAACTCCGTCCGCTTCTGTGTACACTTCTTTTGTCTCACCGCTGGAATTTCACCGCGGAATCCTTCCCGTCCCTCGTCATGATGCAATTAGTTACTTTCAGAGAAGGGTTCCTGATTCCTGTTCATAAGCGCTCACTACATCTTAACACAGTTATGGGCACATTTCACGCATTCCCGATGGTGCGAAAGGTTTATGCCTTTGGAACGCAATTTAATTTGATGACATTATATTTAGTATTTAACAATTTTTTCATTACCGCATAGTATTCGGAGTATGTCCACTTCATCTTCCTTTCTAAGGAATGGTTCAGAGCTTTCTATTCTGGAGGTGGTTTACTTTGTAGTCCGTCTTTGTTTTTTTCTTTACTTACGAGATGTTCAATTCACCCCACCGTATAGTGGCAAATTCTCCTATCTAGGTGCGTTAAATTAGCTGAGGTGGTATTCTCTGCTAAGACTGAGGGTTATTCACTTAGTCCACGTTTAACGCTAAGTCTATTTTGTAGGTGCGCCATTTAGCTAAGGTAGTACTCACGTGGTCACGGTGATTATTAGGTTAACTAGATAGAGAAATCTTCTAGGGCTTTGGAATCTTTAAGCAATAGTGATAGTATAATCACATGAACTTAAGTTTAGTACATCATAAGAATCCTAGTCTTTGATAGTTTCCCTACGACAGTCCAAAAGGTGCTCCTCGAGGGCTAGCCTAGGTTGTTTCATCTGCGCTGGAGATACTTCTGCGCCGCCGGCCTTTGCCGCAACCTGCAGGGCGGAGGGTCATCAGCTCCGGCACACTGTCTCATTCCCTCCTTAATGGGTAGGCTCTAATAGTCACTTGGGAGATGCATCGCGTTTCTCCTTTTTACATGAAAGTTATATTCTTAGTCCGTGTGTAGCTTCTTTAACCCTTCTATCGTAGGTGTTCATTTAGCTAGGGGGTACTCTCTTAGTGTGGAGGTTCTTAGAGGCAGCCACTTGGAAATCGGTGTCGGTTCTCCACGACTTTCTACCTAAAAGACGTTCAGTTTTCTTTGAAGAAGAACTGCTTGGTCCCTTTGCGATTTACCAACTCGATCTTATAATTACTTAGTAATGTTAAGGGTGGGGGAACTCTAAGTAATGAACGTGAGTCTGGAGAAAATTTGAATTTTGGATTCTCTGTTAGTCAGGTTCATAGTGAGAATATTAAGTTTGACGTTAGTACTGTGAAGATAGGCAGATCCAGTGGACAGGTTTGGTTTCTTCAACCTCTTCTGCACAGACATCGGAGGCAACAGACGACGAAGAACTCTGAAGACCTGCACACTCAACTTCTCCTACATACAGTAGCCACATGGGAGGTTCTTCGTGCACTTCCATACATGAGAGCACTTGATTAGCCACATGGAGGTTCATTGTACCCTCCATACATGAGAGTGCTTTGATTAGCCACATGGGAGGTTGGCCGTTCTCCACTAATCATGGGAGGCTGTGATTAGCCAGATGGTAGGTTGGTTTTTATTTTTTGCTACTCTCTATCCATGAGGAGGTTTGAATACCACATGAGAGGTAGCTCGACTCAGACCCTCCATAAATGAGAGTGCTTTGATTAGCCACATGGGAGGTTCAATGTTTCTCCACTAATCATGGAGGCTGTGATTAGCCACATGGTAGGTTGGTTTTTATTTTGCCACTCTCATCCATGAGGAGATTTTGAATACCACATGAGAGTGTAACTGACTCAGACAGTACTAGACATGAGACTGATGTCAGGTACTCTCTCTGAGACATTCTCACCTGCTGGGAGTGGGATAACCAGGCGAGGATACATTCATTTATACAGAGTAGGCAAATAATGAGTTACCTGCTTTCCTTGTTGGCAGGTCGGGCTGAATAGATTGATCCCACCTCCACTAAATTTGTTAATTTGACTAATTCAGGTGTTCAGGGAGTGTATTGCAATATGAAGTTTTTCATAATAAAACTAATATTGTAATACTTACCTGAACACCTGAACGATTCCCACCTTCCTCCCCACTTCAATTTGAATAGTGGATAACATGAATTAGTATCCAGAGCTACTCACTCGGCCGGGACTTGTGCATGTTGCAACAGTACTTCCAGGTAACTCATTTGATCAGATTTTCCTGTAAGCATTGGTAACGCTGGACAGTTTATTGCCCACTTAGTGGGTAAAAGCTATGGGGATGTAGTTCGGGCTGGTAGGTGACCAGGCTAATTCAGGTGTTCAGGTAAGTATTACAATATTAGTTTTATTATGAAAACTTCATACTTCTGCCCTCCGATTATCTGACAACTATACAAAGTTATGGGCAAAATTTTATTTCTTTTGTGTGAATAAAGCTCTCACTAGATGTGGCTACTTAGCAGTTTGGTGTCCCTATGGGAAATGTCACAAACTTGACAACCACGCCTGCTTCATAAAGCTCCACATCTTCAACTGTCCTAATCTCTGCCACTATTTGGGGGGTAACAATGAAGGAGCTTCCTGAGTCTTTAGGACTGCTTTAGCTGCAGTGGCAAAGCTCTTCTGTGGACCCTATGGGGGAGCACAATATGATTTTATGGAATGATGCCTCAAGGTTTAAAAAAGAAGTGACATGCTCCAACATGTGGCTCCCAATGTTACTTTTTACTGTTACATTCTTGCCACTTCTGGCCTGATCTCTTGGAAGACTGGTGTAATGGAGCTCATTGGATGAGATTGCAAAAAGAATTGTACAGGACCTACTCTTCTGGTTAAAGTGGAACCTGGGAAGCAATATTCCCAAGAATTCCAACCAAGAATGTTCGGCACAACTTGAGTCATGCAAGCCTTTAGTCATCCCTAAGATATCCTCCAGCTGCAGGGGCATGAACAACAGCAACCAAAAAACCTACAACAATAGCACTACTTCTGAGGCAGACAGAGATACACCTATCAGGGGAAAGGGAAGAGGTGAAGCTTAATAGGATTTACCAGGTTGAGGACAACCCTCTACAGCATCACTCAAAAAGCAGAGTGGTTTCACCCCCTCCCAAATCCCTGAAGGGTTTTTCAGATACCAGACCACTCCTTGGAAGAATATATTCAAAGGCTCTCTAAAGGAAGCTACAGTGGACCCCGCCTCTTCAAGGGTTCTGGATTCGCAGTCATCTATTCAAGGATTTTTTCTGTGGAACATATATACACACTATTCAAGTGGAAAATTCACCTATTCACAGTATTTTTCAGAGAGAAATATTCACTAATCACTGTATATTTTAATATCGTTTTTCATGACTAAATGCATTTTTGTGATAAAATATTAAAATGCTCCAGGTATGTTGTTTTAAGAGGGTGTTTTGGTGTTTGAACTACCAAAATAGGCAGTTATAAATTTTTAGAGGGTAGGCAGCTATACGCATTTTTAGAGGATGTCAAACATTCGCAGATTTTATCTATTCGCTGGGGTTGTGTAAACATCCCCGCAAATACTGAGGGTCTACTGTATAGACAAAGATGTCTTTGTTTGCCATCAGGCACATATTTCAGCATCCCCAAGAAGAACTCCTACATATGAAGAGTGATCCTGACCTATCAAGTCTGAAAAAACACACTGTGCCCACACGTTCTGGATGACAACTGCTGCCCAAGTGCGTCTGATCATTCCCTATGAGACAAAGATGCATATTGGCACATTCCACAGTTCTCTTCCACTCCATCCTCAGGTTTCAGAAACGGAAAGACACACACATTCAAGGTCATGCCCTTTAAGTATAAACACTGCCATAAAAATCTTCATAAAATTAGCAGCAATAGGTGTCCAGGAACTCAGAAAAGAGGGACTTAGCTTTACTGGCCTACCTAGACAATTATCCTATCTGGGGAGCCACCAAAGAACATGACTATGAAACCTATGATTGGTATTCAAAAGACCTCCCAGTCGAAAGATTTCATGTGTGATTGGAAATTTGTTGGATACCAATGAATTCTAGGGCTGCTAACATTCTTGTCTGGTAGATCCAGTCCTCAGATTGAATCAAGGATGTGAACAGAGTCTGGCTCTTGCATGCCTGGAAGTCAGGTAGTTGAAAAAATACTCTGTCCATGAACCTGGAAAACAGCTCTTGCCAAGCAGGTCAACCTGACTACCCTATCCATGCAGGTAGTTATACACAGAGATGTTTCCATGACAGGTTGGAAAGGCAATGGGAAATTATCAGACAGTGGGAAGATGGTTATCTATTTTAAAGAAGTGTCACACCAGTTTCCTGGAGCTGACCCAGGAAAGAGGTTGCTCCCCGTAACAGCAGACTCCCTGTTGAGGTGGATGGTAGCCCCAACCCAAAGGATGTTAGGCAAGCCTTCCACTGAAATGATTGCCAACATGCTTCTGCATCCCAAAGTGGACCTACTTGCTCCACATGAGAATCATCAACCCCTAGTGTATGTGTCTCCAGACCTGAGCAGTCAGGAATAAATAGCAAGAGACTTATCTACCTGTACATTGCTAAATACAAAAACTATGACATACAAGGCTGCATTGTCAGAACCCTTGCTTTATGGGTTTGGCACTGATCGGGATATAGAAGATTTTAATTCCCTTCCCCGGTCCTCTGCATTGCAAAGACTGGCTCCTTCCCATAATCTGGTCCCTGAATAAGGTTCTTAAACTCCTGGCATCTCAATTCAGTGTCCTGTAAATTTTCAGTAAGGTTAGCATGTTGCAATATTCATTTATAAAGGTGTAACCTGAACTGGTGGATACTTTACTATAACTCTATGAAGAATCTATGATCTGGAAGTTATGGAATAGCAAAATATCTAATTATTATGTAAAAAGTATAGCTCTCAGCAGGAAAAGGGAGTTCAGGGATCAAATGTGAATGTGAAAGATCTCTGTTAAATTACAGCTTATTAAAAAGTGACAAACAAGAGACCATCCGTCGATGGCCTAAGTTATAACTGCTAATGTTAGGAAACAGAAACCTACCACCACCACGAACCACTCTATCTAAAACATTTGCTGAAACTTCGTTGGATATTTCTCAAATGTAATACTGTAGTGAGTCAAAACTTTCACCTAGAATAGTTAAAGCTTCAGACTCATTCAGCAAAGTCCTCAAGGAGTGAGTGCCGTTATATAAATGTTTTCTACTATCATTGGGATATGACTTCCTTAGTATTGGGTGGCAGGTATACCATTGCATTCTGCCAGGGGAGCAATGCAGTGTCAATGCAGAACTAGTAGCTTGCATTTACTTTATGAATCCAAATTTAGGATCACTGCAAGTTCCTTGTCATAACACTGATTAATTAGTCTTTCAAAAATTTCTGAGATTTGAAACTGCAACATTTCTCAACACCAGAGCCAATATTCGATCAAGCTGTTTAGTAGCAAGACAAGTGCGAACAAGTTTCATGACTTGCTGATTGCAATCAGGCAGACATATATAAAATATATGTGGTAGCTTTATATTATAAAATTAGATGAAGTGAATGCAAATAAAGCAGAAACATCATGACAGAAAAAGGAATATGCAATAATGGGATACATTACTGACAGAATGCCATAAGCAATTGCTCCTGTGTGACATTACTATAGGTTTTAAAGGTGTTTATGAATTCTGGTCAGATCTGCATTCGGCTACCATGGCTAACACTACATAATTTGTAATGAATGAAGATACATTAAATCGTGTTTCAGGTGATCTGGGTCTGCTTAACATGCCTATTCCTTTTATTACCTTTGTCACAATTGTTTTTATTCAGTTATTTTGGTAGCACGACTATGAAAGAAAAAGGTGAGAATTTTCACAAAAATTTCACCAAGGGCGGGCTTCATGATGGTCAGCACTGTATTAGATTCTAGGAGAGATCACAATCCATTTTTGGAGGAGATGGGACCTTTTGAGGGAGGATTACCTTAGCATTGTTCAAGGTATAACAAAGCAGAACCCTACACAGCATTACTGTAATTTTGACAACCAAAAAAAAAAAAAAAAAAATCCGACTGGAGGTAATGTCTCCTCATAATCTCATAATCTATGAGATTCCATCTGGGTCCCATACTAACTTTCTCTGGTTGATAAAAATGTGCTCATAGCAGTTTGATATTGGTGGAGTGTATATGTTCTTGGAGCCCTCATTTGCACTTGTTTTAGTGTTTTTTTTTCAATTTAATAATCTAGTAAAACAAATTTAAATTGGTAAGAACGAAAGTTCATGTATTCATTCCTATTTTTCTCTTCTTTAACTAGCCCTTTGTTGGCCGAGTTGGTTGAGCTTCAGACTGTCACTCGATGGGCCGGAGTTCAATTCCCGCGGCCGGCTGATGAAGAGTTAGAGGAATTTATTTCTGGTGATAGAAATTCATTTCTCGCTATAATGTGGTTCTGATTCCACAATAAGTTGTAGGTCCCGTTGCTAAGTAACCAATTGGTTCTTAGCCACGTAAAAATAAGTCTAATCCTTCGGGCCAGCCCTAGGAGAGCTGTTAATCAGCTCAGTGGTCTGGTAAAACTAAGGTATACTTAACTTCTTCTTCTTTAACTGTACAATAATATTTCAGTCAACACAATTCACTACTACTATGCCAGTTTATATATTCAATCACCAACTATACATTGGTGGTAGTACTATAGTAATGGTTGTAAGGCTGATCTGTTTCTTGAAAACTGAGATGTCACTTGTCCTTGTTCCTTTCTGTAGACCCTAGATATTAACCCTGATATATTCCTAATACTGCAGCCCCTCACTACCATGTGTTTCAGTTCACTCTTCATTGCATAGCACAAGATAATAGCTGACTTTAAAAGACATCGATATTGATTACCCATTTCATATTACATCATGAAATTCTAGAGTATTATGATGATCTTCCCTCCTTAACATAGTAAGCCCACGGAAATAATTAATATACTGGGTTAAGTACTTGCACAAAAAATATATGAAATGCATATCTAATAACCTATTCCCTTGTGACAACACTGGCTATGGTACAAGTTAAAAAAAAAAGTGTAATGTCTTACCTTGTCTCTGACATACAGGGTTGCTGTAGCTTCAACATGTCCTGCAGAATTGTGAGCACGACAAATGTATTCACCTTCATCAGACCCTTTCACATGTTGAACTCCAAGACTGATTCCTGTTTGCATATCCTGAAGTTAACTATTTGAAATGAAATTATAATGTTAATAAATAAGAGCTCACTACATTCTGCTTTAATCATTTCATATGTCATGTAGAAATAGGAGAGAATACTATTTATAGAACCAGGGCAACAATCAGATGCACTAACGTTATGACCTTCACAAAAACATAAGTTACAAAAGGAAACCAAGTACACTTGCTCAGAATTTTGTCTGCTAAACTGATAAGACAATGTTCAGTGACGTAATGCAAGTAATTCTACTGATACACAAAATACTTATGCATATAAAAATATGAATTTTGTTTCAGGAACTCCTGTTTTAACATAAACCGTGCTAGAAAGTAAAATTAAAACATATAAAACCTACATACATAGAATCTACTGGTCACAGTTTTGACAAATATGTTTTTCACTCCTTTTGTTGTGTAGTTGTGACAATACTCTACAATTAAAACCAGTTCATCAGTCCTGTCTTTTACTTTTGGATAAATAGCCATAAACTTATTACTACTCAAAACATAGAATGCATCCACAAGCTATAGTAATATTATCTACAAGTACTTTCTATGGGGAAATATATTCTAGGCCATATTAAGACTTACCACCCACAGAGATTGTTAATCTACCAGAAGGAACAAGAAGTTGGCCATCTTTGTACCATGAAATAAGGGGAGTAGGTGCACCATCAGCTTGGCAGGAGAAGACTATACTTGAGCCCGGACTTGTATATTGGTCATGTGGTTCCATTGTGATTGTCGGGCGGACTAGCAAAAGAAAAAATGATGGTAAAATTATTAGTTCTTCATATTTTCAAGAAATCTGCCTTTATTTTTTTACTTCTAGCATTTAAGGACAAATCCTAGCTTTTAGGTATGTAAATAAACACTGAATTTCACTAAAAGAACAATTTTTCATATTCAGTCACAGATGAGTCTTAAAAATTTAAATTATTATTAGCTAAATGAAAATAATGTAAGGCAAACTGTTTTTATAAAAAATAGTATTGTAAGATTTTTGGATTAAAATAGCAGGACCAATGCTAAAAGAAGTCTTTTGCTCATTGGAACATAAGATAAACAAGAGTGCATTAAGTTCAGCTCATAAATAAACAATTAAAATATACATTGCCAGAAAGAAGTTCAGAAAAATACAAGAGGACAATAATGAGAACTTGATTTAAACTAGATTAATGTTACAAGCTGCTAAAAAAAAAAAAAAATGATAAACTCCGCTATTTAAAACCGAACTCCTACAGCTTTACTGCCAGTTCTTATAAGAATCAGTCAGAAGTATCATCAGCAAGTGGTCAATTATCCTCACATACCAATACCATACTGTACATCTTGGATGCATTTTAGATCTTTCTGTTTATTAAATGAAGGGGCTTCAACTCAGCAGTTTTTAGGTTCTCCCTCCTCCTTCCTTTCAACACCTCAGCATTATACACCCATTGGAACGGCCCACTCTAATTCATGCTGTAAACATGAATGACCAAATCGCCTCAACAGAATCTGATAAATATTTTCAACTATGCAAATTCTGTTGGCCTTTCTCGCACTTACCATCGACATTTCTTCAGCTATATCAAACTTAAATATTTACTTATTTATTACACCAACAACTCGTCACTGAAACACCATCAATCCTACATTCTTTGAAAAGCGCCATTTTGCTACAAAAATCCAATTTGAACATTTCTCGACATGATTAATAACAAAGATATAAAGTAAGCATAAACAACAGACAGATGAGAATGACCAAAACATACCAATTTCCGGAAACGAAGGGCAACAATTTTTCTGCTTATACCTTATAAAGCCCACAATAACCAAGCAACACACTAGTCATTAATATATAAAAATAAAACTACTTAAGTGCCAAGTTCGTTGAAAAACTGGTAGCAAAAGGATTATAATATCTGTGGCCTAATGGAAAAGTAATAGAAAAGGGATTACGATAAATAAATGATAACCTGATATAACGCCAATAAATAATTTTACACTCCCTGATATCAAAAGGACCAAGATGGTGATGCTAATTTGTGATGCTACTACTCAGTTTCACACAATATACAGTACCATATGCTGAATCTTGGCCTCTCGTCTCATTAGAAGTGATTGAGTTTAGGAGTTTGAAGACATATAATAAAGGAAATTAGGTAATACATAAGTACCAAGATATCTAGGTAATACTGTTCCTTTCAAAAGTTCTTCAGTGAGAGTAAAAAATGGGTCACTAAAAGGATAAGGATCTGACCATGTGGCAGTTATTTCTGTTGATAAAAGTTTAAGAATAGCTAATTAGGAAGGAGTTAGTTACAAACTCTGACTTTGGCCACTTTTACCATGTGTTCATCACCATGAAATAATTCTTACCATTATCTAACTTGAACCTACTTTTGCTTGACCTTGTTTGTCTTAAATATACAATTTGTTACACAAGACTTCTTTCTGTTATTGGCAAACTGCCCTCCATTCATTCTTTGCCCCTTTTTTTTATGTATACATCGCAGGTAAAGGTCAGGACAACCTCTGTCCCCTAATATTAATCAAAGTCAGCAGTAGACTTGCTCATCTGAGGGCCACATTTAAGCAAAATTGCATTTTTATCATTATGAGAAGCCTAAAGCCATAATCTGCTTTGCTTGTTCACAGTGCACACTGCATGCACTTCTTGCCATGGTCTTCATCTGCTGCCTCAGAAATCTTCAAACAACTAAACCAGCTATTCAAAACCCATCATTCAAAACTACTCAGATTAAGTATTATTTTGATATCCTAAAATAACAAGTCAACTGAATTACATACAGTAGAGCATAAATGAATGATCAGGAAGCAGATCTGCACAGATCTACACAATTGGTTACCATTAAAAGAAATGAAACAAGAGTTCATGGTATGAGAGGAGGCTGTTCCCCAAATGGAATAGGGTTTACAGAGGCCTCAAAAGTAATATATTCTATATACATAAAAATGTATGTATGTATGTATGTATGTATGTATGTATGTGTGTGTGTGTTCAGCAAAACTCTGAAATGCATTGAGCAATTTCATCCAAACTTGGTATACATATGACTTACTATCTAGAAAAAGAGTAATATTGGGGTAATACATCACTAGCATTAAAGGGGTGGGGGTGAGAAGGACTTCTCTGAAATGGGGCTGGTTCTACCTGTAGACTTAGTAACTAAATAAACTCCACGAATTTATCATACATCATTTCAGTATACATATGACTTATCATCTGGAAAAGAATACTGTGGGGAGGTAAGACATCAATGGCACCAAAGGGGGTGGGGGTGGGAAGGGGTGACGATAAAAATAACTGAAAACAACAGATATTAGTTGCTAATCCATAGTTTTCGAGGTCACTGAGATGATTGGTGACACTCCCAATACCATTTAAGTCCAAGTTTAGATCTGTCAAAATGACAGATATTAGTGTCTAATCCATAGTTTTCGTGGTCACTGAGATGAATAGTAACACTCCCAATGACCTTTAAGTCCAAGTTCAGCCCCGATAGGAATGGGGGTGAGGAGGAAATATAAAATGTCAAAAATGCTGGGCAATGTAAATGAAGCAACTATCTTAACAGGAGAGAGAGAGAGAGAGAGAGAGAGAGAGAGAGAGAGAGAGAGAGAGAGAGAGAGAGAGAGAGAGAGAGAGAGAGTTTATTGGTTGTCATTCAGATTTTCCCAGGCAGTGCCGGGTTGGTCAGCTAGTTATTTTATAAAAGAAGACACCTTTGACTGCTTAGTTTGCATTCCTCTTCTTGATGGCTCACATTCTGGGTATTGCTCCCTGCTCTACGAAGAAGCACAGGTAAATACTTACGAAAGAGCACATAATATTATGTAAGCATATAACTTCAGCAAAAGCAGAAACATATTTAATAGACAGCTCTCATAGCACATCTTGTCACTGTGAAGAAAATAAAACTAGATTTGCTCTCAGATCCATCCCATTCCTAAATATAATTACCTCTAGACTGTCCCTTTGACAAACCCCTCCTTGAAATTCCATATAAAACCATGAATAATTTCAGAGACATCTTGTGGTCTAACAGAGAACAAACAAAAAAAGTAAAACAGAGACACATGAGAATGCAAAACTTCATCCAGCCTTGAAGAAACACAGCACACACACAAAAAATAAGGTTACATAAATAGCAAGGAATGAAGAAAAGAGAGAAAACATCGCCAGTGAATTTTGTAGCAATGTGGTTTTAAAATACAAAATCTTGTTGTCAACACCTGCAAATGCAAAGATCTTCTGAAAAATCAAATGATATGCAAGAATAATCGGGCCAGAAAAGTATAATGCTCGTGTCTCCAAAAGACTTTTAAATAGTTACACAATAATATGCCTTCTTCATAATTAACTCGCTAAAGATAATTACAATTCATGAGGAAATTTACCACTTGGTTGTAGTATCTCTTAGCACTAATTACCGGGACTGAAAGATTTAAATCTCTTTTGTTTTGCCGAGTGAATGAGAGTAAAAACTAGAGCTTGAAGTTTGTATTAATGTTTGTATTAATAATTTCATCACCAGGAATGTTTACATTACCATTCTGAAGATTTGGATTTAAGTGGTGGCCTTAGTGTTAGACAAGCAGAGGGAAAGTAATTATTCAGCAATCTTCAGTTTCAACCTCATAACAATGTACATCATGTTGATTTGTTCTCTTTTTACCTAAAACTCTTAATGTGGCTACTGCAGAGACTCGTCCTAAATGATTTGCCGCAGTGCAGCGATAGATTCCAGCATCCTGGCGTTCAGCAGACGAAATAGAAAACGTTCCTCTGCTAGAAACCTAGAAAGTAGAACTGTGATTAGTATACAGTTACTCTGAATAAAGAAGATACACTTGACACTGTCCACATAGTAGTGCAGTATCATTACTATGATCATTACACCAGACATATATTAGGTGATCCTGCAGTTAATTTATCAAGATGAAAAATGGTGATCAGTTTTACAGATATACAAACTCTCCAGTAAACATTAGTTTTAATCTGCAGACTAATTACTCAACAACAAAATTAATAAGCAACTTCTGTGAAGTTACCAGCATAGATTAATTAAAAGTTTTTAAGCTCAATGATTCAACATAATTGACTCTCACACTAATTGTTTGTTTGCATACCTAATCAACAAACTGAAATTAATTTTCTGCCTGCACGCCAAGACAAAATGAATCAACTTTCCTTTCAAAACTGATCACACAGACCTGGCAGACCAGCATAATTTTTACATAAACAACCTGGCAATTACCACACTCAATCTGCCCATGTCCTACCACTAAAAGCCACCACTAACAAAGCTTTGCTCTACCTTCAAAGCTTAAGGTCGACCTCCACTAGCTCAGACACAGCATAATTTCCACATAAATCTCTGGCAATTAAAGGGCTAAATACTGCCATCTCTACTGCTACAAAAATACCACTATTGGACTAACTATGGCACTTAAGCTCAGGCTCGATCTCCCTTAAAAGCTTAAAGTCATCCTCTGTAAACCCAGCATGGTTCTCACATAAACCTCACGGAACTAACAGGCTCAGTACAGCCAAGCCTACCGCTGCAAAATATGGTACTTAAGCTCTGGCTTCACTCTCCCTGAAGGTCGTCCTCCATTAGTAAATTAGATGAAGTGCAGTTTTGTATAAAATCCTGAGCATAATGGAATCCATACAGCCTTGCCTACTACCATAAGGATGAACCTCAAAAAAAAAACTTGTCAGGTAAAAGAAACATACCAGAAGACAATGGGCAAACAACCAGACAAAAATGCTGCCACACTCTGTCTGCTGCCCTTCTCGACAATGAGCCATCCAGCTAGTTCTGGAGGGTGAACATACAATTCTTCAGTAATATCATGAGGGGTCATAAAGACGGCAGAATATGTCCTCAAGGCAATCCCAAACACCATCTTCCCCGGGATCACATGTTGGCTCAATACACAAGACATGAAAATCAAGCACAAGAGCCTACACAAGTTCCTCATTGGTGAATTCTCCCTGGCCCTACTTGCCCTTCTCAGTGGGCCCTCAACCTGCTGAATACTCTGCTAAGGGACACGATGGCATGAGCAGACTGGGACAAAATCGAGTCCTTGCTGATGCTCCTTGAACTTAATACTGATGGAAAAACAAGAAAGTAGATTTAGCAAGAGATATAAGGCAATAACATCTCCCAGTCAACATCCAATCTGTCCTCCCCAGCACAGAAGGCATATTAATGGCAGATCACCTGAAAACAAGTTGATGGAGGCCTCAAAGTCCTCACAACATACTATTCACAGTATCTGTTACCCTAGGGATGACCAAGACAGTGACCAGGGCATCAAAAGCAAGCTAGCACCTTGGAGAAGCACCCTTAAAAACCATGAAAGAAATGACATCCCTAACCAGCCATCATCTGTTTACCATCATGAGTTCAGGAAAGTTGCTCAGAACTACACCTCCTACTGCCATTGGAGAAAAATCGAGCAGGACAGTCATCCGGGAATAATCAGTGTCACCATAAGAACAGTAGATACCCACTCCAAGTCTGGCAACCAGTTCTTGGTTGACATGGCCTCCTTAAAGACTATTCTACCTACATTGATGGATGACAGCAGACTACATATAGTCCATCATGGGCAGTCCCACAATATTATACAGCCACTCAACCTTCACCCAAAACCTCTTTAAGAGGAAATATGGTAAGGAATTAATTGTAACTAACATCTAAACTACCCTGCTTATTGTCAACGTCCTCAGACACTTCAGCTTACTGGTGGTTGTGCGAGTGCATCGCTGTCTTCTTGATCTAGCCTCCTACCAGATAGCACCACTGAACACTGGCCCCAAGCAGTCATCCATTTCTTCAGTAGGCCCTACAGGTCCACACACCCTCCTGCAGGAGTGTCCAAACACCATCAGGCTTGAACTTAAAACACACTCCAAGGATCCCAGCAAAGTGCATTCTATATCACCACATTAAAATGACAAGCCTTGTCTGCTTAAAATTACACCATTTTCCCCCTAAAAACTGGTCACTGTAAAAAATGCCCTCAGGGAGATGAAACACATGGGTTGTTGCCAGTAGGCCACAGCCCTTGGGCCTCTGAACTCCATACAGTGAAGAAAACTGAGTGTCCCCATGAAGACTTCAAACAAAGCCCATCTACTATCCATTTCCCAACATCACAAGCATCACCACCAATCTCCACAGAGCAAGAATTTTCTCCAAGTTCAACATGATGAAAGGTACTTTCAAGTCCTTGTCCACCAAGATGATGTTATGAAAACAGCAATCCTCATACCTTTCAAGACCTACACCTTCAACTAATCTATGTTCAGCCTTTGCAACTCAAGTGCCATTTCCAGTGCTTATGGACAACATTCTTAGTGACCTTCCCTCTGCATCTCCTATAGTAACATCATATTCTCCTGGAATAGGACCACCACAAGATGTCCTATCCCTGCTCCATGATAATGGTCTGGCAATCTGCTCAAACAAGTGTGTCACTGAATTCCTAGGCCATGAAGTCTAAGTGAATGGTGTCAGCCCCCTACCCTCCACGATATCAGCCATCAGGAAATATCCTTCTTCAACTGCCACAAAAGGGCTCCAAGAATTCACAGGAATGGGTAAACTACTGCCACTGATTGCTACCAAACATTGCATAAACTAAGGGCTCCCTCTATGATGCCCTTAGTGGAAACACCAAGACACTCAACTGGGGCAACACCCAATGTGATGCCTTCAAAGGCACCAAGTAGACCCTGGCCACTGTCACCACCTTAGCATTTCCCATTTCTCGAGCAAAACTCATGCAAACCATGGACACCAGCAATGTCACTACAGGTGCTGTAATAGAACAATCACTTAATGAGGTGACCCAACCCCTTAGTTTCTTCAGTATGGGAGGCAGTACAACACCTTCAATGGAGAACTCCTTGCCATGCATCTGAGTATCTGATTCACCACTTACTGGTACACTAAGCTCCATGGCCATTCTTTCATAGCTCTGTGATAGTAGCTGATCTTTTGAGATGGTTATCATTCCAAGCAGAGCACAAACTACTGAAATCTACATCTCCCTACCTACTACACCACTCGCTCAATTTAATGGATTCTTTAAAAACAATTTTAGTATTTTCAAACAAAATCTTTCTCAAACAATACTCTTGACATGTTTTGAAGAAAAAAGAATTGCTAAACAACTGGAAGTAGATCAGTGATGTTTTAGATAGCTTATTTTGTTTTACGCCAGACATTAAGGCAAAAGCAAAAAAGGCATTTGTTTCCCAAGAAAAATATTGTTTAAAATCCCTTGAGACATTTTGAAACTGTGGGAAAGTGATATTTTAGTAAGATATTGTTACATCAATGAGTTCTTTATAACAATGGAGAAACATAGGTTTTTAGCAGTACTTTTTTATGAAAAAAGAGGAAATATAAAAAATTCAGTTACTTGCATCTTTTACCTCAACTCAGAATAGAGTACAAAACAAAGAACTGATGTGCTTGTGTATGATATATCGATACTGTAGTTGGGCAAGTGGCTCTTCGGGTTAAAACACATTCAATGTTTTAAGTCAGATTCAAGGACAGAGGATGCTCTATGCATCAATTTGCATTTAACAGGAGACAAAGACTTTCCCTGGCCACATCATAAACATGTTTAAAAATATGTAAAAAAGGGCATGTCAATTGAAAATCACTTCAAGCGAGATTTGGAACTAGCCTTTTGGGATTCCGGACGTCAAATGACGTCATCTTATTCCCAATTTTTGAGATTCTGATGAAATCAGTATGCACTAAACACACTTTTGTATTATATGTCCGAAGTATTTTAGTGGTGTATGTCTAAGGCCATGCCACCAACAGCTTAACTTTCCATAAACAAACCTGCTGCCAAAAACATTATCTTCAAATCTATTTTTCTGAAAACTGTAAAGTACAAATTTATTTTGATTATAGCTTCCTTAATATTAGACTCAAGTTAAGGACCATGTTGCGTTTAAATATACAGTGGTTCAAAATCCTAAATCAACACATTCCAAAAACATCACTCCTTGAAAATTGAGTTGCTTCTACTTTTCAGGAAGTAGTTCAAAACTTTTGTAAAGGAAGAACATTCGGCAAAAAGGATTTTTATTTTCAATAACCATTTTCTCCGTTAAAATCTCGATTGAACAACAATATACCTTAGAAGTACAACATTTTTCTTTAAATTTGCCTTTAACTTCCAAAGCACTGCCTATCTGTATCATTATCTATAATTGCGTTGTACAGTACAATCTCTTTCGCCATTTGATCAAAGATATTATCGAAATGATTCATTCATAAAATTAGTAATTAACTGTTAATATTAAAAGAACTAAAATAGCATTAATACAAAGTTCTGGTTTTCTAGCGGTTGAAGCATTCAACTTCAGCATGAAAGAAAAAATACAGAGAAGGTCTCCTTTGCCTGACGTGTATAGAGCATATCCTGCATATTTGAATATGTAATTCACACTTTCCATATTTGTGGCATAAACTAGCTCGGAAAAATGTTAACCTTTACAATAGTCTTTTAGGCATCTGATTTTCTGCAGTCAGTTTACAAAGTAACACATTTTTTCTCTTTATAAAATAAGTTATCTTAACTAACCTGTATTCGGGGTCCTTCAACTACAAAATCACCACCCTTGGTCCAGGAAATATGAGGCTTTGGAGTCCCAATTGCTTCACATTCTATTTCAACTGGAGATCCCTCAGTCACATTCACATTAGATGGCAAACGAAGTAAGCGAGGTTTCGATGGCCCTATGGCAATAATAATAATAATAATAATAATAATAATAATAATAATAATAATAATAATAATAATAATAATAATAATAATAATAATAATAATAATAATATCATGAGTAATGGAATTAAGAGCAAACCCCACAACAATCTGGCTGCCAAAGTACATTATAAGAATTATAAAGTTTTTAGAGTTTCCTTCTCTTTTATTATCAATATTAACATTTTAAGCCACGGAAAAGTTCTTGAAAGAAAATACCACCATACCGAGTAGACTGGCCAATATTTAAATATATGTATAACTGCCCTTTTAAAAATTTATTATCATGGTTTCTAGTCAAGTATTAGAGAGTTTTTCGAAGGTACCAGCCAAACACCTCTACCATCTTGTGTGTTCGTATCACGTTTTTTGAAATCTCAGCCGTTACTGAATATAAATATTTTGGTTAAATATGCTTGGAAAATTAAAATGCAATCCGTTGCAGAAATGCAAACACGTTACTCTGCTGTACTGAAACTGGGAAAATGATGTTGAAGGAGCAACCTTTGAAGGAAACCTCATCAAAATTTCAGATTTCGAGTCAAAGCTCACTCTGCCACCTCTGAAAATCTTGTTACCAAATAAAATAAAAAGCATCAAAACCTGTTGTATACATTCAAACGGTTTAAAATCCTTTTGTGTGTGTGTGTGTGTGTTTGTGTATTTTCAGTTATTCAGTCCTTCTTGTCAGATCTGTTTCTAAAATGGTTAGACCGATTATGGCACCCGAGTAGTCTCCCCAGTTGTCTGTAATTGTTTTAGTATATTCAAACAACAAAATCGATGTGGATTTTATTCTTCATTAATATATAGCAATAATAATAATAGTATATTGCCAGAACGTGAGAGTTCTTGGTATAAATATAATAATATAGTAATAACAGTAAAACTTCACTTTCATATTGCATTTATTAGATAGAATGATGTTCGGCATCTACTGTTTAATGCCACTGAGGAATGTCTTTGGAAAAAACAATCTTCACAAATAACAAAAGTATTTAAAAGAAGAATACAATATAATCATCCCACATTTAAACAAAGATCATGATCTGAAATACGAGTACCTAGGACAAAACTATTCTGCAACGTTGTTAAAATTTACGAAGAATATTTTATCGAAATGTTATAAATACAAAGACTTCATAAAACAAAATTAATCAGGGTATACGATTTATTTTTCCATCTGTATTATCTGACTTTTTTATTTATCTAAGATGAGTTCCAGCTCATGAGAAGTTCTTGTTAGCGTAATATGCACCCTGTTCTCTTACACTACTTTTGACCTTTACAAGCCAGACTTAGTAAATTTACTTACTATCAATGAATTTTACTGCTTTAATTCTTCACTCTGAAAAAGGTAACCTACAAATATTAGCCAGACACATAAGATTCGTAAATTATCTCTAGGAGGTTATAATATTATGTTTGATCTCCTCCACAGTTTCTTTTTTGATTGACCGGCTACACACAGTACAGCTTTTTTTATGACTCTAGAACTACCTTGCCTGCAACTGATAAATAAGGTAGGACAGTATTCACATGTTGCAATTCTTGTAACGCTTCTTCCCTCCATTCCCAAATTCGAGGTATTTGTGGCAGCTAACCTTACCAGATATTTAGAATGGATCAGTGAGTGATACAGTCCATGGGGTGTTCGACAATACGTAAGACTATAAGGTTTTGTAAACTGACAATACTGTTTATTTCCATCTATCACCAGATTCCTCTTTCGCAGTATTTAACACATACCTAAATTCATTCGAAGACTAAATCTTTGTTAGATTTCCTGTATCTACGAAGATGATGTATCAGTGCCACATGATTCAGAAAGTTTGTTTTACCGCTTATCATTACTCATTTCACTCCAGTTGTTTTCCTCATTTATCAGAAGTCAGCCCTCTGTTTTAGAGGCTTACCTAGCAAGTTAATCGATCTGTTAAAGTCTGGAGCCCAAAAACAAGATATAAATAGAACCCGGAACTTTCTTGATAGCTTAAGCTCAGTGTGCATCTCGGCAAGATCTTTACAGTACTCTCTTCATAGAAGGCACTTTTCAAAATTTTATCACTTATTTCTGTTTTCTTCAATCATCCACGAAGCGGTGAAAAATATCATTTTAATATTCAGTTCACTTTATTCAACTTTTCTGCACGTGCTCTTAGTTCATTCTTACGAAAAGAACAAGATTGGTGAATTTAAAGTATTGGAAATAATAAAGAGACTGAAAAGAACAGATGATGTAGATAAGCTTTACGCGTGCACGACATCTGCGATTTCCAAAGATACGAAAAACGAACAACCTATGACCATTACAGAATAGATACAAAAGTAATGCTCCCTGACACTTGTCACAAATCCTTCAGTTGTATTTTCATGGGACAAGGCAAACTACATCTATAAAACTGTAAAACTAACAACACGAACTTCAGATGTGACACATCTATTAAAGTTAACGTCACCAAGAAGCAATTAAATATTTAGATGCTACAAAACTGAACTCTTTCATTGAGAATATATAAATAGCTTCAAGCTTAGAATAAAAGTAACAAGAAAGAAAATATCGGCAGTTGTAAGTGATGGCAAATTTTGGTCATAGATGAAATGATGATAGTTTCAGGGACAGGGGACAAAAGGTAAAGAAAAGTCTGGGACCTCCGAATTTCAGCAATCAGATTAAGTAACACCAGAATTCTGCATCGATATTCAGCAATGAAGTCATGTTTAACGGACTACTCACTATCACAAAAAAAAAGTGGCATGAAATCCTTTGCTATTCTCATGCAATTCACCTCCGTACGAAGTAATCAAGAGCTTTAACTTTAAACTAACTGTCTTCATGTGCAAGTTAATGAGTGAAACTATAACTGTCTGATAACATAGTTTAAGGGTTAATAATTTTGTTACTGAATTAATCCTTTAAAAGGTGACTACACCGATACTTGTTGAAATACATTGGAACTATTAAGTTAGATCCTCGGTCTAATGATATTCAGTGTGATGAAATCGGTGGCAGAAATTTATTGTTGGGAAACTATACAGTTTCATATAAAAAGAGGAAAATTCATTTACATAATCATTAACTAATATTCTGAAACATATCTGTATATCATTTATTAGTTCTACCCCTAGTACTGAGAGAGAATATTGAAGAGAATAATTAATATATAGAATTCAGATTACAAGTAGCAACAGTGTTTTAATTCTACAGAATATTAGTCTCTATAAAGTTTAATAGTTTAACTTTTATAGAGACTTAAATATTCCTTAGAATTAAGACTCTATTGCTATTAGGTGATTTCTATCTTCTTTTTACCTTCCTCTCGCGCTGTTTCAATTGGCACTTCTGCAGGTTCCTCAAAATGGACACTGGGCTCATCTACCAGCGTCCTTGTTTCAGTCTCCGGTTCTGGCGCATGAAACACAGGTTCTAATTCCCCGACGTCATCTATCTCATCACTTATTTCAATTCTTGGATCTTCCTCATCCCTCACTATATCTGCCTCATCTTCAGGTGCCATTTTTGCTTTCCTGGAGCGTACTTCACCCGCAGGATTAGAAGCCATGCATTCATAAAAGCCAACATCATCGCCTTGCGTATTCTCAATCATAAGGGTGCCATCTGTAAGAATGCTGTATCTGTCCTTGTCGTCAATGACTTCATTGCTGCAAAACATTCGGCGAGAAATTACGATACTGAAGTATTTTAACCTTTTTAATTTTGTGAAATATGTATACAAGTAATCCGCAACTTTTGTAAACTACCTCACTTGTCTGATTTAGAGATTATAATCTTCATACAGGCAACATACATAAATAATAAAACAAAATTATCTAGTACAAAGATGCTGCTACAGAATGCCTTCTGTGAATGATTTACCAGTCAGTACAACTTCATTAATTTAATGACAATACTGATATGTAAGAAAAATATATAACACGTACTTAATACTTGTGGTACTGACAGGTAATGCCACAAGTAAACAACTGTATAAGATAAACAATTAATCTTTAACCAAGCTCAATTTGCAAAATTGGTGTTTTTAAGAAAATTTGTGTAGTACAGTATACAAATCAGAACCTTTATTGCCAGCGTTAGTTGTGAAATATGCCTTACACAAAAGAATTTGAATGGCATGGAAAGTTTTTACCAGGTTTCCAAAGTCACTGGAAGCAAACAACTGCACGGGTAAAAATTGACATGTAAGTGCCTGAGGAGCACCCACTGCATTATAACCCAATAGTTGGCAAGAATTTTAGTGCTAGAGATGAGGGAAAAGGTCAGGTAATTTAAAAGTCCGCTGACACCACTCGAAACTTACGTACTCTCTATACATAGGTGAGAAGAAACTTTGCCTCCCTGACGTGCAGTTAGATATAATGTGAGCACTTGAAACCATATCAATGATAAAAGTAATCTGATGCCCTAAGGTCTCCAACGTTTATTTTTAATATCAATAAACAACATTACACAGAAATAAGAAATGGATTTGAATATGGACATTAAAGGGTACTTCCCTTTTAAAGTTCAGGAGGAGAATTTTTGAGCTAGGAAGGCAGAACATCATTAACACAAAGTGCCACATATTGTCTAATTAATGACTGAATCCTTTTAAACAAAAATAGCCGAGGATAAGTTGTTCAGATTAGAGTATACAGAGGAAAACAACCTACAGAAGCCATTCTGCTTTACCTTAGTTTAAACATAACTGTCTCTTTGACATTAAAATGTTCACGAAAATACTTACTTCCACCTGGTTTAGAACCATCTGGAGCATACAGTATATGAACTGTTAATTCTAGCGTACTGATATAATTTGAAAATGTAGATCATTCAGGAATAGTATGAGTAAATCTATCCTGAATTACTGGTTAAGGAGAAGAGGTACGGAGGGAAAATTCTGAAGATTATTCAGCTTTCAGTAGTCTTCCCCACACATCTTTATCAAAAAGATGAATATAAAAAATGTAAAGTAAAGCAGTTTGCTGTGATAGCTGTCGACATGCATCTGAAATCAAAGCTGAAGTTTTTCCTCT
>NC_089741.1:2927391-2957391 GCF_040412425.1 Macrobrachium rosenbergii | reverse complement strand
CTTGCAATTGCTCTTAGCTGAACACGAGAAGATGCACTGAGAATCATATTGGGATATATGCTCGATTATTTAAAGCGTTAGCAGAATTTTCTTTACTAAAGTAGATATTTCAAACTCTTAAGTCTTCTACTCTGTAAACATCCTACATGGTCTTCACAGAAAACAGTTGAAATGTTTCTCATACTACTTTTCTGTAGCTTGCTAACCAAAGTGTCGGTGTAATTTTATGAAAGGGATTCACAAGTTAGGCTGAGGGTTAATGTGTACCTTCACATTGTACTGTACGTTGCAAAAAGCGTTACTGCTTCAACTCCACTGTTTGCAATGGTACAACAAGATTTTAAATATCTATAATGTAATTCTCTCTCTCTCTCTCTCTCTCTCTCTCTCTCTCTCTCTCTCTCTCTCTCTCTCTCTCTCTCTCTCTCCACATGATGCTTCGTATTTCTAGTGTAAAATTCCAGTTATCGAGAAAATCTTTCGGCATCAGAATGTTGGTTAAAGACAATGAAATCATCCCAATAAACATGAGTTACTATGAACTGTAAGTTATCAAACTAAAATCATAAGTAAATTCTCCACGGATAATTAAGAAAAATTCAACTCTAAAATTGCTTTCAATATTTTATTTAAATATGCTATTTATCGGCCTTGCTATGGACCATCACCATTGGATTTACCAAAATATCTGCACACCAACTGAAGGTCAAGCTCGAGGATGAAAGAGTCATATCTTTGAGGAACACTAATTTCAAGTAAACAGACGTCTTACCTCGACACTGAAATTCTGAGTCAGTCAGCGACGTAAGACTTTTCCCTTGAAGTGGGACAGGGAACTGACAAGTGGCAGCTACTTGAGTTCGATGTTGCTTCTCCTTGACCATCTGAGCCAGCCACATCAACTGGCAGTCGCAGACAAGTGCATTGGAATCCAAACGTCTGTGGGAACGAAGTCATACAATTGGCGTGATACTATTTCATGAATAAGACAAATTCGCCATGAATCCTCGAAGAAATCAATAAAAAAATCTTTAAAATGCAAACGATACATATTCATTTTCCCAACATAAATGAGTAAAAAAATTACATCCAAGTCAATCGATTACATTCATTACTTTCAAATAAATTCATGTCATTTCATCAACGGCCCCCACAAACTCCAGAAAAAAAAATACTTACAGCCTCCTCAAAGAATGAAGGTTCCTGAAGGCTCCTTTCGGAACTCTCTGCAAGCGGTTGTTGTGAAGGAACCTACCAAGAAAGATGGAGACTGGAAATAGAGTTGGTAGTAAAAGAAAAACTGCTATTTCTTATGAGAACGTAATCAAGATTCACTATTCCAAATGACTATGTTCCATATTCTGCATATGAGAAATTCTTTCTCGGAGCCATAAAACCTTAACAAGGCTATGTTATTTATCTACAGGTGATATGTAAAACTATCTAGCTGTACGTCTAAGAAAAGCTCACAAGAGCACGGTGGCAACATGGGTTACTGCTGTGAATAAAACATATGGGCCGTGTCCCAGAAATGTTGTCTTATCAGGGATTCAGTTTATCATGTATGTCCATTTCATACTTAAGCTCAGGTAAGAATGTTTTTGCTATTGCTTTTAAGTATTTAGCAATTCTGTAACAGGGACCTCCTTAGACCTAAATAGATTATACTGTCATCTGTTACCCCATTACCCTATCATACAGTACACCACGTATGTCTGCCATCATATTAACTTGTAGGCTACCTTTCATCCTATTTTCCTGAATACAAAAGAGGAACGAATCGTCCTTGAAATTACCTTTCCACCATTAAAGAATTTTAACACGTATTGGTACTGCAGGCAGCGTTCTTTCAAATATTTACCACCAACACAATTTACACAAAATGTTCTTGCTTCACATCACCCTTTCACGACTACAGAGACATGTGATAAAAATAAATATACCCTCTTTTAAACAAAGCGTGCGTGACCACAAGCACTTCTGTTTTAAGGAAAACATCTTGGCAAACCGGCTATTGCATAAAGTGGGGAGTGTCAGACTTAACATTTAGGTCTTTATTATATTTCTCTGGAGATGTGAAATTTATTCTTACATAAGTGGTATGTATAAACTCTGTGAAGAAGGTCAAGTACCTACAAACAAACGCATGATGCATGTTGTTTAATAATAATAATAATAATAATAATAATAATAATAATAATAATAATAATAATAATAATAATAATAATAATAAATTTTAACATTCCTAAAAAAAAAATTCATTTATGGGAAAGAAAATCATTTGAAGATAACCTGTAATCATTTGATGCATTTACCCCAAATCTATATATTTCCAGTTCACTATTTCGGGGCAAATATAATATCTCATCCACGAAAATTTTTAAGAAAAGTTTCTAATAATAAAAAACTAAATAAAGCCAAGAGGACAACATCCTATTACAAAGTAGATAGTAAACTTAAACATTTGTTAAACACCAGTAATCACATGATAACAGACGTATCTGAACCATTAAATTTATTTTAAATGAGAGGACTGACGTGAGGGGCAATCCAGAATCGTTAATCCTTCTCCCGAAATGGTGTTTTAAAAGGAAAGTGGGAAACCAAAATACCTAAGGCATACAAATATATACTAAAAATGAAATCACATTTCTGAATAGAAAATGGCTATTCTCCAATTTCCTTAGACAATGTTTACTCTCAATGCAATAAATGAATTACATCGTTTCTAAGCAATAAGGGACATGCTATCCAGAACAGCAAAAAGAAATTACGGTGTACTGAACATCAGATCAAGTAGGCACGTCACTCTAGTTAAACATGGCTAGATAATCCTTAGAATTATTTCAAATAATCATTTTTTTTATGAAATGTACAAAGCTTTCCTTAATTAGTTATAAAACCTCATCGAATTAGATATACTGCATTAAACTATGCAAAGTATCTGTAAAAATCAAA
Organism: Macrobrachium rosenbergii; assembly: GCF_040412425.1. NCBI lineage: Eukaryota > Metazoa > Arthropoda > Malacostraca > Decapoda > Palaemonidae > Macrobrachium > Macrobrachium rosenbergii. Next base: position 2,954,433 of record NC_089741.1, on the reverse strand, counting down.
ATATGAATAGGGGGATTCAGACGGACAAACCAGTGAAAAATGAACATAGAGTCACGCACGGAGATCTCTCCTACATGAATTAAGGGAGGGAAAGTGCCAAAAAAAAAAAATTCTAACTTACGCTTCTACCTTAGAAACCCTCTGACACTAAGTCTAAAACAAAGAAGGCGATCCCTTGCTAGTGTCAATATAACACACACAGCAAAAAAAAAAAGAAAAAAAAAACAGATAAAAGTTTCATAGTTTGCCGTATAGAATTTCCGCATGGTTACCATCATCCCAAATAAACAGTCATTGACAAATAGAAGGCAACGCTCTTGAAAAGTCCCTTTCGTCCGTGGTTTAATTGAAAGTGACAATGGAGCGTTTATCTGGCTCTTGTCACATCTCGGGTGAGTCTTGAGCCGTTCAAAGGAGTTTGACGTACAGATACGATTGCCTTCCTGCCATCTAAACGGCAACATATGATGGGCGACTTGATAGACGAGAATCATCTTCTACATACATGTTATGCTCATGCCTATAGTTTTCATGTGCAATCCCTAAAGCCTCACTGGTTTGAAACCCAAAGCTAAGATGAGAAACTCAACAATCTTTAGTCAAAGATAATCCGCACAGGTGCAAAATTAAAGGCAAGTTCAACTGACTTGTCAGGCTGATTTCTTCACGCAAAAACCAAATTATATATTATGCCCATTACATGAAGTTAATTCAAATGTTCTTATTGAAGATTTCTGCGGCAATTTTAAAGGTGATATATGTAACATATTTACTACTGACCCTCACAACAGTGCTTACTACTACTACTACTACTACTACTACTACTACTACTACTACTACTAATAATAATAATAATAATAATAATAATAATAATAATAATAATAATAATAATAATAATAATAATAATAATAATAATAATTTTTTGTAAATATTATAAGAAACAACTTAGTATCTTTGTAACATGTGACCTCAGTTTAGTGCTATTCGAACAAATTTGAACGTGAACTTTAATATAAATGTTCCATACACAGTGAAGCTTAAGCAAATACACATACACATTATATTTATGCGTGTGCGGGTCTGTTTTTCCATTACATATGTGTGAATACATAGGAACATATCGTTCCCTGTTACCTATAAAATAACTATTTGACTAAACTGTCAGGAAAAATAAATGTCTGCCAAAGCAATGTGTACAAGTTTCGCTTTGATTCATTTTCTGATAAATGAAGCTGAGTCGGGATGAAAATGAATTTGAAGCATAGTGATTCGATGCCACCCCATGAATTTCTCTCCACGAAATTTATGATACTTGCATCAGTATGAATAATTGTCTGCCTCATTTTTCTTTTTCTGTAACAATCTTACTGTAAAAGTTAACTATATATAAATAAATACAATACGCCTGCACATGTGCTATTATCTAAAATCCGGGATACACTATTTTGCATCAGGAGTGCTTCGGAAAAACCTCTGAGATCATCACTACTTATTTCCAGAAGGAGAATTTCTGTCCCGTGAAGCATTTACGGGAAAAGGAGATACAGATTATCCTAAAATAAAGAGCAAATTAACGTCGATGATTTCACTTTAAATATTAAGCTACAAGCACTTCTCTCACTATTTACAATGGCAGAAAAGTACAGTCGACATGGAAAATACAATGCAATCTAGACTGCTGTAATCAACTAAGTGCAACAGCTAAATTCTAAAATGCATCTACTTGGACTTAGAATCAATCATGAAATTCTATGCAATAAAAAATAAATTACTGTATAACTTACAGTAAAGAAATAAAATTAGGAGTAGCCACTATCATTTGCAAATTTATTTACAAAAGTTCCTCGCCACTGCGAAAGGTAATCTGAAAGATAGGGTAAAGCATGCAAAGGGAAGAGCTACAGAAAGCTGACACTACTGTCCTGTCCTGCCATGTAAGAGCATACAGTACAGCAGGCGGGTCTCATTTTATTCTATTATTATTTATAGTCTAAAATTATAGAATGCCGTTATGCAAACCCTACGTGATCGTCCCATTCACCCAAACTACAGCGTTAGGTCGCAGTTAGTTCTTGGATCCAAGAGTTTTGCTTAAGTTAGGAAAATCTGTGGTTGTCTTACTACGGTTTCTGTCAGTAGATATATTATATTCTAGATATGATTACGTACGCGTAGCTTGATGGTTCATGCAACCGAACATCCAAAAGGGTGATTCAAAATTTATCTGGAAATCATTACATAAAACTAATCACTCTTTGTCGTTGCACTGTTATAACCACACTTTCTTCAGGGTTTTTATTTTGAATAAATTTGGCAGTTTAGCAAATTAAGCTTTGAAATTTGCATCGCAACAGGACCATGAAAGAAGAAAAAGTTCCAAAGTGATACTAAGTTACTGCATCACCTCCTACACACATCCCACACCCCCCAAAAATTGTAATCAAGTCAAGCAAAAACCACAAATGGATCACTGTCTGCTGCATCTTATTTTCAATATACAATATCTACCTTGCTTTGATTTCTAGTGCACGTCGGTCTCGTCTGTCCGCTGATTTAATCACTGGGAAATTTTAATATTGCCGAAACTTAGATGAATTTTTCTTAAGACTTGTTTTCCATTAACGCACGTTGCAATGATTAGAATTGCTTCATAAATATACTTGAGTTTTGATTACTGTTACTCTTTTCATAATAAAGGGAGGGCTACCAACTAACCAAGAGAGACTCCACAGATCACGATGGTATATGACACGAGGAAGAAAAGACAGAAACGATTTTCGTAATTACCTCTGGAACTGCCACACCAGAATTGGCTGAGTGTAATATCAAAAGAGCGTAGTGCTGAAGAGCGCCTTCACCGCGATCGATCGCTTAATGCTGATTGACATCATGTTTGGCATTCATGAAATGAGTGGTGCTCGGCGTCTCCTCACATCAGTTACAATTTGCATATTTGATGGGAGTATTTACTGTTATGCCTAGTGGATGGGTGATCTTATGTGTCATTAAGTTGCATTATGCCAGGTGGGGAATAATTAAATAAATTTTCAAAACATGGACTGCGTTATAACCATCGACATTTTTGGTTGCGAATTCCAGTGTCTGAGGCAACACCCAGGCACCCTGTATTTGCCATCTTCCTAGTTTTTAATTCTTTGTTTAATATTTTTCTTCTTTCGTTTTTAGATTTTATATATCAGATTGAGTAATGTTCTCCACAACACACTGTGCGAGTTTAAAAGAAATTTGAGCGAATGAATGTATCAAGAATCTGAAGTGGCTGTGTATTGTGTGATTGTATTTCAGAGTTTGATATTGTGAACGATCAAATATGTCTCCCTATCGTCGTGCAAAAGGGTGATGTGGTGTCCAAGCCAAAAGGTACAGTGCTCAAGAGCTTGGCCCTTCAAATGAAGCTGGATACTATGTAGCAAAGTAATAAAAAACAAGGTGCCAATAGTATGACCAAGGCACTCGGACTCTCTGACAGGCGAGATGGCAAAGGCTTATCTTTGCCAGTCTCACAGATAGAGTTGGAGGACTAGATCATAATAGGATATTTGTTGCAGGTCATGGTTAGTACAATACCTTTAATGTGTAAGCAATGTTCTTTTTATAAAGACACTGGCAGAAGGAGGAATGGAGGAGCTTCATTGTTAAAAATGCGATGTTTTCCTGAGGTCTGGCCATCTGCGCTATAACATATAACGTGAATTTATCCACATCTCCTTAATTAAACTTCCTCTCTGCTAAGAAAATAAGGTCATTGTGAAGTTGTTATTACCTGATGTCGGATTCAACCGACCCGGGAATCACAGCTAGCCACTGACCACTAGAATTAAAGGCAAACAAGTAAGAGTTCGCAGTGACATGTTGGGGTCCCAAGGAAGGAGAGGCAGAAACATCCAGAATGTTACATTAAGTGCCTGCGGGTTTATCCTCTTGCATTTTGAGGATGGCATCAACTTCAAGGAAGTATATCCTAGCACTTCAAGGAGCAGCACGAGAGTATCTGTGCTACAAGGAGATGGTCGGGGGGGACAATGTATGCAGCAGATAATGATTTTTCCAATCTTCAAGTGAATTCCTGCTGCCCTTCTTTGGTCACTGCCTCATCCAATGTGCATCCCAACTCTCTCTGGCATTCAGCATTAGCACAAGGACCCTCTCCTCATGCAGGCTCTCTGTAGTACGGAGTTACTGTCCCTCTCCAGCTAACTTCTCCCTATTTTGTTGTCATCAGAGCCATGCGGGGCTGGGGGGCGGGGGAATTATCGCCTAGTTCGCCTTAACTGGAAGTGGATAATATACATTTCCCTTTACGACTTATTATGACAGAACTCTGCTCCATAATATGGAACTAACCAACTGTACTTGGATGAAGTCAGACGATAAAATTACTTTCATTTTTCCAATTTCTGCTGTTTAATGCAAAATCTATTACCTTTACATCAATTCGTTCATAACTCAACTATTTCCATTCAATCATATAAATGAAGTATTATTTGAATAATGTTTGCTATTGAACTGAAACTGCCTTTTCTTCTCTGTCATTCACTCCATCGCCGTTGTTAAATATGTGGTTATATCTTCGGCCTTGGTTCTGTCACTGATTAAAACTGATCTTGCAAACACGCATTTGCTGATTAGTTATATTCAGTAAAGACTTCAACAGTTTTGTTATCCCGTTTCATCCATTTAGCTTTGAATTAAATACTTTGCTTTCTTTCTGTACTATGTTCTGAAGATTAGTGTCTGACTAACCTCTAGATAGCAGCGGGTACTTTAAAACACGATTAGTATCAAATAAGAAATACTGAAGTTCAGCTCTCAAGTTCAAAAGGGCAAGTCACTTGTCATGATTTCCTCCCTTTTTATTCTAAATCAATCTATGAAATTGGCATTTCCTTCTCCTCCCATTCAAAATTCTCATTCACTTTAGCCACGTGAAATGTTTAAGGAAAATTCATACTGAAGTAATCGGAATATTTACCTACATCAACATAATCCAACGTCAACTTTTTCTTTCTTAATTACACAACCAGTTACTTTAAACTTTAAAATGGGTGCTTTGCTGAGACTCTATTCCATTATTCTTAATCACCTGTGGTTAAAAATGTTTGCTGACTATTTTGCTTCCTTCACGTGAGTAAAAATTCACGTACGCATTCAATAAATTGTGTTTAATTGCAAAGCTCATCTTGAATCCATGAAATAACAGAGTTATATCCCAATCACCTTATTACCATTATTATAACTAATAATCATGGGAACGTTGTATGGCTTCAAAAGAAGACTGGACAAAACTGAATACTGCACATCTGCGTCAGTGCGTAAGATTTAACTGACTTGAGTTTGCCTTCCAAACGGATTTTCGGCATATTGTTTCTTCCTTGTAAAAAGATTCTTCTTAATTATGACTGACTGCCGAGATACACTGCATTATAAGGAGCTCTAATGAAACACGTGAAACGTTTGTCACCACGTCTACATTTCTTGGTCTTTGTTTGTATAGCTGTTCATAATTCCCTGTTTATATTCGCGTATATAGGTTACATGTGCAAAGCGGATCTTGAATTACTCTTATAATCACTTTGCTTAATGAACTTCGCACAAACTTCTAAGTGTATGTTTGTGCTTGTGTGTTTGTGATTCTCCTACAAATATTAAAGCATAGAGGTGTGGATTTCTTTATACAATCACTACATTGTTACCTAGGACTCGAAATGGCATTCTCAATTATCTTTTAAAATATACAGAATCTGCCGTTTTTATAACTTCTGAACTACAAAGGCACTGGTTCATGGTTTCATAAACAGTTAAGTGGACACGAGCAGGAAACAAAGACAAATTTTTAACCTGGATAATTAATGTATCAACTATATCCTAACAGCAGCGCATGGCACTAGCGTATCCATAACCATTATCCGAAACGAAAAATGGAAAATATACAATATTTGTTGTCTTCTGAAGAGGGTAGACAATTTAAATAGCTACCTCTACAAGACTGTCTACTTTTGATTAAGGTGAATACGGCTTTAGTTACTTTTTATATCTCAGTCCTGTTAATCATTATCTAAAGTGCTACAATCCCAAAGCCTTACTAAATATACTGCTGACAATAAATAACCATGCACAAAGAAGAACTTCCACAGGGTTGAAGGAAAATAAGCCCCGAGGGACATCATCAGAGCAACCAAGGGGGGGGGCGTGATCAGTGCTATGTACACAACACAACTGTTACTGGATGCTCTAGAGAAAATAACGAGAGAGCAAAAATATATGATTAACGTAAATAAAGAGGGATGAATCTTGCATGTATCGTGCTCATGGTAGTTAAAGTAGTACAGTGGTAGTCATTCAATCAGCACCATTTCCTTCAAGTCGAGTCTTACTTACAGTCTCTGTAACCTATTTAAGTTGGAGAATACATCAGGTCCTAAATTTTCTATCTTGTTGAAATGTAGGTATCTGTAAAAACAGGCGGACACACGAATTAGGCCAATCACACTTCGGTGCAATCATTTGCACGAGCTTTGATGCCCCCTCGACAGTTTCCTCTGTGACGTAAAACGAGCTGGTTCCAAAGAGCACGGGATTCCTAATTAGGAAGCAAAATGACCGTAAAATGAGAATTCCTTTTCTTGAACGTCATATCAACTGTTTTACCTCAAAAAGGCGACTGGAGTGGCATCATTTTACCCCTTACATAAAATATACCTTAGGATACAATGTACTTACAGTCTCTCCAAGCTGGGTATATTGGAGAAGGTGTCGGCCTCAAAAGTTGCAAGATCGTTGAAATGCAGATACCTGCAATGACGAGGGATTGTGCAGGGTGAAGTGAATGTGTGTGTGTGTGGTACAAAAGGGCTTTGGATGGAAATGAGCAAGGTGTTCCTGGAAGCTCATTTATAACTGACAGCTCTCAACCCTCTGAAACCGCTTTACATGGGTGATGCAGTCTCATTTATCTACGGAAATGCTACTATTATTAGAGGTAAACAAAGTGTTCTAATACACGACAGTACCCATTACCAAAACAAGGAAGATCAACTCATTATTCTAAGAGAATAATCAAGAATTACTATAATTAATTGCAATGACATGAAAATTAAAACAAAATCTACAGATCTGAAATGTGGGAATTACTGTATGCAACTTAAGTTAGAGAATTAATGTTTAGTACTGTATTTAAGCTAGGCTATGGTTATTCAAACTGGCAGGCTATTACAAGGCCTTCAAGAAAATAGTACACTTTAATGCATAAATCAGTGATACTATGGTGCTCGAGGTAATGTCGTCTGCAAGCATCTGCTTTATTGTGCTTGCACGGCTTAGTGGGATTATCGAGGAAAATGTATCAGATGTGTTTAAGAGAAGTGATTAGCATTCTCGTTTTATTAAGAAATAAAAAACTCAAGACAACACACTATGATATCTAATGTGTAAAACGTACAAAATCTATGCTAAAATTTTCCCAAGCTGCAAAAAAAGCTTACATAAATCAAGGAAACCATTATCATACTCTTAAAACTGATTATGTTGTGCAGAATAATGTTAAATGTGTTAACTTATTAAATGCTACATTAAAATATCACTAATTGGAAAGTCAGTATCGCATCAATCTGTAATCACAAATAGCGAATTTTCATGACACTTCTACGGAATGAAAAATAACAAGGCCAGTTGGTCAAACTAGCGACTGGTCAGGAATGGCAAGGCAAAAGTGGCAAGAAATCGTTAGTTCTTACTTACAGCTGTTTAGTCATTACTTACAGCTGTTCCAATTTGTCGAGGCCTTGGAACACCTGCTTCTCAATCACACGTATCCGATTCTTATAGAGATACCTGAGAAGAAGAAAACAATGCGGTAAGTCACCTAAGAAGTCGGACACTGCTTGGAGGGCCATGCAAGACGAAGCTATTCATTTTGGAACTCGAGGCGGAGGCAATGCCAAGTTAATAAGCAACGTACGCGTAAGCGTTGCGTTGTCTGAATACTGAATGGCGGAGATTATCTAGTGGGAAAGCTTATCCTGGCTACTATCATGGTAGACATTACAAGCCCTTTTTATAAAATACAACAATTTCAAATATTCCAATAAAACAGTGGTTCAGAAGATGTTTGTACGTTAACCACTTCAGCTCAAGATGACTGGGTGAATTTAGCAAATAATGTTCTACTGCAAAATTTAACATATCCTAATGCAAAGTTTCATCCAGTGCCAAAAAGGAATTACTCATTTTTAAGGATGTCTTAAAAAACTATATTGCTCTTTCAGACAACAATGTAAAGTTCAACCAATAAAATCGTCCTATGACTTTAAATGTGACATCTTTGGTACCTGTTAAATACATGAATGAGTGAGTACTCAGAGACCACAATGAAGCAAGAGACATGCTTCTACGTCAAAGCCAGCAGAATTACAACAAAGCCTCTTCTTGTCCCTCTACCGTAAGAAAGCAGTCTCCTTCACTAGCTTGCTCTTCAATTCATTCATCAGACCAGAAAACAAATAAATTCATGCAAACCGTGAGAACTGAGGGCGCTTCCTTTTCAGTGATATCTACTTAGTCTTCTGATAATAATTTTAATACAGACTTCTGGTGATAATTTAAAAAGTTCAGAAATTAACACGGAGAGAGAGAGAGAGAGAGAGAGAGAGAGAGAGAGAGAGAGAGAGAGAGAGAGAGAGAGAGAGATTTCTACTGTAGATGAACAAGTTTTTAAGTATTGTTTTCTTGTTTTCTTATACTATTTTTTTAACTGCCAGTTTCATTGTTCCCACAAAACAGGCTTGTCAACGCAACTTTAGAGCTTAATATAAAAAAAAACTTGATTTGTAAAAATTAAAAAGAAAATCTCTTCTGTCTTTCAGTTTTTTGTATTTAATGAAAAAACAGTTCTGTTTAATTACATCTCGAAAATTGACTTCATTAATTCAATTCTTTCTCCAGAACTGATTCATTGAGGTAATCATATTAAGTCTAAAAATGAAATAGCTGAATGAATTAAAAATATGACGCCTGTGATACCTCTTCTGAAAACAAACACGTACACAGAGAGCTCAATGAGCAAACAACTGCATTGTTTGGTGGTCGACTGAAATGAAACCGGCCTTACGCTACCAAGGTTAAGGTAAGACAGGATTAGGAGGCCGGGTGTGTACCTCTGGACTCTGGGCCACGAGCAGAGAAGATACTTCCATTCAGAACAAGTAGAACTGCAACGAAGCTTCTCTCTTTCGCTTCAAGTCCTAAGAGTGCGGTCTTCTTCATTCCTATTACCCCTCACATTCATGCATCAAATGAGAATTGAAATAAATGTAAATTCATGGGGGAAAAGCGAAAACATAAATAAATAGTTATTCTTTTTATAATGATTCAAAAACATACTTAGCAATAAACCTCCTAATCCAGAGAGAGAGAGAGAGAGAGAGAGAGAGAGATAATTATCTTTGTTATTTTCCTTGATGTCATACAGAAACGCAGGAGCGGTTTATTTACATTTTCTGCCATATCTTCAAACACACACACACACACACACACACATATATATATATATGTATATATATATATATATATATATATATATATATATATATATATATATATATATATGTGTGTATGTAGTGTATTATTATTACACACACACACACACACATATATATATATATATATATATATGTGTGTGTGTGTGTGTGTGTGTGTGTGTTTGTACATATGGCAGAAAATATAAACAAACCGCTCCTGCGTTTCTGTATATCATCAAGGAAAATAGCAAAGAGAATTACTTCTCTCTCTCTCTCTCTCTCTCTCTCTCTCTCTCTCTCTCTCTCTCTCTCTCTCTCTCTCTGGATTAGGAGGTTTATTGCTAAGTATGTTCATGAATCATTATAAAAACTTCAACTATTTATTCATGATTTATGAAACTTTTATGTTTTGCTTTTCCCATGTGTGTGTTATACATATATATATATATATATATATATATATATATATATATATATATATATATATATATATGTGTGTGTGTGTGTGTGTGTGTATGTATATATATATATATATATATATATATATATATATATATATATATATATATATATATTATATATATATATTATATACATGTATGAGTATAATATATATAATATATGTATGTGTCTGTATATGTACATATTATTTGTTTATATATATATATATATATATATATATATATATATATATATATATATATATATATATATATATATATAGATATATATAGATAGAGAGAGAGAGAGAGAGAGAGAGAGAGAGAGAGAGAGAGAGAGAGAGAGAGAGAGAGAGAGTTTCTATAATAAAGCAAATAACTGTTAAACTAAGGACAACATACCCATTTGCCACAATACTTCTTTCACACTTTATCTACAAGATAGGCTTCTCAAAAGTTGAATTCTAAATCCAATCTACATAAATGTCACAATAATTATGCACTTATAGCCTCTAAAATAATCTTTGCATTTCACTCACATTATAGTTTCCATAAACCTGAAAAAACCATTCCAGAGTACATGATACATATATGAAATATATGCCGCCCATCTCTTACATTTTACAGATTCGACCATGTTCTAGACATGGCAAAAAATTCAGTTATTTCATACTCATCTTGCATAGCCCTTAGCTTTTAAACATTCAATTATTCCCCACATTGTGCATACTCCTTTGATTTCACACTTTCAGTTATTTACTGCGCACCATACATATCCCATACATTCAAACATCCTGTTATTTCTTACATATCTTCCACATCTTCCATAAACATTTGTATTTTTAGATAGTACACTTTCAATTATTCGATACGCTTTGTTTGCATCCCTTAGGTTTTTAATATCGATTTAAGTCCTACACAATGTGCATGCACCTTAGATTTTAAACATTCAATTGTTTCTTATAAACTGCGTTTACCCCTTAGTTTTTTTGTTGTTGTTGTTGTTTGAAGTATAATTGTACCGTTTGTACGTTGACTGCGTATACGTGTACTTTTTCAACCTTGACTGTTGTACATTTTTACTAAGACATACTCGAAAAACGCAATTGTAAGCTAAAACTCTTACATTCTAGTAACATTCAATCATTTACCTTCATTTTGCAACAAAAGGGAAGATTAGATTACACACATTGAATCATTTCTTACTAATCGTGCATGCCCCTGGGATTGTACACATTCTACTATTTACCAAACATCATGGACATCAGATTTAGATTTTGAATACTCGATTGCTTCCCCCTACATCTTGTTCACCTCACAGATTTGAAACATTTCAGTCACTTATTCAGTCATTACCTACAAATTTAACATATCCTTTATACGATTTTAAACATTACAGTAAATTATTTCCTAAACATCTATACTGCCTTAGATTTTAGACTCATTTGTTTCCCATTCAATGAGCGCACCTCATAGATTTTACATACTCAGCTACTTCAAATTATTTCTTATTCATTATGCGTATCTCCTAGATTTTAAACATACACTTAGTTCTTAAGCATCTTGCGTAGCCCTTATAATTCAATTGTTTTCAGCACATTATATGTACTGTGTAGATTTCAGACTTTTATTTATGTGTCATACGCAGTGTGCACTCCACTCAGATTTTAAACATTCACTTAATTTCTAAACGTCGTGATTACGCCTTAGACTACGAATTACATTTATTTTCTTTACGTTGTGCACATTCCTTCAATGTTCAATATTCTCTTCTACATCTTGAATACCCTTTTTATATTTTACGCTTTGAATGACTTTCTATACATCGTGCGTCATTTTTCCTCCAAACGTCATTGGCCCATCTAATCACAAAAGGACTGGTTGGTAATGTAAGATGTGAGAAATTGCTGTTTACACAGAACCAACTTTTAACGTTGAGAGAGAGAGAGAGAGAGAGAGAGAGAGAGAGAGAGAGAGAGAGAGAGAGAGAGATCAACTCTTCCAAGGAAGAAATTAAATTACACGATAATATGACGCACCGACAGAACAGATTAAAACTGTACAAATATAATTAAAATGGTAGTTTCTCTTTTTGAGCTTAATTGCATATCTTGCAACAATAAAGCATTACAACTCTCTCCATTCAGAATTAAGCTACGACAGCGACATCTTACAAAAAACAACTAAAACTAGCAGTTTTTACTGTTACAGATCCACAGAAAATGCTATGAAACATCTGTTCCTTCTTGCTTTAATTTGAATCTTTTTAAAAGACATTTCATGTTTCGATTATGCTCAAGCCTCAAATCATTCATTTTCAAAATCAGTTCTTTTTATGGCAAGATTTTAACCTACTTGCAAAGAAACCCAACTATTCACAAATATTGAATAAATTTATAATTCTCTGCAATATCATACTTATGCTTTGTGATATGATGATGATATCAAAATCCACCCCTTTTCCACTTTAACTACCTATGCAGTGCCCCAACCAGTCCAATGTGATAATTTCCACGTTGAAACACTCCATTCCCTCTTTCCACAAACAACCGTCCTTAACAGACTGATATTACTTGTTATTGACAACTGACACCTCTCCACATACTGCATATGCTAAATGGAATATTTCGTATAATGTAGACATACTTTCATTATTAAAGCGTCCTTACAATTAATAACAATTTGAGAATGCCTGTCGAAATGACTGTCGCACACTGGGAATCGACAAGATACTATTTAACTATACAAAAATACATTACTTCCCATATACAGATTCAGCTTCAGTATCTCCTAGCGGAATGCTAGTTTAGTTCCCTTAAAAACTTCAAAAAGAGGGAATTTGATGATAAAAATTCATGATAAAAATTAAAATCCCAAAACCGTCAAGTTTCAAGCTTGGAGTTGATTGTGGCGCCAACGACGAACCATAAGGAAACAACAAACGGAACTGGTGATGAAATGTAGCTGAACGTAATCGCTCTACACAATATACGGAAAAAAATGTACCTCGTCAATGTTGATAAGAAGAAATAAGTTTCAAAAAGGAAAAAAAACTGAGAGAGAGAGAGAGAGAGAGAGAGAGAGAGAGAGAGAGAGAGAGAGAGAGAGAGAGAGAGAGAGAAAGCATGCGTAAATCAAATTTAAAACTTGCTATCAATACAAAAATGTAATAGTAAACTTACAAATAACGCAGTTCACTGAGTCCATTGAATGATCCATTCTGTAACCTCACGATGTGATTATTGTTTAGCAACCTGTCAACGAAAAATAAAAATGAAGTCAGATTAACCATGAATTCCTGTAAAAAAAAGACAAGCTTTACATAAAAATAAAATTGAGAGCAATGAACTAAGTTATTATAAATGGAATTACTTCTACAGAGTTCTGCGTTTATGCCGACACATCTACCAATGTCATTAATAAACTTATTTATTATTCTGTACAAGGAAATGTCAATATATATATATATATATATATATATATATATATATATATATATATATATATATATATATATATATATATATATATACATATATATATGTGTGTGTGTGTAATTTTGCATGTCTCATAATTTGTCATTAGTGGAAACTAGCAGTGCCACACCAATGTATATGTGGTACTTGGGTCTGATAGTATTCATGGGTATAAAACGGCACTGAGTGAGTGAGGTACATCACATATGGTAAACTAAGTCCTTGTGTAACATAAGGTATTTGGGGCTCAGGTTTTGAAGTTTGTTCTAAATAAAGTTTGTTATAAAGATCCCATCAACACCAACTCGCTGCTGCCGACCTATAAGGAGATCTTAAGTAATCCTAAAAGATATCCACCCACTCCAAGGTTCTGAAGTTTATAAATAAGTGCCTTGTGATTTACTAAATCGAAAGCTGCACTGAAATCTATTTGAATTAATCTGCATTCAGAATCCTATATGCATACTGACTATCAGCTGACAATCCTTTAGATTCCACATACTTATAATGTGGCTTACAAATAAGTTTTTCAGCAACTCTGAAAACCACAGGGAGCATAGAAATTGCCCTGCAGTTACTGCAGTCTGCAGATATGCCACTCTTTGGGACAGGCACTGTATCACTAAGTTTGTGCTCATCCAGAAAGATACAACTTCAGCATAAAAATCTATAGAACCTACTAATCTTGGGAGAAAGCACATTAAAAATCTTTTTAAAAAAACAATCAAACTTTTCTCCATCCCAGCTATCTAAATTATCCAGAATTTTCTTAACATCCTTAGAGCGAAATGCAAAGTTTGTAAGAATAGGTTAAGGATGACAAGTATCAGGGAGAGGAACATCCTCAGCTGACTGCTTAGCTTTAAAAGCTCGATGAAGCAGTTCAGCCTTTTCCCTAGTAGTGCAGCAGATAATTGCATATTTCATAAGAATCGTTCAGATAGTGAAACAAGCATGAAATTTTGCACAAGTGCTCTTTAAAGTTCCCTCTATCAGAAAAGGGCGCTGGCCACGCAAAAATTTAATATGACAGGCCAAATTCCAAGATGGCAGCCAGTATCGACAGATTTTGGCTAATTTTTTCACTAGAATGGCATGTATTTGCTTCTAGCAATATGGTAAAGCTCTTCCATACTATTTCTTGTGAATATTATGTTTCTGTAGCTTCCCAGTACAGTTTACCTTTAAATATGGGGGCTATATGGCTGCCAAGAAAAGGTAGAAACAATAATTATAATGAGAAATGGATCTTGGTTTCTGTGGTTTTAGATCCTAATGAGGCCATCTCTTTCGAATAACTCATCAATTTTGAAGGAAAATTAATAAATGTAAAAGAGTGTATGTCTGCACACAACCAGGGCACACTGGTGACATCACTGCTGTGTAACTCAGCATGGGGTTCAGTGCCAGCTAATCCAGCTTTACTAATCCTGTAGTCTTAGACTAGTAGTTGTAGTATAGTTTAGTTTAGTGTCCCAAATGCTTTCTAACAGCCCCAGACCAGCTATAGTTAGATAGCAGCACCTGAATAGACAGGATGTGCCAGCGGGAGAGCTCTGGTGGAGGCAGGAGTTGCTTCATCTGGAACTGCAGAATCCTTCCTGTCAGCTGCAAGTGTAACCAGGACACGGCAGATGCACCAGGTTACAGCCTCTAGTTTGTACAAACTCCTGGGGACAGCATACACTGACTACTGTGCTGAGAAAGCAAACAACAATGAGCAGGCATTAGAATTTGAGGAGTGGTGTGACCTTCGAAGACAGCAGAGTCCACAGTTCCACTTCTGGCACATGGTATTGTCTATGGAACTTGTGATATTCCTACTGATCAGGTCCTTCCGTGAGGCCAATTTTGTCCTCTACTGCCAGGCATTGCATGAGCTGATACCCTACTTCTTTTCCAACAATAATACAAACTATGCTCGTTGGCTGCCTATTCACCTCAGGGACATGCTTACCCTAGAGAGTTCACACCCAGAGTTGCACAAGGAGTTCAAGGCTGGCAACTTTGTTGTGCACAAGACCAGTCGCCAGTTCTCAGCAATGGCTCTTGACCAAGCTCATGAGCAGACCAATGCCTTTATAAAGGCTGATGGCGGAGCCATTGGGCTGACTGAAGATCCGTCAGCACTCAGAAGATGGATGGTGGCTGGCCCAGAGATCATCCGCTTGGTGTCTGCATACGAAACAGAGGTTCAAAGTAAGGAGTCTAATGAGCAGACAACACACCATGAACAAACACCTCATGCGCAGAAGACATTCTTGGAGAGAGTCAGCAAGCTGTCATTGGCTTTGCAACACTTGGGAAGTCCTTTTCAGGAAGAGAGCCAGGATCTGTATTCCATTGACAACAAAGACATTGCCCACCCCAGCTCAGCAGAACTTCTACAGACACACCTTGACAGAGGCTGCACTAAATTTCAGAAGTTTTCAGACTCTTTGGCAAACAATGCAGTCTCCTTCTATGAGCGATAAAGAAGAACAGAACTGACTTCTTCAGGCAAGAAGCTGCTCCTGTAGAACAGTCAAAGCAGAAACTTCTGAAGGAGGATTGCCAGCTTTTCTCAAAGCTATTTATATCCTGTCAGAGCCGTGAATGTGATCTGCAGGAATTCTTCCAGCACGAGAATCAAACATTCCCAGCTTCCCTTAGTGAGGGTGGTAGGCTGTACACATGTCAGAAGTCTCAGCTGACCTCGGTCCTGGAGAGTCATGTTACACTAGAAGACAAAGAACCAAAGACTGATGTCCTCATTGTAGATGGATCAGCTTTGGTCCATGCCTGCCACCAAAGAAAGGAAAGACCTTTGAGGGCTATGCACTTTGCGACTTCTTGCCTGTGATACAATCCTATAGCAGCAAGTACACATCATCACATCTTGTATTTGATGTATACAATACATCCAGCCTCAAAGCTGAGACCAGGCTCCAACGTGGTCAGGAGGAAGGCGCAAGGTGACAGACAAGAACACAATTCCATCCAACTGGCGCAATTTCCTAAGACACGATGCCAACAAGACAGAGTTGTTCCAGTTCCTGGCAGACAAAGTTGCCCAGATGTCTGCCACAAATGTTGTCATTGCCACGAAAGGGTCTGCTGTCCTCAGCACTCATGAGGCTAGTCTTCAGGGACTGGAAAAGTGCTCTCATGAGGAAGCTGACACCGCATCTTTCTCCATGCCAAATATGCCACAGAACATGGAGCCAAGACCATCACGGTTAAAGCAAATGACACAGATGTTCTTGTCGTTGCAGTCAGTGCTTTCTCCACTCTCCACAATCTAGGGCTAGAGAAGCTATGGGTGGCATTTGGCCAAGGCCAGAGCCTGCGCTGGATTGCTGTGCATGACCTGTGCAATTCTCTGGGTCAGGAGAAGGTGAATGGCATGCTCTTCTTCCATGCGTTCACAGGCTGTGATACAGTGTCAGCCTTCGGAGCAAGGGCAAGAAGACCGCCTGGCAGACATGGAACATCTTTCCAGAGGCCTCCACTGTGTTCTCCAAACTGAGTCACTACCCTCTCAGAGTGGAAGAGAGTGACCTGAAGGTCCTGGAGAGGTTTGTCATACTTATGTATGAAAGATCCAGCACTGCTGGCACTGTGGATGAGGCTAGACTTGATATGTTTGCCAGAAAACAAAGGGCATATGAGGCCATTCCACCAACCAGGAGCTCTCCTCCAACACACCAAGCGTGCTGCGTACCAGGCTGGTTGTGTGTGGGGCAGGCCACCCAGTGTCAGCCACAGCCAGAGAACCCTGCTGAGTGGGGATGGCAAAGTCTGGTGAAGCATGGCAAGTCCTCTGGACAACCAACTCGCCCTTAGCCAAGAGTTGCCAACAGCTTACCAAATGTGGATGCAAAGCAGGCTGTCGGGAAAGGTGCAAGTGCTACAAGCTGGGTCTTCCCTGCACAGCTCTGTGCACTTGCAAATGTGAAGTCTAGATAAATATTGCCCTCTCTTCAGTAGATAATCTAGCTTGAGCATCCAACGTGTCATGCTATGCCTACCTTCTTATCCTCGAATTTTTCAAAGGTGTAGGTTGAGAGACCTATACATAGATCGGTTTGCGTTTAGTCCGTATTTCTCTTCTTTTCTTTTTATGGTTACAGTCTTAGACACAATGTTGTATGTGACCATACCATTACTATTTCAGTTGAAAATAGCATATTAGTTAAACTGTCTGATCACATGAATATACCATTAAATAAAAACAGTTGGTCTCTATGTCTGCTAGCGCTGTGGATAGAAAAAAAACTTTTATGGCAACCATTTTGTACGCCATCTTGGTTACAATTCATTTAGTAAGGGTTTTCAATAAAATGTGTGGTATGGAACATTTTATAACCTAAAAGTCGAGGTTTAAAAAAAAAAACTGGCATATTCCATCCAATAGATGCTCCCAAACCAGTGAATCTCAACATAGATGGCGGCCATTTTGAAAAATAGCCGCCATCTTGGATTTTCAGGTGGCCAGTGCCCTTTTCTAAGAGAGCGTAGTCTTAGGAATGTTTGTGCCAAATTTCATGCTTGTTTCACTATCTGAACGATTTTTACAGCAATCTGCTGCACTATAGGGCCAGCAACCAATCTACCATTATCTGTTAGCAGTGGTGGAATGGAAGATGAGCCAGACCCAAAGATAGATGATGCCAATTTGGTCCACCACAGACGAGGCTGAGTAATTCCGTCACGCTTCCTCCTCAAGGGATTATTGTAATTTCTCCCAGCTGTATGGTAAGTTCTATTTGCAGCACGGCAAGACTCAAAAAAAATGTAATTTTCATGCGAACAGTTTCGCCTCCATTTGTTGAATTTGGTCTGTTTGTCATGGTAAACTTGTCTACATGTATCACCAAACCATGGCTGGTCATTTGTCCTGAATTTAATGACGTTTCTAGGGTCATACCTTATTAAAATAGCCATCAGCATTTCATTTAACTTCCTCTTTGGATCAGGATCTAATATGGCATCTGAAATGTTAAGTGTCTGACAAGCTTCAAAAATGCAATCGCAATTGGCTCTAGATTTCAGCCTGACCATTTTTCCAATGGTGGTATTAGGAATATACTGATTGACAGATATGTCCATCTCAATGGCACAATGATCAGAAGTGCCTATATATTCACCAGACCTTAGACTTCACAATAGCTGGAACATCTGTGAATATGAAGTTTAATCTATTACCAGAAGTATGTGCGGGTTCTTCAATTAGCTGGACAAAATTGAACGATACATAGAACTCAAGAGCAGACCGGCCATGTTGATCTGAGGAATAGGAATTTAGCTACTCGCTGTGCTTTGCATTACAGTCTACACAAATAATGAATGAAGCATTTGAATCCTGTGACTGAGCCATACTAATCCTTTCCAAGAAACGGTTATATATAGAATCGTCGATATTTGGATTGAGGTAAACAACAAATACATGAACACTGTAGAACTTACTGAAAATTTAATAACAAAGGACTTCATGGCAACTACACCGCAAATTTTTCTGACGATAAATAGGTCGTCCAGACTTGGTGTTTACAGCCATACCTTGTGCATGTGGGATGTTACGACAATAAATAAAGTCAGAGCTACCAAACCTTTAACTTGTTGCTACTTACAAGTCTCATATAAAAACATCAAATCATAGTTACGGATACAACTCTGGAGATCAATAAAATTTAACCTTAAGCCCTGAATATTTGAGTAAAGTACTTTGCGATTTTTCTTACTGTAATGAGTAACAGGTCCAGGGTTTAACTCAATGTCTCCCGAAAGAATCAAATTTAACAACATAAAATCAGTGACAAAACTAATAAACATACTCATAAAAACAGCAACTGTAAAAATCAACAGAACAATAAACATCAATACCATCAACAACAACAGTATTCATATTATTTATAAAAATCCTGTTGAAAGAATAAATAAACGTGACCATATGTCATTGAAAAAAGTTCCGGAAGCAACTGGTCAACAAGATGGGACCGGCACACCTTGTAAGGCAAATGAAAAATCCAACAGGTTTGCCACTACAACTGGAGGAGGACAGTCAGGATGGATGTAGAAACTATAAAATGCTGAGAAGGAAAAGATTAAGTAAAGACAAAGGCATTTCCTGATAATCCACCAAGCACTTTTTGAAAAAACAGAATGGTGGAAAAAAAAAGGATAAAGGCCTGATTGCACCCTCAGGCAAGGGAACTCAAACCCAAGACCATGGAAGGCCACGGTACAAAGGCTATGGCACAGTCCAAGGTTGGAGAACAAGGTTTGTATTCAGAGTAACCTTCTCTTAGACGGGTTGCCTACCAAGGCTAAATCAGTGTCCTTACCCTAAAAGAGTTGCCTGCAAAGCTAAAGAGTCTTCTACCCTAACTCATGTAGGCAGGGACGTCACACCCTGAAGTGAATGTTACTAAGAAAAGCCACATTAACCCACTACCCACAAAACCTATTCATTATAATACCACTTGAACAAGCAGTGAAGGGGACCACTGACAAAGATAAACAAACCCTAAGTGGTACCAAAGGTACCCGACATTGCTGTGATGTTGAATAAAGGAATGCCTTGCTGTGAATGCTATAGTATACCTTATGAACAGACACACTGTCCCCAGACACCCAGATTTCAGGATGTGATGGCCCAAGTAGCATTAATTACAATGCACTTAGACTAACCCTTTCCAAA
This sequence comes from Macrobrachium rosenbergii, assembly GCF_040412425.1. Lineage (NCBI taxonomy): Eukaryota > Metazoa > Arthropoda > Malacostraca > Decapoda > Palaemonidae > Macrobrachium > Macrobrachium rosenbergii. The sequence goes on along the minus strand of NC_089741.1, from coordinate 2,934,299 downwards.
CTCAGGTCTAAAAAGCCTGCCAAATGTGAACTTCTAAAGCTTATAAGGAGAGTACCATTGGCCACACAAAATCCTAGGAGATACTGGGAGAAGCGGATACACAGTGATGCCTCCAATAAGCATATAATCAGTAATGCACTGAATTGCCTCGAACACAAAAATTAAAGTGACATAAAAAGGAAGAAGAATACGATCTACAAAATAAAGAAAGCTGGCATGACATTGGTGCAAAAATGATGTTGCCTGGTCAATCAAACAAGCAAGTTAGACATAAAATAAGTGCTCCTCTACTGCTTTGGGCCAATACTTTGGGCCTTGGCTATACCAGATGGAACATGAACAAGGCAATGAGGACAGCTCTGTGTAAATGACTTAATTAAAACTTATCACCAATAAAAATGTTTGCCAGGAAATTTAGTGCATATAATAGATAACATGGCAATGGTACAAAACAAGAAATCTCTTCATGAAGCTCCTCAAGCTATTTTATTGGCAGCTGTGTGAAAGAACGCGTTCAGGAAATTGACATGATCATTGATATTTATCAAACTAAGCCAGTCAAGAATGGCAAGAGGTTAAAAAGAGGATCACAAAGTTGGACTTATGCTAACCCCTTGCCCCTGGGCACAGATTGATTGAAACAAAAGAATTTTATCAGAGGTTTGCGAACAAAGCCTGCCTGACTGAGTCCCTAGTAAACGAATGAAACAAAATTCAAACAAAGAATCCTATTGATAGGAAGCCAGTTGTTTGCTACCATAAGAGAGATGAGCAGAAGCGTAAAGACAATGTCAGTCTGAGACACTGAAGCCTTTAGATGTAGCTAAGAAGAAGACACAAGATTATGCCTTCATGCCTAGCTCTGTACTGATTCTGGATTTACCACTGTTGTAGTATGCACGAACATATTAAACACCACGTTACTGTTTTGATATTTACATCCTGACCTTCACGCTCACTGCACATAAAGGATAGGACTAAAACTCACACTGGTTGCGTGAACTTCTAAAAAGTAGAAGAAACTTTACTCCAGATAAATCAGAAGCATTACATTGCTCACTGGCATTCACAGGCATTCTGAACAGGTGGCCAGTTTCCACTGTACATAGATTAATTTACCATAAAAAGTATAATTTAGACCTCATGTAGAGTCTTCATTATTTTTTTACATCAGTACCTGTTTGGGCTGAGAAAAAACTTCAATGCGTTTTCTACATAGAGTTACTTGTAAAAGTCCAGATTTTAAACAATGGCCTAATTTTATCACCTTTTGACTTTTGATACCTAAATAGCTAAAATATTGACATTTAACAGATCCCAACATACAGAGACTTGCAATATTCCTAATTTTGAGTGATCACGTGTCACAACATGACCGTTCCGTTATTTACAGATATATCAAAGTTTATATTTCACCTACAAATTTGGCTTATATTTGACAGGAGTGATAGAAATTAAGGCCTGAATTCTAATGCAAAATTGCTGACAAAGACATTTTTCTAGTCCAAATTAAACCTCTCAAAAATCATGAGAATTTCCTACGCCAATAGCTACCAAGATCTGGTAACAGTTTACATAAAATTAGACTTTACTTCTTGCTATTTTCATTATCGTTCATGGGTACATTTCTCAAGATAGAGAGTTGGTTTTAATTTTTTTATTTCGCCACATTTGAAGTGAATAATATTTTGCTCTCCTCTGAACTGTTTAAAAAAAACTGTAAAGAATATCTAGATGCAACACTAACTAATTTACGATTATAAAGCTCCCAGCAATCATTTTCTTCATTACAATAAGCTGCCAAACACGCGACATAAGACCTTGGTCAAGAAAATTACTTTCAGATTGTATTTCAGAGCTGATAAGCTCCAGATGAGCAATTTTTCAAGTTTTTAACTAAACAGTAAAGATGAAAACTGCTGAAGCAGAAATGAAGACCAACAACAGGTTTATGAAATCCATTCGTGTAAAAAGAAAATTGAAAAAAAGACCTGACCATTGACGGTGAGGAAGTATCTTCAAGAATAAAGATGAATAAAATGAGTGTAATCTGTCACCTCCTAAAAGTGGTACGAAAGGGACATGTACGCATCGCAACAAAAAATAAAAAATGTCAAAAAACAGGCAAAAAGGAAAAGTATAATAAAAAGTTTTACGATACAAAATTATGTGGAGCTTCCGTCCTAAGTTTTGTTGACAGTTTTCATTATTTCTTCACTAACAATCGGGCATTTCTTGATAAAAACTATCATCTATTAAACATACATGCACTAAGAAACCATTATAATAAAATTCATTTAATTTCAAAGGCCAATAATAAATATAGAACGTATTGCATTTCCAAAACACAGCCAAGAATGAACATAAGACGTGTGGTCATACTGTCCACATTTAATTCATTTTCGCACCGTACTTATTCCCCTGTTCAAAGGTACAACGGATTCAGTTCAGTTTTTTTTTATTTGCTGCTTACCAGGGCAAATATACTGAAAACTGCATTTCGTTTAAAACAGCTCCAGTTCTAATCCTAAACGAACTGGGTGCACAAGGTAAATTAATGAACGCCCTGGAAAGAACGCCACGCAGAAAAAAGTCGTGGAATAAAAAAAATGATGAGGCGGGGCAAAACGAGTTGCTAATAAACCTTGGTCAGAAAACCTATGAAAAGCAAAATTGGCTATTTCAGCCAAAACTTTTATTCATACATTAATCCAGTCATTAATCCCTGTTTGATTTTTCATCCATCTACTCATTCATTGTTTTTGGTTATCAATTTTACGACGATTCAACTTACAAATCTGCTTATTTTTGTACCTAACAGATTTTCAACCTCGTAAATCAATTTTGGTAAATAGCCTGACCATCACCATGCACGAAATGATTTTATATTATCATCATTATTATTATATTGGGAAGAGACCTTTTCTGAGGACCGTAGCACTGACAGTAATGGCTGTTTCTACGGCATTCAATTTGTATAGAGTCTTCTCTATTCTTCTTATAGTCTTCTTTTCATCAGTGTGTGGCTGGTGTATCAAGTCCTAAGGAAAGATGATTATAAGGAGAATAAGGAAGACTTTATATAAACTGAACGCCGTGGAAACAGCCATTATTATTATTATTATTATTATTATTATTATTATTATTATTATTATTATTATTATTATTATTATTATTATTATTATTAAAAGTTTTTCATTTGTCCTATATATATGTGTGTGTGTGTGTGTACAATATATATATATATATATATATATATATATATATATATATATATATATATATATATATATATATATATATATATATGTGTGTGTGTGTGTGTGTGTGTGTGTGTGTGTGTATGTGTGTGTGTGTTTGTGTGTGTGTACTGGTTACTGTCACTGTCATTCCTAGAACAGTAGTGCGATGCAAGCAGAGCCGTTGAGCCTCAGCTTAATGGAATGAAACCTGTAAAAGTGGTGATGGTCAAGAGTGAAGGAAGGGTCAGGACATCATCATAATAAGTCGCTCTTAAAAACAGATGAGATTAAAAATGAAATTTTTTCCCTCTCAGGCCTCGGACAATAATGATAAAAAAAACTGAAAACGTTCATCACTGCCACTCCGCTTCTATCCTCATTTTTATACAATGAATCTAAGGCTTTTTTATTATGCTGACCTTTCGTACAATTCTCAAAACCAAAATGTACAGCAGGCAGTCTTTTGCGTTATGTAAGCGATTACAAATTTTACTTTTACGAAAAACAAGATAAAAATGAGTGCCAAATGTTTTAGTTTTACAAAAACACTACGTTAAGTTTGAATGACTGTAAAAATGTCAATCCCTGAAAACTATACATAATAATAACTAAACTGAATCATATTCAGTGCTTGAGAAAATTACCATATATCTCATTACTAGGCTCTTGTGCATCAGATAAAAGGAAATGCCTTTATCATAACCAAATTCAAGTAAAACCATAAACCGATGCTTTCTCAATTACGGATAAGTGCAGATAAGCATAGGGCAGCTTATGTAAATGGGGTGGCAGCGAATGACCAGATCAGTCCAATAACCCATTCAGCAGACGTAAAGGTTTGCAACATGAGCCAAATACGGTCAATGGTTGAGTCCCCCGATGATGAGACACTTGCAAGATACCCATGAACACTGTCGAACACCCAGGGCACACGAGCAATGGGAAATGAAAGAGCCTCTTTTCGGTGTCGCAAAGGAATAAGAATCCGGACCAAAATTGGACGAAGCTAGCGGGAGCTTAACGTGGAAACTGTTGCAAAGAAATGCGCATAAAATAAGTGAAAAGAAAAACTTGGGGGCAAGAAAAAGACAATAAACACTTGGTAGTCATTTCATGTCACGATGTTCACATGTGCGACGTTTAAGTAGAATTTAGGGCTTCTCGAGTTGGTCAACAATAAGGGTTCGTGTTATAAGTTCGTAACTCAAATGTTAGTACCCATGTAACATATCTTGACAATTATTATAAGCGCCCAGCACCAGAATATGCTGTTGATGGTGTTTTAAGGGAACCAAGAGCTACCATATTTAGTGTTCCGCTGGGCACAATTTTGGTACCAGTAACATATTGTTTGCATCGAGACCCACAAGGGACCAAAAGTGGTGTTCTCAGAAAAATTTGAAAATATACTGAGAATACTGATGAACTGATCTTGCAGCTTGCCCCGATTCAATCACTTACTGTTTGTCTGTGACACCCTACTTAACTGTACGAAATATTTAACAGTACTTAATTTTCCATCGTCCCATTTTTTCCTCAGAACTTAAAAACCATATCATCTAATGCATAATCTACAGATATTTCCCCAGAATACTGCTCATCTTATATGTTACTTTTGTTTTAAAATTGCCCACGGTTGTGATTTCCTTCATAATTCAGATCGCTTGCTATGTATACACACACACACACACACATATATATATATATATATATATATATATATATATATATATATATATATATATATATATATATATATATATATATATATATATATATATATATATATATATGTATATATATATATATATGTATATATATATATATATATATATATATATTTATATATAATGTATATATGTATATATCTGTATATATATGTGTGCGTGTATATAAATATATATATATATATATATATATATATATATATATATATATATATATATATATATATATATATATATATATATATATATATCATCTTTGGCCATGTTCCATAAGCATTATTTCCATATGGAACTTCGGTTACTGGCTTAAGCGTCATTGCCCCTAGGGCTAATATAAAACTGGTCATTATCCTTAAATTTGATAAGAAAAACTGTGAAAACGTGTTCATTGCATATGCAGTTTAGGACAACGTTAGTCATATATCTAACAGGACAGTAAAACTGTTTCAGGGTCTAGTCCTATTTTCACACCTCGCTTTTACCTTTATGTATGTATTAATTTATTTGTTCTTCATTATTCACTTTCTATTTTAATCTTCTATCTAGCATCAGTCTTTTTTCCTGGTTCTGTTTCCTCTTTTTCCACACATATATATCTTATAAGCATATTCTTTGGAAGGTTCTATGGTCAATTAATCGCCATTCTGACTTGCTCCATAATCATGTGTGAACGTGACTATAATCATTATCATAAGGGAGCAAAAGAGGAGCGCTTCTCACTGTCGGCAGCCTTGTGCAGGCATTCCAGTTCCTTCCTGAAGTTACAAGAAAATGTTGGGAAACGAAATGTTAAATGCAAATAAGAACAAGTAAAAAATGCGTCGAAGTTTCTTCGGACCAATCGAGTTTTCTGTACAACGTATGATGCTGTATGAGCTGCGGCCCATGAAACTTTCAGCCACGGCCCGGTGATGGCCTGTTTCTGGCACTTATAGCGCGTTGCCAGACGCACGATCATGGCTAACTTTAGTCTTAAATAAAATAAAAGCTACTGAGGCTAGAGGGCTGCAATTTGGTATGTTTGATGATTGGAGTGTGGATGATCAAGATACCAATTTGCAGCCATCTAGCCCCAGTAGTTTTTAAGATCTGAGGGCGGACAGAAAATGCGCGGACGGACAGACAAATAGCCATCTCATTAGCTTTCTTTTACAGAAAACTAAAACATACACAAGTGTATGGAATGTGTTTTAACGCAAATTCAAAGGCGTTCCTTTTCACAGATAAGAGAAAACACATGGGAACCAATCGAAAATTGTCTGCGAGAGCACTCGATTCAACCTCAAGACGACATTTCTGCATAATTTTTGTCTCCCGTTAAGGATGAGGTCCCAGAGGCAGGCCCACCACTTCTCAAGAGGAAAATCATCAAGGGACGACCCAAGTGACGCTCTTCAGCATATGATATAAACATTCTTTCGATTCAAGAGCCTTTCAACTTCCTTTCGAAGCGACCATGACCCTTGAAAGACTAATGAAAATCTGTCACTGCGTCTTCATATTCGTCCTTCCTGAACTTCCTTTCCTTTATGCTGGGCTGCGGCGCGAGTTATTTATTCTAAGCAACGCGACGGTACAAATACTATCTTCCTTAACGAATTTACTTACTTGCAAAATCTGATATTTCAGCCTTTTAGCCCGGAGTCAACTTCATGTCGTGAATAAACGTATATTATGAATGAGCCAAAATGCAAATGTAATTTGACTTATTCTTGTGGTACAAAAATCCTATAAATCATTTTTGCTGATCGTCCTCCACTTAAGAAGGTCCATTTTGAGCAAGGGTCAATAACACAGTTGTTGATCCTCAAGCTATGGTATTTATGACGAGTGTTTAAAATATGATAAAACACACTTTTAGCATTAAAGGCACTAGTTTACTTGGTGATTCTTGATTCAGTCGCTTTGTATTAAAATATAAGAATGGCAATAACATGGC
>NC_089741.1:2907391-2924891 GCF_040412425.1 Macrobrachium rosenbergii | reverse complement strand
AGTGATAAAAGGCTTCACTGTCAAATCAAAAGGCTACATAAAATTACATCCAGATGAATATAGAACACTTATTATAAATGTTAGTTTCCTTTTTCTTGTAAGAAAGGCTACTACCAATAAGAAAATAAACATTTCAAAAGCAATGAAAGAGAAAAGCATACGCATTTTCTCTATTGTATGCTCCTCGTTTTTGTTCCTTCTGGAATTAACCCAACCCTTTTACTGATTCTTTTTTATTTCGACTTGCTTGGGCCAGAGAAGGCACAGCTATTTCTCCTCTCAGCTTCTTACCGAGAGCCTAAAAGTTTAAGATACATTACTCAGCTGATTAACCCGCTGGCCATGCTTCTTATAGCCCTAGATGAGTACACAGTATAGAAAATTAAAAATAAATAAACCGACTGAGGTTATCAGCTAATTGATGGTTATTATCATCGCAAATGAAAAAGAAAATTTCATGTAATAATTTCTTTTGAAAAGCAGAGGAAGAGCCATAAAACAAACAAATAAGTTGAGGAATAGTAATTGTGATGAGATTCGTAGCAGACGCAAGAAATTCACGTTGCAATAATGACTCAGAAAATATTGTAATAAATTACTGCAATGCATTACACCAACCACAAAAGTATGAAGACGTTACGATGTAGGGTTTTCTACGATTAAAATATTTCATCACAACTGTTATCAAGGCTTACATGCTTTAGTCCCCTTTGCTACAAGGAACAACGAACACCAGTGCCTCATCATTCTCTTTCTTCTCCTTGATAAGCTTTGAACCTTAAATTATATCAGTGAAACTACCTATTACTTTGCGAAATCCTAGAGTGCCTATCTCTTTCCTCATCAGTTTTTGGTCTAAAGTAAAAAGTACAAAGAAGTGATAACTATCATCTTTCTGAACATAAAGAAGGGAGCAAAGAATAAAACCGACAGTACAGTTTCTAGTCCTACATTCTATTCATAGTTTTACAGAATCCCATGATTTTTGTGTCAGAATTCATACTCTCTCTCTCTCTCTCTCTCTTATATTCACACGCACACGCACGCACACACACACACACACACACATAATTTCAAGCTAAAACTTCCTTAAAACAATTAAGAGCGACCATAAGACTTCAGAGACTGACAGAATTATTTGACCAAATATTTCATTTATATTTTCTTAATTAACAAGAGGGATTCTTACTTGCTACAGCCATGATGTTTTTGTTTGGTTATAATCATCCAGAGTTGCAAAATATCTGTTTTGGTACAGAATGGTTGAATTGGTGGTACATTAGGATGTGTGCTTGTATCCAGCTTATTTATGGCTGGAATAAATTCTATTATTCTATCCTTATCACAGTTCCAGTATACCACCTACAAATAATTTTGTAAATGATCCACTTGAAAAATATGTTTCAGGTTTGCTTATTCGTTTTCGTGTTCTTCCTTGTGTTTATGCTCTAGGAATAAATTCTCACTGTTTAATTTTGTTATACATTAATGGATTTAATTTAAATCTAAATTGTTCATTCCGTAAAAAACTCTATCCCTTGACAAGTACCACAACTGCAACCAACATCACAGTTCCCATTAAAACTTAATATAAACAGTAAAGACCCACAAGTGGAAAGAAACATCCACTTACTGTGAGAGATGCAAAGACAGAATTTCAGTGTTGCTGTACATTTTGGTATTCAGACTAGATTACATAACCACAGTTGCGATAATTGCCATGCCCAAGGTTGTGGAAAAATAGGATGTATAAACAGACTGGTTTTAGATATATTAAAATATGATGAATAAACACAGACTGGCTTTTAGATACATGCGTGGGTATAGTAATTAGTTCTGAAAGCCCTATGGGAATCCAAAATGAACTTAAAAGCCACAAGCCCTCTCTCCTCTCTCATAAGCCAGCATCTACTGATCCTACAAAGTGCATATCATCTTCTGGAGACTAGTCTGAATTACTCATTCAAAAATATGTGCAAATACAGACGAATATGTTTATTTCAGTGATAAGTTGGTGGTCTTCATTCGAATCTCTACAATCGATCAACCTTGTTCAATCAGGGAATTTAAATGTTCTTCAGTATGACTCATCCTTCCTCTGTTTTCCAGAGATATAAGACCAATCTTAACTTCAGTTACATTAATGAACCGAAGTTTCATGTACCAGATCCCACAAGACCTCCTTGCTGTTGTCTGCGATGTTGCCATGTGAATTTTGAAGTGAACAGAAAAGCGGAGAAAAACATGATTAAAACTTCACAATCCTAAATCCTACAACAAGATATAATGAGCGAAATGGCAATCAGAAATATGCTGACGTTAGCCTAAAACATACTAACACTACGCTGCCAAATGCTACTACTTGTACCAGTTACTTTTACTAATTAATAATGAAACGTAAATTCGAGCAGTGAGAACATTTATGAAGATGATAACAAAAGCAGTAGGAGCAAAATACATATTGTAAAATTAGAGTTTATCAAAGAATCTGATAACGTTATCAAGCATGGCTCCAAATCGAAATCTTTGTATGACTTTTGAAATATAAAAAATTATCTGACAATCACAAAAGGAAGTCGTAAAAGCCTCAATAACAAGAATACTTACAGAGTATGAAGATGACTTAAATCCTGGAAGGTATTGGGAGGGATGCTTTTAATCTTGTTGAACCGAAGATCTCTGAAAATGACAAAAAGACCATATCAAACCCGGTGAATTTTTGTCAACATTCTAAGACATAAGCTTTTAATTAAACATCACCCTCTAAAGGATGTATAAGAAAATCACAACATCATAATATTTCAAATCCCATCAAAAGAAAAATGTATTAAAGATGAGAATAAAGGGTTCGAATGAAAAACGAAACGACCAAAATTACATTACCAATTATTATTATTATATTATTACCAAAAGTAAAATAGCATAATAAACAACACAGTTCTGAAACTGTATAAAATTGTCAAAAGTAATGCTATTTTATAAGTGTGTGTGTATATATATATATATATACATATATATATATATATATATATATATATATATATATATATATTATATATATATATATATATATATATATATATATATATATATTAACATATTAATAATATATACATACTTAAAAATCACAGTAGATGAACGTGACTTAAGGGTATAAGCGAATACCACAGGAAAATGACAGGTAGAAGTTCAGTACCAAGCGCTTTCACGTTTATTAACGCATCTTCTGGGCACAGATGAAAAGAGGGTTACAAAGTAAACAAAAAGAACAAGAATACCAGATGGTCAATTGTCAAAGGGTAATAAACAGAAAGATAATCCAGGATAATACGGGATCAAGCAGTCACAAACTAAAACCATAGACCTAACTAGAAGAGATACGAAAGTTTAGCCATGCAAAATCCAAAAACGTGTATAAAATTGAATACCAGATGGTTAATTGCCAAGGGGTAATAAACAAAAAGGTAACCCAGGAAATCCCGGGATCACGTGGTCTCAAATTAAAACCATATACTTAACCATAAGAGATACGGAATCTTACCCATTCAAATTGCAGAAACATGTATAAAACTGAACACTAATTTTGCTTATATTTATCAACAACTTTTTTTAATTAAGAAAGCGTCAAGTTTAAGCAAACCAAGACTTAAATTTAGAACACTTTCATTATTTGACTTGATAAAACAAGATTCAGTGATATTCCTTTTAACTGTGTCGTTGCACGGGACTAAAGATCTTGCTTCACTCCAGTTAATAGGATGATCTAAATCTCTCATATGCACGAATAATGCATTCGATATTTGGTCAGTTCTCGCAGAATATTGGTGTTGTTTGATTCGTTGTGAAAGTGATTTTCCAGTTTGTCCATATATTTTATCACACTTTTTACAAGGAATTTCATAGATGCAGCCAGAAACATCTTTAGGAGAATTTTTTATTACTAAACTCAACATTAAAATTACTGAAAACAAAATTTATGTTGAAAAGCTTTAAAATTCTAGGAATTTGTAAAAACCTTTCTTTATACGGTAATTTGAGAATATTATGCTTGCTGAATTCAACTTTGTTATTAGTTAAATAAAATGTTTTCTTGACTCTTTTCCATGCTACATCTACAAAGGTCCTTGGGTATTTAAGTTTCCAAGCATTATCATAAATAGCTTTGATCTCAGCAGCAATAAACTGCGGGCTACAAACGCGTAAAGCCCTTAAGAACATTCCAGAAAAGACAGAGAATTTTACATTTTGATGATGATTGGAACAATAATGAACAAAATAGGCAATGTTAGTTTATTTTCGAAAGACTGAAAAGGTGAAATTTCTATCATGTCTATGGACAGTTACATCAAGAAAATTCAAATTACAATTTCTTTCTTCCTCTAAGGTAAATTTTATAGAAGGAACTAAATTATTTAGCTTAACGAGAAATTCCTGGAGATTTTCGCGAACTGGCCAGATACAGATAATATCATCCACATACCTAAACCATATAACTTTTCGGGGCAAAATTCTTGGTAAGAGTTTTGTCTCAAAAAATTCCATGTAAATATTGCTAAAGACAGGAAGTAAGGGATTATCGATAGCCATGCCGAACTTTTGTACAAAAAATTCCCCATTAAAACAAAATTTACTATCTTTGATACATAACCTTATAAGATTAGTGAGGTTTGCTACAGTTAAAGGAATATCATAACTTTCTAATTCTTCCTCTAAAAATTCCCGTAAATCATCTACAGGCACTTTTGTAAATAAAGAGACAACATCAAAACTAACCACAATAAAATCAAATTTCAAATTCAAACTATTGAATTTGTCTATAAAGTCGACATTATTTTTTACATTCGTATCAGAATGGATTGTAAAAATTCTTACACCTTAGGTAGGAAACATTTCTAATACTATTCGTACATATGAGAGATTTAGATCATCTTATTAGCTGGAGCGAAGCAAGATCTTTAGTCCTGTGCAATGACACAGTTAAAAGGAATATCACTGAATCTTGTTTTATCAAGTCAAATAATGAAAGTGTTCTGAATTTAAGTCTTGGTTTGTTTACACTTGATGCCTTCATAATTAAAAAAGTTATTGATAAATATAAGCAAAATTAGTATTCAGCTTTATACATGTTTCTACAATTTGAGTGGGTAAGATTCCTTGTCTCTTATGGTTAAGTATATGGTTTTAGTTTGTGACCACATGATCCCGGATTTTCCTGGATTACCTTTTTGTTTATTACCCCTTCGCAACTGACCATCTGATATTCAATTTTATACATGTTTTTGGTCAAAGGAGGGTCTCTGGGGGAGAAAGAGCGATGTCAAATCTACTTTCCTCATTATGCAAATAAGGCTATTGAAGACTCCCTTTCGATTCTTTAAAAAAAAAAAAGGCTTTATTTAAGAAACACATCTCATTATAACTGGGGGCAGTTGCATAATAATAATATTGTCGAAAATAGAATATGAAAATATTAAGACAATGTGACACCGCTTTCCTCACGTGCTGCCATATCTGCGTTTATCCTAAGGCGATGGTGAGGAAGAAACAATTATAGTTTTGGGTCAGTAGCCTTGGATTAACCCATTCCATGAAAGGACCTCTAGGTCAACACAAGGAACAATGGATATCTCCCCAAAACGAAGCATCAGCCCTCGAACCAATGAATGATAAATTAATGAGCCCTTTAATTCCTAAAGGTAGACCAATGTAACTTCAAATAATAAAATAATAAAGCATAGCAAAACTACGGCATAAAATGCTGAAAATTAATATATACCCTACTTACATTAAAAAAATAAAAGAAAAGAGAGAGAAGAGAGAGAGAGAGAGAGAGAGAGAGAGAGAGAGAGAGAGAGAGAGAGAGAGACCACTGAGCTGATTAACAGAGAGAGAGAAGGATTAGACAATGACTAAGAACCAATTGGTTTATTTTTCAAATGACATTTGTGCAGAAATCAACTCTTTAAACAACCTCGACAGCTCTACGACTAAAATGCAAGAGAGAAAAAAAAAGAGAGAGCACTTCCAATGCACAAAGAAAAACATTTGTGCAGTTGTGAAACAACTGATTAAAAGAAAAACTCTGCTGACAAACAAAAAGAGCCTAATAATTACTGGAAGTGATGTGAAAAACACAACAGTCCAAAATTATGAATTGACATTTAAAGGAGGGAAAGAGTTACCTGGTGATACTTAATATTTAAATTTCATTTAATTTATGCTCGCATATCTTCATTTATGATAATAACATTTCTAAAAGAAAAGCTCTTAACTCCGTTGTTTACAAGAGAGACAAAACCAGGGCATACCAAAGGGGATTATAACAGGTCAAGGTCTTAGGAAGGAAAGGGTATCCACAATCCAGGCAGATTAAGAGAGGACAGCTGGCATGAACACCTAGACTGAGTCATAGATGACATAAAACCCAATCTACCTGTGGATTACTGCCTGACCCCTGACCAAAGCCATATAAGGATCTCACCGAAGGAACAAGGTGAGAGACATTTCTGGATGCGAGCGTGACACATCTCTGCCTTCAACCCGCCTCCTTTAGTCTTCTTACCAATCAAGCCCTTAGCCCTTCCTCCGCCGCCACTACCCTCGCTGAAGCCACCTCTTCTACAAGGTAAAGTGATCTGTTGCAAAGGTTCTTCCTGCCAGTCACACTGTTTTAATTCTCGTACTAAACTTCCTATTTCCATTCCTAAGTGCCAGTGTTTCCATATCAATCTTGCCTTGTTAGGGCAGTGTTACATAAATGCGTGTTTAAATAATTACATAAAATCAAGTGTTCAAGGCTTCTTGGCAACCTCTGTGCTTGCCTTGTCCTTACTGGCTTTTAATTCGTGAATCTCTCCGTTTACAGAGGGTTTGTTAGTTAGCCGTGGAAATCTCTCTTGACTGTGCCTTGTGTCAGCATCATCACACCAACGGATATACTTTCAAGTTTTCCCAGTCATAATTAACCTCTCAGGCCTTGCCTGCCTGATTAGTCCATTTCATCTTCTGACATTTCATGTAAATACACGTAATTTTAAACTTCCCCTAACGTGTTTACTTACAAATACCTTGTGAGTAGAACCGTCAGCTCAGATAAATTCCCCCTTTTTCCTTGTTTTTTTACGATTTCCTGAATCAACAGCAGGCAGATTTTGCACAAAAATAGAGGTAACAAAATCATTCATTTAGAGTCTATAACTGGCTCATGGTAAGCATTTCCCCAGGTTAAATCGTATATATATATATATATATATATATATATATATATATATATATATATATATATATATATATATATATATATATATATATATATATATATATATATATATATATAAATATATATATATATATATATATATATATATGTATATATATATATTATACATATATATATATATATATATATATATATATATATATATATATATATATATATATATATATATATATATATATTATACATATATATATATATATATATATATATATATAGTACATCTATGTATGTATATATATATATATATAAATATATATAGTACATCTATGTATATATATATATATATATATATATATATATATATATATATATATATATATATATATATACACATACATATATGTGTATATATATATACATATATATTTAAAACATTTAACAGTAATGCATTTTGAAAAATACTGTGATATATGTATGTATGTGATATATATATATATATATATATATATATATATATATATATATATATATATATATATATATATATATATATAATATCTGTTGAGTGCAAAGAAGTAAGAAAGATTGAGAGGGTAAGAAACGTTGCTTTCAAGTGTTTTAGTAACATAATAAAAAAGACGAAGATAGACTGGGTAAAAAGTTACCAAGACTTGGTATGGAGAAGACTGGTGCTTAAAAGGGGCTTGGTTAGCAGGGTTACTAAAGTATCAAAATGAAAGGACATAAATACCTAAGAATTACGGGAGTGTGAGCAAGGAAAGAGATGAGTGACCGAGTAAATGCAATGTAAAGGTAATGGAGGTTACTCTTCTGTGGAGTGCAGCAGCTGTGGGACTTCGCTTAGATTCAGCAATTCAAGAATGTGGCGGGACTTCATTGGCAATAAATCCTTTCTTTCTCAAGGAAAAACATTTGATTTGTGAATATTTGCAAACACACAGCTTGATGGTCTTGGTGTTAACATCCCGAGTCTACTTTATTAGATGCTATCCGGGGGTGGTCTGTTAGGTGTGAAACATTATTCTACAGGTGAGAAGGTTTTGCTTGGAAGTACATTCTTTGTGGAAATGAAATTCGTGAAAAGAGGTGAATCTCGTCTCTTTGACGGGTGGAGGAATCCGCTTTAGCTAAAAACAGAAAACTGAAACTCAGGACGAACACACAGAGAATGTGTATGAAAAAAAAAACGTAAGGTGAATTTGAAAATGCCATAAAAATTATGCCTCGTAACTCATAATCTAACCTAAAACGAACAAACCAACACGAGACATTAGTAACAGGCATTTACCATGTTGACCAATTACTTACTTCAACCATTATAAACCGAAAACAATTGAAAACAACTGAAACGCAACCATCAAAAGCAGAGAACGACGACCAATCCATTTAACAAAGAACATGCAATCTGAAGTTAGGTCAAAGGAGTGGCACTCCAATGGGACCGGTTGTCCTTTCTTTCTGCCACTCGAGGTCACTGAGTGGCACTCTAGGTTATTCCAACCTAGCAACACTCCCCAGAGACATCATCTTCATTACATCAAGCCAGGACTTCACGTGAGAGAGCCATATATTCCTTCTCCTCTCTTTAAATAATTACTCCTGAGCGACACAATACGAAGAATGAAAGGCAATCTCGTCTCTTCATTTTGACAAGACATGCCGGGCTTGTGGTGCCTCTCGCGTGATTAATTCACACACCACGCAACAGATGGAGTACACGTAGACTTTTCATCCCTGGTCATTGCAGACGTCGTCAATCCTTACTTTTCGTTCTTGAAGCATACGAAACGAAATTCGTGGCAAAAATATTCTTCCATTTATTACAGCTCATCTGGAGGCTGCCACGGATATATTTATTCAATTTGTTAACGTTGTCCAAAAACACTCCCTGGCTGTCAGTCATCTTGGCAACCATGAATGATTTCTAAGAGGTTTACTTCCTCCATGACCTTCAGTGACAGCATGAACAGTCAGGGAACGATCTTGAATCTTAGCCAAGAACATTGTAATCCTTTTAAGCAATTTGCTTCGCGGAACAATAAACAACAAGACACCAAAAATATGAAAGATACCATACCATAAATAGTAATGACTGCATTGTACGAAAAAAATATATATTCACAAGAACAAGTTAGCCTCCAAGTGAAAGAAATATATTAACAATATGGCCCTTTAGTTCTACATTTTTTTACATAATGCTGCACAAATACTTTATCTGATACGTATTAAAAGCTTACGAAATTATTCATACTTTTGGAAATTATTCATACTTTTGGATTCACTTGCGAAAAATAGATGAAACTGCCTAAAGAAATCTGGTGCAGGCTGTACAAGAATATATACGAAAAAATAACATTCAAAGTATTTTCCATGTGGCACAAGTTGATGCAGACAGACAAACTTCTCTACATGTAGTTAGTAAATACACACACACACAGACGCACATACAAACACACAAACATACATACATATATAAATATATTTATATATGTATGTATGTATATATATATATATATATATATATATATATATATATATATATATATATATATATATATATATATATATATATATATATAATATACACTGATTACCGTTCAGGAAGCTGATCTAACGACTAGTTAAATTGTTCGTGGGTCGAAAAACGATGTTCTTTTTCTGCAAAAGCTTTACTGGTGTGAATAAATAAAAGTACATACGGCTTTCGTATTAGTGAAAGATGAATCAGTTCCATCTCACAGTGACAATGCAGTCATCTGTTTTTTCACTAAGGAAAGGGCGTATGCAACAATTATATGAATGATTTTGCATTAAACTGCCTCGCAAAACAAAACAGATGCCGATTTTCGGTAAGATATGGAATGCTCTCAAAGAGTCAAAGCTGTCATACTGCAAGCAATGTGAATGAACAGTTACAGTGGATCATGTCTTTCACAGAAATATTCAGTACTAACATTCCATTTCATAACTAATGTTGGAGTTTGGGCAATGATTTTCATTCATATTCGACAACTTAATTTCAGTGGATTTTTTTAACTTTTGCATAACTGCATACAGTTCTGGGGCAGTATAAGTTTATTACATTGCTTTTTACAAAAATTAAATTGATATAAAAACTGAAGCATTCAAGAAAGACATTGCAGCTTTAAAAAGATAATACCGAGGAATATGTCATTAGCATAAGCGCTGCACAAATCAAATTATGATGTGGATAAAATGGCTCTTTAGCCATTTTTTTTTATTTCTCCAGTTTTCATTCAAGAGACAGCTGACTACGCGCATTTATAGCACCTAAAAACAAATTCCCACCGAGAGTTGCGACAGCAATGTCACTTAATCACAGTCGGACCTGATGTCTCCTCTGTGCCTAGAGAAGGATTCGGCAGAACTATAAAATACAAGTTTCATTCTCATTTTGAAATCAAAATGTCTTCTGGTGTTTTAAGGATCTTTTGAAACAGGAGAGTACTCTCACTACTCCAAACAATATATATCAAAATCCAATCTCACACAGTCGTTCATTCAAAATTTTTATTTATTTACTTGTGTTTGTATTTAGCTATTTATACTTCCAGTATTTTGGAGAAAAGTGTAAGCTCATGGTATGTTTTGCTTTAAAAAATAGCAAAGTCAAATTCATAAAATAAGGAAAAATTCAGTTACATGTATTAAAAAATGGAAGCTATTTCTGCAAAAGCCATTTCATAAAAAAATATTGTGCAACTCATGAAACTCAACTATAATGTTACAATTGACGTATTCTTATTTTATGAGCTAATCCCCAGATTAACGAAGTAAAGCAACCCCAGGTATAGTTAATGCATGGGTGGAAATATGATAGGAAATGGAATGGTTCCAGCACATCATCCCAGTGACCGTTCTCCGGGGCAGAAGCAGTGGGAAATAAAAAACTTATTTACAAATCATCGCTTATTAACTGAATGGTAAAGCCTTTAGGGGCCATATAATATATATATATATATATATATATATATATATATATATATATATATATATATATATATATAATATATGTATATATATATATATATATATATATATATATATATATATATATATATATATATATATATATATATATATATATATATATATATATATGTATATATATGAAGACAGGAGCAGACACTCAAACAACAGACAAATTGGAGCAACAGAAAGGCGTTCTTTCTTCTTATCCATTTATTTTTACGCCGACGTTTCGTATCTCTTGATACATCTTCTAGGCTGAAAAAGCGATGAACTTAAACAGTACTGTGTATTAACACTAAAGGGTATACACATTATATACTTAACACCATATTAAATGACAATTAAAAGAAAAAAAAGGACAACCTTAAAAACACTCACAAGATATTTAAAAATATTTTAAAAATATTTTAAAAGAAAAGAACAGCAGAAGAAGGCCAGGGCCAATACGAAAAAAAAAAAAATAAATAAAAAAATTAAATAAATAAATAAAAAGACACCTACCTACACCGGTAGTGTAAAGCAAACTGACACAGACAAGCAATGCAAGGAGGGGAGAGGAGGAGGGGGGGGGGCGGGAGTATAAACAAAGAAGTTACAGCAGGTAGTTAAGCGATGAACAGCTGGGTGGAAGTTGATTGGTGATTAAAGGGCAGGGACAGTTAATTTAATCATAATGGATTCAAGTGTGGTTAACTCTTCCACGTATCGGGTTCTCCCACAATACTAAAATCCTTAGCATCTACATGCGTCTTACAAATTTTGCTGTGATTCCTTACATTGGACTGCTCGGGATTGGATAATCGACAGCCTGTTCTAAAACTAACTCCCTGATGAGAGGAGATTCGGACTTTTAGCAGCCTCCTGGTACAACCGATGTAAGTGCCGAGATCACATCTAGGACAATTATATTTATAAATCACACCGGAAGTAAACAAGGGGCTAATCTTGTCCTTGACATGGAAAAGAGATGCAATGGTTCGTGGGTTTATTGGGATTAACTTGAGATTGAGAGCGGGTAACTGTCCGTTGAATAGCCTGATGCATTTTTTCCGAAATGTGTGATTTATAAATATAATTGTCCTAGATGTGATCTCGGCACTTACATCGGTTGTACCAGGAGGCTGCTAAAAGTCCGAATCTCCTCTCATCAGGGAGTTAGTTTTAGAACAGGCTGTCGATTATCCAATCCCGAGCAGTCCAATGTAAGGAATCACAGCAAAATTTGTAAGACGCATGTAGATGCTAAGGATTTTAGTATTGTGGGGAGAACCCGATACGTGGAAGAGTTAACCACACTTGAATCCATTATGATTAAATTAACTGTCCCTGCCCTTAATCACCAATCAACTTCCACCCAGCTGTTCATCGCTTAACTACCTGCTGTAACTTCTTTGTTTATACTCCCGCCCCCCACCCCTCCTCCCCCTCCTTGCATTGCTTGTCTGTGTCAGTTTGCTTTACACTACCGGTGTAGGTAGGTGTCTTTTTTATTTATTTATTTAATTTTTTTTTATTTGTTTTTTTTTTTCGTATTGGCCCCGGCCTTCTTCTGCTGTTCTTTTTCTTTTTAAAATATTTTTTAAAATATTTTTTAAATATCTTGTGAGTGTTTTTAAGGTTGTCCTTTTTTTTTCCTTTTAATTGTCATTTAATATGGTGTTAAGTATATAATGTGTATACCCTTTAGTGTTAATACACAGTACTGTTTAAGTTCATCGCTTTTTCAGCCTAGAAGATGTATCAAGAGATACGAAACGTCGGCGTAAAATAAATGGATAAGAAGAAAGAACGCTCTTTCTGTTGCTCCAATTTGTATATATATATATATATATATATATATATATATATATATATATATATATATATATATATATATATATATACGTAAAAACACTTTAAGACTCAAGCAACCCAGTCACATGAAATTCCTACATCTTCCAGATGACTTAAACCCAGAGGATCTATTCATGAACTGTGCAGCTTCCCTTACCAGGAATTGAACCTATGACTTTTTGGGATGGTACTAGAGTGACAGTAGACATATCCAGTCAACCATTACGAAAGATGAGAAATGATTCCGAAACTGCTACGCACATTCTTTTCAAATTCAGATCCTGCACAAAGCATTGGAGGCAACTAGTTTCTAGTATGACACACGCACACGCACAAACACACACACACACACACACACACACACACACATATATATATATATATATATATATATATATATATATATATATATATATATATGAATATAAGAAGGCCCATAAAACACTATTTAAACGTTGAAACCATATATTTCGGGCACTTGCTTCTGTGCCCCTGCTCACTGGTAGAATATGGACAGATGAAATGTTACAAGGGTATATATACAAAACATAAAGGTGTGGCCTTAAGTCTCCGATGGTATAAAGGTGACCGTTTCCTAAGAAGGAGGAGAATGACCAATTCCCTAGTGGTTTTTGGCCTCATTAGCTCCCGTTTGGCGACGGATCTGGAGGTCGCGTTTCTTGGGTCATCTTCAGGAGGGGTCTGAGGATTAAAGTGTCGATGTCGTTTGATTTCCAATGTCCTCCTGACAGGTTCATATTGTTGGTTTGATTGATGATAGCAGATTCCAGCATCTTCTTTTGTACGGACAGCTACTTTTGAAAACCAACTCCGCCCCACTCCAGTTCATGACATGTCCTGTATTTCTGATATGTAGGAAAATCCCCGAACTCTCCGAAGTGTAACGTATGGTTTCAACGTTTAAATAGTGTTTTATGGGCCTTCTTATATTCATATTACACTGTAGTATTACAGGAAAAGACATTCATATATATATATATATATATATATATATATATATATATATATATATATATATGTGTGTGTGTGTGTGTGTGTGTATAATCTGTGGTGTTACCGGTAGCATTTCTGCCTAACCAGCAAGAGGATCCACTTCAAATCCTTTGTGAAGACGCACCAGTGTGGGCATGTTCCGTTAAGTACTTGATAGTCGGTCGACTGTAAGTAGTCGCATCTGTTCAAGGAGAAGGGCCTGGGGTTTGCATCTGCATCTTCAAATACTTACTGACAACGAAAAGGTAACATCTCTTCGAGTCGCCTACTTCACGGAGAGATAGTGTATAAGCAAAAAATCACACGTGTGCACACAGACCCCTATATCCATACATGCACACGTACACGTATGTATGTGTATATACAGTATATGTATGCGTGTTTGTTTTTGCATGCGCGGGCGCGCGCATGTAAGCGTGTGCTTTGTTACAGAAATCTCTGCCTATATACTGCATTACAATATAATGAAAAACAAATCAAGACTTTAATGAACTGCATGTAGTTCATTTACAGTGAATTTATGCTATAAAAACTGAAAAAAGTCACTTGCACAATACTGTACTTTGCATTGCATCGCAACACCAGGCTCAGTGATGTATCCACCGGCGCATTTGATATTAATACACAACTACGAAGATACGCAGTAGGGAATGAAAGCGCATCGAGATCCACGTTTGTTCTAAAACCCGTGACTTCTGGCACAAACCAGATTCACAAAAAATTCAACAGACAAACAAAAGCATCCGCGAAATATAAAAAAAAAACTTGTAAGTGACAAGCAGAGTGATTAATATCTCTCATCTGTCTGTCTCTACTTAAGTTGCTAACTCACACCACGTTAGAACAACATGAGGACACAGATAAACATCTTTGAACGATCCTCTGAAATGTTAAGACAACCATCACATAAGTGTGGGAAAGGAATTCGAAGTGTTGAAGTGTCAAGTTGCATTGGTCACCGCTCTCGTTTTCAACTGCTAATAGATATTTCCTGTGTTTGGAAAAGAATTTTATGAAAAAAAAACTATTCCCCAAACCTAAAGTAAAATAGTTTGAACCCATAAAAATTCTTAATCTATTTGCATATCTCATGTCCCGGCCAACATTTATATCCAAACATAACGCTCAGAGCACTAAACTGAAAATTCTAAAAAGCTTCAATCAGCTTATCGATTTCGACAGGCAATGTAAAAACAGCAATGTCATTGTAGACCTCGTTGACGCCCTGAAACCAAATACAAATTAAAAGCAGATGTTCAAGAGAGGATCAGTTTTATATGTTCAACAATGACTATAAAATGGCTCTGAATTTCAGTTCCTAATTTTCTGATTTTAGCGGGTTTTGGCATCACGGCAATTAAAAAAAATAACCTTTACAAAATGTATATCTATATTTGCCCAAATGTCGATTTTGTCCTCAGCACAGTTTAAAATATCACACTGGATGAATGAATGGTTGAGCTGCAAGATACAGAGATCCAGAATTTAGATGCGAGGCAGTACACTGTTCTACAAGTGAAACTGTGAGAAAACCCAACAGTTGCTTAAAGAGCAGAAAGTCAGAGAAGTTGGGCAGCAAGAAGGAAGGCAAGAACCTGGAATGGATGTAAGTAAAAGGCTAAAAAGTGCCTGCAGCTAAGAGCCGAGAGAACACTCCAAACATCATGTAAGGTGATCGGATGCCACCACCTTCCTTCGTGGTATCGCAACGGATGTGGCGACAGCAAAATCTCAACTTTTTCCTATTGGTATTAGTAAAAATAATCAAGTATAAGCCTCCTTCCAGTTTTTTTTTTTTTTTTTTGCTTTAAATCTTGTATCATTTCTTATTAATTCATTTTTTATGATAGAGTATTAATTCCCAGCTTCTCGAGTCTCTTGGTGCAATAAATTTTATATGAAGAAGCGATTTAATGTCCAGGAAAACAACTAAAACAAGTTGCTGGTTGTGACAGGTGCACGTTTTCTATTCAGCAGTCGTCTGCAAATGATAGAATCCAATATGAGAAGCAGAAATCCACGCGTCTGCTGGTGCTACCTCAACCTGACGTTCACCAGGACAGCAAACGCACGTGCCAAAAGTCTTTTATCACTGGTCTAAAAAAAAACAAATAGATAACAGACTTTCAAAGTAAATAATTTTTTTTAACCAATTCTAAAAATAAGTCAACAAAAATACTCTTGTTCCACCAAGCCAGTATCAGTTCTATTCGTGAGAACTGTGATTATAACCAGTTTGGTTATCTTAAAGAATGTTTTATATTTGGTTAACATGGTTTTCAATTCAAGAAAAAAGTAAGCGGATTTTGCGGAAAAATATCTCACGACTGGCACAAGATACCCAACTGAAACAAAAAACTAGGATCATGATTAGGTCAAAGTCCTTTCTGGTAGGTGAGTTCGACAAAGAACACGTAACTAGACCCAGCCATTAAGCGGTTATTACCAATATCCCACGCCACCTCTCCGACCAAATTGATTACACACTATGGTAATGGGCTCCAGGTAGGAAGGGAAGCTTACAATTTTACCCCAAATTCAAATTACAAATTTTAACTGAAAATAAAACACCCCGGTAGGACAACAAGTCTAAAATTATCTTATTTTGTAAATTACATACCATAAAGATGTGGTCCGATTTTTCCTGTTATAAAACGTCCATCAAATCACAAACGGCAAATCCACAAAGCATCGAAATTTAAAAAAAAAATGAGCGAAGTACAATAGTGGAATGCCTAATTACCAAATCCATTGGCAGGCCAAAACATGAGCATTAAGTAAAAGAAGGACTGCAAGCATAGAGTGAATAGAAGCCAATATGAATGCAATACTGAAGTCATTTTTTTTTAGTTTCTAGTTTGAAAAGAAAGCAGATCAGTGGGAATTATTTGCTATTAAAATATAATCATAAGAATATAAATCAATCACTAGTGCACCTATGATCTCTATCATGGATTTATATCATCTGTTATTTAGGATATCCAAACTGTTTTTCGTTAACATTAGTACTTATATTCTTTTCTCAGGGTAAGGGACGAAAGTCACGATTGCTGATATTTTAACTTCAAATATCTGGACTTGAGAGAGAGAGAGAGAGAGAGAGAGAGAGAGAGAGAGAGAGAGAGAGAGAGAATACCTCATACACCACGCAAGGAGAGGAAAATTGTGATGCAGAATCATTCAAGTGTTTCAGAAGCGTCTTCACTGTCTCTCTGAGGTTAAAAAGTTTAGTAACGATACTTACAGCACTATAATCTAAGTTCTTTAAACCCAAAATGTCGGAATTCCAAACATCCTGATAAACCTAGTTTTTATGAGGAAAAGGCTTGAAGGACCCGCTTTTCTGGTGAAGAAGTAAATGATAAAGAAGCTCAACCAGACGGTAATGATGGTAAAGTGTAAAACGCAAATTCTTTCAAG
>NC_089741.1:2889891-2902391 GCF_040412425.1 Macrobrachium rosenbergii | reverse complement strand
TACAAGCCTCTTATTTCTAGACGCTCACAAACATCCAGATTCTATCTCCTAAAATCCTTCTTTGTGAAAAGGGTCGCATTTCTCATAACGCAATATGGGCGTGCTATAACCTAATTAATGCAACAGTCAGAGAAGACGTTGTCCGAAAGTTGCATAATTTGCGGTTAGTGAATAACCCACATGAGACCCAGATGAGGACTTGACCAGGCATTTCCTTGGGGAGAAAGGACACTTGTGTCATGCAAATATTATTCTCAATTTCGCTCTTTGTCTCCCTATTATAAATTATGATTACTTGAAATCTGTTGTTAAACTTTCCATAACGACTTTGTGGTCTGAGTGTCCTAGTAACCTATACTATATATAGTCTTTAGTCAGGAATACAAAACAAACTATCACTGAGTGGTCATGAGATGAGGATCACAATGATATGCTATTTAAGCCGATTTGGGATCCTGCGTTGCCAGATAGCCAAAAACGAATTTTACGAACATTTATCCTTTCACCTTTAGAAGTTTGCCCTGACTTTCTGCTCTTTTTTTTTTTTTATCAAACAGGCAAACCCGAAAATCTACAGTTTATTGTCCGTCTTTTGCTCTGTCTCACTTCTTTGAATTAGTCCCGCCATTTGACAGAGCTATAAGCGACAGGGAGCGGAAAGAATATTTGTAATAATTGTTTCTAAGTATGTCCCTTATTTTGTTCAAAAGTTTCCTAATATTCAGTGATTTGCTTCTTTAAGATCATCATCATTTCCCTTTGTCTAATGATTCAACAGAAAGGGAGAGACAGAAAAGGAAAGACTAAAGGTCACACCTGCAAGTCTGTCTGCGTGTCTGTTATTTAATACGAGTGTGATACAAGTTCTCTACCAAGTAGGGTGCTGAAAAATACACTAAATCAAAGTTTTGCCGAAACAAGTAGGGTGTTACATTCGAGATAACAAAATCGCATGGAAATAGACATCACGAAACCTCGCCCTACGGTTGCGATTTCAAGCTAAATATAATGACTTATAATAAGCTCTACGTCACAAAAAGCAATGTATATCTACAATTTTATTTTCTATGTGTGAAACAACACTACTCGAGAGGTACTACCCTCCACGTGTAAACTAGACATCGTCCAGCCCAGAGTCAGCCTCTCTCACCACTGCCCCCCCGCCTCGCCTTCGATGTATGCAATGTGAAGGTACGCAAGACTGAGCTTCAGAGCGATGTATAGAGTGCTTCTGGGGTCGAAACTTTGCCGTTTGACCCCTTTGTAACAAGATCATAATTTCTGATGCTATTGGCACACTAATGACAATAGAAGTGAAAATAAACTCAGTTCTTGCTCGCAGTAATATTATGAATCGTTTTTCTCTTTATCACTCACGATAAGCAAACGTTCATAAAAAGCAATATCAATGATAATAGTTCTAATTCAAGAGCAATCATAGTACCTTGAAGGAGCCGTACAGCCTTCATCAATACTACTCATACATGACATCTAACTCCCTTATTGTCGGACGTTCAAATGAAAGTGTTTGATTTCAAGTCACTTCTGGACATCACCTTTAAAGAATAACTTGATTTTGTTTTTTTTTTTTTTTTGGGGATAAGCTGAGAATGATGTGGCAATCTGTGATTAAATATGCAATTACTGTAATTGAAGCTGAATAATAATAATAATAATAATAAAAATAATAATAATAATAATAACGAAGACTTGTAGCAAGCCACGAAGCATCAACCAACAAAATGAATACGCCGCTGGCAGGGAGGGAGCGCGAGGAAAAGAAGACCTGGTGAATTTGCAGGATGTGAAGGATACCTTGACCCTAAGTTGCAGGGCACGGAATAATCATAGGGATTTGGACGAGTCTTAAGGCAGACGAGGTAATACGACCCGCTCTAACTCGATGAACTTTGAGAAACACCACCTTATGGCATAGTCTGAATCTTCTCGGAAGGGCCACCTTGTAAGATAACCTGAAGAAAAAGGGCCTTTTGACGAGTCCTTTTACGGCATACTCTGAAGCACCCAGGAAATAATCTTTCGTCGTAACATGAATAAATGGAAATGTTCAGGAAGCGTGATCAGGTATAAGAAAGGGGAAGCCGGGCTGCAGGAATGCTCGGAAAAAACATAGCAGTGAAAACTACAGTGTCGAAAAGTTTCATCTTTTCTACAATTATTTGCCAATTACAAAAGTCATGATAATGGGCAGTATTATTGAGTGATTATCTTTAGGATATACCTATGAGCTCACCCCAAGAAAATACTTTTCCTTTGGTAAGATAAGGATATAACTATGAGCCCATCCCAACAAAATGCTTCCCTTTGCGGGGATAAGGATATGCCTATGAGCTCATCGCAAGAAAATATTTTCCTTTGCGTGGGATAAGGATATACCTATTAGCTCATCCCAAGAAAATATACCTTCTTTATGGGGATAAGGATATACCTATGAGTTCATCCCAAGAAAATATACTTTCTTTTGCAGGGGATAGGGATATACCTATGAGTTCATCCCAAGAAAATACTTTCCTTTGCTTGGGATATATCCTTATCCCGTGCAAAGGAAACTATTTTCTTGGGATGAGCTCATAGGTATATTCTTATCCCACGCAAAAGGAAAGTACTTTCTTGGGATGAGCTCATGGGTATATCCATATCCCATGCAAAGGAAACTATTTTCTTGGGATGAGCTCATAGTGTATCCTTATCCCACGCAAAGGAAACTATTTTCTTGGGATGAGCTCATAGGTATATCCTTATCCACGCAAAGGAAAGTATTTTCTTGAGATGAGCTCAGGTATATCTCAACCCACGCAAAGGAAAGTGTTTTCTTGAGATGAGCTCATAGGTAAATCCTTATCCCACGCAAAGGAAACTATTTTCTTGGGATGAGCTCATAGGTATATCCTTATCCGACGCAAAGGAAAGTATTTTCTTGGGATGAGCTCATAGGTATATCCTTATCCCACGCAAAGGAAACTATTTTCTTGGGATGAGCTCATAGGTATCTCCTTATCCCACGCAAAGAAAACTATTTTCTTGGGATGAGCTCATAAGAATATCCTTATCCACGCAAAGAAAGTATTTTCTTGAGATGAGCTCATAGGCATATCCTTATCCCACGCAAAGGAAATTATTTTCTTGGGATGAGCTCATAGGTATACCCCCTTATCCCATGCAAAGGAAGGTATGAGCTCATCCAAAGAAAATACTTCCCTATGCATGGGATAAGGATATACCTATTAGCTCATCCCAAGAAAATACTTCCTTTGCGTGGGATAAGGATATACCTATGAGTTCATCGCCAGAAAATACTTTCTTTTGTGGGGGATAAGGATATACCTATGAGCTCATCGCAAGAAAAACTTTCTTTTTGGGGGATAAGGATATACCTATTAGCTCATTCAAGAAAATACTTCCCCTTTATGGGATAAGGATGTACCTATTAGCTCGTCCCAACAAAATACTTTCTTTTGTGCGGGATAAGGATGTACCTATGAGCTCATCACAGGAAAATACTTTCTTTTGCATGGGATAAGGATGTACCTATGAGCTCATCACAAGAAAATACTCCCCTTTTCGTGGGATAAGGATATGCCTATGAGCTCATCCAAAGAAAATACTTCCCTTTGCATGGGATAAGGATATACCTATGAGCTCATCCAAGAAAATACTTCCCTTTGCAGGGGATAAGGATATACCTATGAGCTCATCCAAGAAAATACTTCCCTTTGCAGGGGATAAGGATATACCTATGAGCTCATCGCAAGAAAATACTTTCCTTTGCTTGGGATATGGATATACCTATGAGCTCATCCCAAGAAAATACTTTCTTTGCGGGGGATAAGGATATGCCTATGAGCTCATCCCAACATAATACTTTCTTTGCAGGGGATAAGGATATACCTATGAGCTCATCCCAACATAATACTTTCTTTGCAGGGGATAAGAATATACCTATGAGCTCATCCCAAGAAAATACTTTCCTTTGCGTGGGATAAGGATATACCTATGAGCTCATCCCAAGAAAATACTTTCTTTTGCGGGGGATAAGGATATACCTATGAACTCATCCCAAGAAAATACTTTCCTTTATGGGGAAAA
Organism: Macrobrachium rosenbergii; assembly: GCF_040412425.1. Lineage (NCBI taxonomy): Eukaryota > Metazoa > Arthropoda > Malacostraca > Decapoda > Palaemonidae > Macrobrachium > Macrobrachium rosenbergii. Next base: position 2,898,284 of record NC_089741.1, on the reverse strand, counting down.
GGATATACCTATGAGCTCATCCCAAGAAAATACTTTCTTTTGGGGATAAGGATATACCTATGAGCTCATCCCAACAAAATACTTTCCTTGTGGTGGATAGGATATACCTATGAGCTCATCCCAACAAAATACTTTCCTTGCGGGGGATAAGGATATACCTATGAGCTCATCCCAACAAAATACTTTCCTTGCGGGGGATAAGGATATACCTATGAGCTCATCCCAAGAAAATATTTTCTATTGCGGGGGATAAGGATATACCTACGAGCTCATCCCAACATAATACTTTCCTTTGCGTGGGATAAGGATATACCTATGAGCTCATCCCAAGAAAATATTTTCTTTTGCATGAGATAAGGATATACCTATGAGCTCATCCAAATAAAATGTACTTTCCTTTGCGGGGGATACGGATATACCTATGAGCTCATCCCAAGAAAATTCTTTCCTTTGTGTGGCATAAGGATATACCTATGAGCTCATCCAAAGAAAATATACTTTCCTTTGCGGGAGATAATGATATACCTATGAGCTCATCCCAAGAAAATAGTTTCTTTAGCGGGGATAAGGATATACCTATGAACTCATCCCAAGAAAATACTTTCTTTAGGGGATAAGGATATACCTATGAGCTCATCCCAAGAAAATACCTTCCTTTGTGTGGGATAAGGGTATACCTATGAGCTCATCCCAAGAAAATACTTTCCTTTGCGTGAGATAAGGATATACCTATGAGCTCATCATCCTAAGAAAATATTTTCCTTTGTGTGGGATAAGGATATACCTATGAGCTCATCCAAAGAAAATACTTCCTTTTGCGTGGGATAAGGATATACCTATGAGCTCATCCCAAGAAAATACTTTCCTTTGCATGGGATAAGGATATACCTATGAGCTCTTCCCAAGAAAATAATTCTCTTTGCGTGGGATAAGGATATACCTATGAGCTCATCCCAAGAAAATACTTTCTTCTACTGGGGATAAGGATATACCTATGAGCTCATCCCAACAAAATACTTCCCTTTGCGTGGGATAAGGATATACGTATGAGCTCATCCCAAGAAAATAATTCCCTTTGCGTGAGATAAGGATATACCTATGAGCTCATCCCAAGAAAATAATTCCCTTTGCGTGGGATAAGGATATACCTATGAGCTCATCCCCAAGAAAATGCTTCCTTTGCGTGGGATAAGGATATACCTATGAGCTCATCCAAAGAAAATAATTCCTTTGCATGGGATAAGGATATACCTATGAGCTCATCCCAAGAAAATAATTCCCTTTGCGTGGGATAAAGATATACCTATGAGCTCATCCCAAGAAAATGCTTCCTTTGCGTGGGATAAGGATATATCTATGAGCTCATCCCAAGAAAATAATTCCCTTTGCGTGGGATAAGGATATACCTATGAGCTCATCCCAGAAAATAATTCCCTTTGCGTGGGATAAGGATATACCTATGAGCTCATCCTAAGAAAATACTTCCCTTTGCGTGGGATAAGGATATATCTATGAGCTCATCCCAAGAAAATAATTCCCTTTATGTGGGATAAGGATATACCTATGAGCTCATCCCAAGAAAATATTTCCCTTTGCATGGGATAAGGATATACCTATGAGCTCATCCCAAGAAAATATTTCCCTTTGCGTGGGATAAGGATATACCTATGAGCTCATCCCAAGAAAATATTTCCCTTTGCGTGGGATAAGGATATACCTATGAGCTCAACCAAAAATTACTTTCCTTTGCGTGGTATAGAAGTCTTCACACCAGCAAAAGTAAGAGTTTATTAACAAATAGCAATCATTCCATTTCGATGACAGTGCAATTTGGTATTTGTTTCAATAAAAATAAGTAAATGATAAACGTCATACTAAGAGAGTGTAGATAAGTCATACCCATTTACACAAATAAAACAGGATAAACAAAAAAAAATTCGGAGATTAATCTACTGAGCTGTTACGTAGATCAAATAATGGCAGATCGACAGACAGACAGACATACCATCACATGGCAAAACAACAGCATCAAGTGATGTAGGAGAAGTGATAAAAAATAAAAACTCATTACCGTCGATATTAGAAGGGCCAATGAAAACTGGCCAAAGTCGAATTAACAAAGAGCCCTAGAAATTTTTTCCATCATGATATTTAGCAAAATATCATACAAAAAACGAGTTATATATATATATATATATATATATATATATATATATATATATATATATATATATATATATATATATATATATATATATATATATATATATATATATATATATATATATATATATATATACAGTATATATATATATATATATATATATATATATATATATATATATATATATATGTGTGTGTGTGTGTTTTGAATTATATTTGTTGTTTCTTCTTTCTCAAACTACAGAAGATATGAAGAATATACAAAAGGAAACAAAATCCGGTCAGGTTTATGAAATCTGATCTGATGTTAACATTCCTCAAGACTTCGTCCTTCTGTGAAAGTAACGCACAGAATGTAGGAGGTCCAGACCCCAGTATCATTTTACATTTAGATAAGACAATGAATCATCCATTTACTACCCTATACTATATGGAATTCGTAGCACTACCTTTGTATTTCACTAGTCTTATCCTTCCACTGAACTGGTGCGTAATTTTTTCCTCATTTCATAATTTCAGATTACGTAATACAGCTACGATTAGAACCGTATTTGTACCACATGCAAATCTTCAGCTTTACTTGAATGACAATAAAGTTCACTATAGATTATTTGTTCAGTGTTATTACTGGTTCAAACCTCTGTAGTTGAAGGTGAAATATGACTTAAAAGTCGCACGATATTTTGTTCGTGGCTGTGAAAGTTTTTGCGCAGAGGTGTGTGGTGTGGTTAATCCACAATTCAGCAGTTTTAATTATGATTGTAACATTGATCATTACTTTATAACTTATGGCAGGTAGGGCAAAGTTATTGCGTTTTAGATACCTAACTTTTCAGGTAATATAAAAAATAGAGAATATTCACATTATTTTTGTGAAGGCAGTAACGAACAAAATAATTTGCGATTTTGAAGTCATATTTCACCTTCAAATACAGTATATATATATATATATATATATATATATATATATATATATATATATATATATATATATATATATATATCCCTGCAACTTACTGATTTACAATAATTTCACCCAAGCCAGAAAAAGTCATGAGGCTAGCTTTCATTCTGAATAGGACTCATGAAGAAAGACCGGTTTCAGACATCCCTGACCCTCCTAATGAGGTACCGATCTAGGACGAAAAGCCTCTAAATCTTTTAGGACCCTTCTAAGACCAGCAGACTCTAGCAGGCAATAAAACATCCTCACCAGGGCGGTTTATAAAGGATATAAGGGAGAAGAATTCACATTGAGAAAATAAGGCAGCCTTTCAGAGACAGAAGTGTTCTCTCTCTCTCTCTCTCTCTCTCTCTCTCTCTCTCTCTCTCTCTCTCTCTCTCTCTCTCTCTCTCAGAAACATATGGCCACATATTCAAAGTTATAATTTCATAATAGTTTAAAAAGGAAAACATAAAAAAGAAATAAAAATAACGCAATCATATAACGTATATCGAATGTGCCTTTCTCATTATGCACTGATAACAGCAATGGAAAGTCAGATTCTCCCTCACCTCCTGTCAGGAAGGACTGACAGACAAGCAGAGGAAGGCACTGCTTCGCGGATCAACATGATCAGTCGTAAAAAGAGTCGTTCATTGTATTTCGTCTCGTATGCATAGTATCATCTCTAGTGGCGTATCTCTACATATGGGGGTGATTGCTCTCGACGGGCTGAATTCCACTGCGCTATGGATTCCCAGAAAGAGCAAAAAGAATGTGTCGGTTGGCTTTATGATGACTTAAATAATTCTGTTTAACGCTGCTCGATATCTAAAGACTATATTCTATGAAATATTCTATACATTCTATGATTCGTATAAAAATCATCTGAACGTATTTACGAAGGCTATAGGCCAAGATTTTTTACCATGTTGCTTTCCCACTATTTAAAAACAGATCTCTTTTAATGCAGCGAGTAAATGCACATGAGTGCAAATTCATTGCAACTAAACTCTATTAAAGACTGGTGTAGTAAGACTGGTGTAGCTTCAATGAGATAGCTTTGCTTTCACCAATGTTTTTAAACGAAAGCTGTCTCCAAGTCCTCTAATAAGCTTCTACCGTCCCTACCGTAGATAACAGATTGATGTTCCTTAGCCTAATAACTTCATTAAATAGCTGTCCTTAAAGGGACCTCTCGAAATGGGATTTCGCCGTTAATGACCATGTGCGAGATATGCTGATTAAAAATGTTTATAAAACATGGCAACGTTATGTACAAAATGATGCCAAAAGAGCATTTTCGCTTCGAACCATAACGAAAGCAGAATAATTCTCAAAAGAAAACTACTAAACTCTCTCTCTCTCTCTCTCTCTCTCTCTCTCTCTCTCTCTCTCTCTCTCTCTCTCAAATTTTAATTCCCTTAATGGGGATAATTCTTTATCAATAGTATTTGGGAAAAGAAACAAAACACTGTGAGACACTGCCTAACAGGAAATACAGCCGCGGAATCGAATCACGGTCTGCGAAAAGAAGTTAGGACACAATTAACGTCAGACCTTTACAATTTTATGGATGGGCGTCAGCCCCCGAAAAATAGGGATGACTGCATGCCACGAATAGATTAAAGGTCTACTTAAACAGAAAGGTTTTGTCTTGGCAGAAGGTAGTAATGAGAATTGTTAGGAAAGATGGAACGAAGGATGCCAGAGGGTACTGGCTAAGGGGATACTGTTCCTTGCAGGTAGGAAGGACATGGAAGGATAGAGGTTTACGGCGGTGAGTCATACTCTCTCATTAATTCTGTTGGGGCCAAGACAGGGCAATTTTGGTGGAAGAGGCTTCTGCGGGAGCGCTTTGGCCATACCATTTCAAGCAGTCTTCCTCCGGTCAGAACTTTTGCCTTACGGAGGTGAGAATCTTTCTTCGCCAAAGTTTGCTTCATGTCTTGTCATTTAAACAAGTACTACTACTATGGCGGTCAGTTTGTTCTTCATCAACAGGTTGAAGTACACCTTATCACTTACCCTGAATTCTTCTAAGGACAAAGTCATCCTTCTCTTGACACATTCTTCATTCCGAACATACAAACATGGTCAAGTTAGTTAGAAGACAGAATGTCCGTCAAGAACGTTGCAAATAAAAATATGTCAAATAAAATAATGGAGCGACAGTATTTGAGAAAAATTAAAAAGGCAGTTTACTTCTCTGTCAGTCTAGAAATATGGATAGGCCTCATAACTATTTAGGTAAAACCAGTGGAATGACCACCTTACAGAGTTTGCTGTTGAAATCAGCATATCATGAATTCCACACAATTAAATTAATGTTAAGCATGTACACCAGTAAGAATCAGTATATCTAAATCGGAAAACATGAGGCATTAAAACCACAATTCCATACCTAACATTTATATAAAAATATATACGCACTAATCAACACATGAGCACGTGTTTCACAGAAATGAATTTCTGACCCACATCGGGACGAATCGTCTCCCAAATGACTGCCAGGGCGTTTCAATTGACCACAGAAGTCATGAAAGAACTGAAAATGAAGTACTTCTGTACTGAGGTTTTCCAGGTAAAATTCGTTGATGTTAGGCACCCTGTCATTTGGGAGACCGCGGTTCGTTCCCGATATGTCAGAAATTTATTACTGTGAAACACATCCTCGTGTGATGATTAGTTCCATCATACCCTACTGAAGGGGTCATTCGAAAAAAAATGCTACCGACTCACTGCTAGGTCGGGAAGTTGGGTAAAATTCGCTGGTATGTCAGGGTGGCAGCTTGCCCGGAAAAAATCTCGGGTACAGAAGTAGGTTCCAAATTCTTTTCTGACCTGGCCTATCATTTGGGAGATCGGGGTTCGTTCCCGATGTGAGTCAGAATTTATCATATATATATATATATATATATATATATATATATATATATATATATATATATATATATATATATATATATATATATATATATATATATATATATATATATATATATATAACAAAGCTACAAATGTTGTTTAATATCCAATTCACGCTACTTCAGGAATATCCCCGATGGGGTATTATCACCGCAGGGGAACTTTATAAGTGATAAATGGATCGGTTCCTGGTCTCGATCCCTCAGCACAGTACCTTCCAACAACTCCCGAAGTAGCGGGGAATTGGATATTAAAACATTTGTAGCTTCATGACTGTATATAAATCACGGTGTAATAAAAATTTCATATATATATATATATATATATATATATATATATATATATATATACATATACATACATATATATATGTATATATGTATATACATACATAAATACATTTACATATAATATACATATATATACTGTATATATATATGGACTATATCATCTGTACTGTATATATACTGTGTGTATATATATATATATATATATATATATATATATATATATATATATATATATATATATATATATATATATATATATATATACTGTATATATAATGCGTGCGTTTGTCTTTATCAAGTGGAGTATAGAGCAACCATATATTATGCAACATTTATGTGAGAAGATTGAGTAAAGTCAGGAAACTTCACGTGCTTCATCATGGACAAAGAAAGGAACTTATGAATGAACTGAAAGCGATACAGTGTGAATAATGTTAACAATGTAAGAAAATTGGTCTGGAATGGATAGTGAACAAAACTGTAGAAGTTTATGAAAGAGTTTGAACGTGTCTGCAAGAAGGAAAGATGACTAAATTTGAGGAGGGGAAAGGTTATGAGGGTACGTCTAAACCGGGAAGGATAAGCAAAACATTTTTAGGAGATGGTGGAAGGATTGAAGCTGTCGACTCAAATGCGTTTTTGGGAGGATGAGAGAAGTGAATCACAGAACAGGTGAAGCAGCGTAATAAAGCATGGTGCAAACGAATAGATAGGAGAGAATCACGTTGTCTAAAGACCAATGAATCCAGAGACTGTTCAGCCGTCTTTTTCTTTGATGGAAGTCAAGTGTAGATTTTGGATGCAGAGAGAAAAAGTTGATGCTGTTGAGTTGACGTTTGTGTAGAAAATCTTGCATAAGAAAAAATGAAAACTAGAGGAATGTGAGGATAAGAGTAATAGTTGACAAGATTAGTGTTTGAAATGACCTAAACAATGGAAAGAATGACAGATGATAAATTGGCAAAATAATTTATATTTAATAAGTGCTGGCAGGAAAAAGAAGAATAAATAAAAAGTGTTCTCTAGAGGAAGTGAGAGCTACTGGAATATATACATATGTGTGTGTACGTATGTATGTATGTATACTGACTATCTACAGCTAGATATATATATATATATATATATATATATATATATATATATATATATATATATATATATATTTATATTTATATATATATATAAAATACATATACAAATTTTATATATAAGTACGTATGTATGTACTGTATGTTTTTCTGTATACTGACGGCCTACAGCTAGAACCTGCAATGTTTCAAGCTGTCACTGAGCTGGTGGAAACATTAAACACGAGTTGTTTTAATCCTTCATCCAACTCGTGTCTGTATGCATACGTGACGAATACGTTTCAAGTTCTGGATAAGATCCAAGGTTCGAAATGACGAGGTTTTCGGCATCCATCTATGGAAGGTGATGGATGTCACAGTTCATAAAGTGAGAATTTACCGACACTGATCAGTTGTTGATAAGATCAAGGTTTTATATGCGAATATCAGTGAACATGGGACCATTGTTCTAGGTTTTCGTCCTTTGTCACAAGTCACTTCATGGATTCACGCTCGGCTAGGGTTTATATTTTCAGTAACGAACTAAATGTAAAAAAAAACTTCTGTAAAAAAAGAAAGTATAGGCTATCATTCGTGATAAGGAATTTTAAAAGAGAACTTAATTTGTTTTAATAAATAAATAGAAATTAAAAACTAAATTCAAATTAAATCCTCTAAAAACATAAAACTCTCTCTCTCTCTCTCTCTCTCTCTCTCTCTCTCTCTCTCTCTCTCTCTCTCTCTCTCTCTCTCTCCCTAAAGATACTTAAAGATATTGTAATGGTGGACATTACTTTTCATTAGGGCGAATTCCTTATTTTCGATCTTATTTTACGGGGATTAATGACAAACTAGATGGAATAAAAATCATCGCGCAACAAAACCAAATCTCGTTTCTTTTGCGTAATGCGAGTTCCACGATACCCATGATAAAAAACCTAACCTGTCAACAGTTTTGAATACAAAAATGCTGTGAAAATCTGAATTTGTAGGTTTTCATTT
>NC_089741.1:2829389-2889391 GCF_040412425.1 Macrobrachium rosenbergii | reverse complement strand
TTGGAACTGTGATGACACCCAGCAGTGAGGCGTAAAATTGCCGTTAAAAGTGCAAAAAAAAAAAAAAAATAGTGAGAGAGAGAGAGAGAGAGAGATGCCGACAGCGGTGGGTCTGAACATGTAACCAAAGTGACTTGGTAGCAATAATCTGTAGTAAACATTAAAATTACAAGAATATTTTTCGTCTATAGAATCATTAAATGTTAAAGAATGATGTGTGTAAGAATAACGCCAATTATGAAATAAATAACCAATGTATGTTGTACTGAAAATTTCAAGCATTGTTCCAACATGGTACTGAAAACTTTGAGCGCTGTAACTCAAAACACTACTTTTTGGTTTCAAATATTTGCCAAAATTCTAAAAATAATTGGAGCTTCTTGAAATTGCTCACGTGAGTGCACATTGGATGTACCTTTCTTGTGTAATTTCCTTTTTTCATAATGTGAAAAATTTTAGTACTACAAGGAATTTCATCAGAAAAATACCATTTGCGTGACATGACATGACATGACATAATTTTATGACTTCCATATGTCTTTATTATTTGAGATTTTAAGAAAAACGAAATTACACGTCGTTTGTATGATATCCGAGTATCTACATGCAAAATTAGTGTGTCTAGGATAAATAATAAGACCGGTGTAAGTTTGTGACGTCATAAGACGGACGGACGGATAGAATATCACGTTCTTATGCTCACAGAAAGTTGGTAATGGTATTATGATTATACCCTGAAAGAATTAAGCGTGAATGTTAAATACTTTTTTTGTTAATATTTTTGTGTCAGAGGTGTAGTATGCCCTTAAGTTTCTCTGTATTTAATATTTTGTGTGGCCTCCATCTGCCTGTACCACAGCCTGCATTCTTGAGGGGTATGATTTCAGCAAATCACAAAAAAGCCGAGACTCAAACTCCATTTCCCTGAGCACTTCGGTCACCTCTCTTCACAGGTCGTCGAGGCTTGGTATACCATCATAGTTCACTGTGCGCACCTCAACACGATCCTTTAGGATACTACCAATGTTTTCACACATTAAGGTCAGGGGAGCTACCTGGAAATTCACTTGACAAGAAGAAATTGATACCACTGTTTCAAAGCAGCTCCTGTGTCTGAAGAGCCTTGAAACATGGTGCCTTATCATGCAAAAATGTGACTTCTTCAACAGATAACACATTTTCAGGATCTTTGAGGAAAGGAAATACTCAACCAGTAAGCATAGTTTCTCTGAAGTATTTGCCATTCCATGACTGTCCTTTTTCTTTGATGATCCACATTAACCGTTTGGCTGTGAAACAGAGAAAAATTCCCAAACATTCAGGAAATTTCATACCTTGGCGATAGCACATGTCATCGCTGATATCATTCAACTTTGCAGCCCAAATGATGTCATTTTTATGATTTGGCTTCCTGACTGCGTAAATGAAGAATTCATCTGATGCGGCAACATGGAGAAAGTCAGCTTCATCCCAGTCTTTAAGAAATGAACCACAAAACCATGCATGGTCTTCTCTCTGTTGCTGAGTGATGTTGGGCTTGCTGACAACATGAAATGGCTTGATACCAGATTTTTCAACTTACGATATACAGCACTATAACTTCTCTTCTTTCCCTTTTTGTTTCTAGTTCAAGTGCCAATTTACGTAAAGACTTTCTTGGTCTACCTACTGCCTCAGCTATGATGTCTTTTGACTCCTGAGAAAGGACTTCAGACCTTCAAGATTCTCACTCATTTGCGATGACAGTCATATGGATTTTGTTCCAGTTTCTTTTAACAAAGGATTCATCTCTTTTAATGTATTTAGCTATCCAGGAACGTGAAATGAAGGATGCGAGCATCCCTGGCCTCTGAATGTTATAGCCGGAGTTCGGTCAATCCATCTGATTTCCTCCAGTCGTTAGCCATAGCTGCATCTAACTCCGTCACTCAGTCTGAAAATACAAGAAATGTAAAAGGAAAAATAGCTTAATAGAAACTTAAAATAATGTACTTGGAGATAGGCTATAGCAGAAAACTTCATAACTCCATTTGTTCTGTGGAGGGGGCTCTAATTTGAAACACCTGGTAGATGTTCTCAAGTTTTGCCTAGCCTTTGTAATCCACTTGTTTGAAAGTCTGAAATAGTCCTCTAGCAGCTCCATTAGTCACAGAATGATATGATACTTCTGCCAGCTGTCTTATGCCACATTCTCAGCACCTACTCTGGAAATTTTGAACTGAAATGATGTGGGAAGTTTTTTATTAAAGTATGAGGTTAATCAGAATGTACATAGTCTTGTTCATCACAAACATATTGTCTCTTTAGCCAGTGTTGAATATGTTGGATGACTGCATGTAACAGTCACAGGAGTGACCTTGTAAAGTCCCAGCTCAATCGTTCTCTGTGGAGAACATCCCAACTTCTGTGGTGCCTTTCCACGACCTAAGGTCGAGCGGAATATATATTTATCATCATAATTGTAAACTGTGTATATGTTGTCTTTCTAAGCAATCATGTATTATGTACAAGTAACAAGTAATTTATTTTGCATGTCAGACATTGTTTATTACTATGTTCTCTGTATGACCCTGTCCTGTTTTTTAAGGAATTGTTTGACCTCAGGTCACCTGTAAATCTTTGTACCAGCGGTCTCTGCGAACTATACAGACATCCGCATCCTGCTTTATAAGCAGCTAGTTTTCATCAATAAATCAGCAGTACTTGTCTCCCTGCTCATTATTTTGCACCTCTCTCAGTGGTGACCCCAGAGTGGTTCTCGGAAGCCATTAACGGACCCAAACAGTGACTAAGTCTTGGCCCAATGAACTAATCCACTCCCCTAACGGACTAACTATAGCGCTCTAACAAAGCATTCGGGCATTAACTGACCATCACCGGCAGGTCGCCAAAGTCATTAGCGGACCCACACCGACACTCTCCCCAGCGTGTATTGGCGTGAATTTTCCTACACACTCCAAGTGAAAGCGCTTGAAGAGAGCATGGACGGAGACATTCGCAACCATGTACAAAATACCGTGAACCTCTCAGAGGCAGACACCTCCTCTCGCAACATACTCCCCACGCCGCACCTCCACACTGGTACCGCCGTCCACATGATGGCCCCTGACAGACCAACCAAAAACGGCCCTCAACATAAGGCTGCCGCCATTCACCAGGGAGAACACAGCATCTGGGTTCTACAGGGCCGAGGGCAATTCAGAATAGCAGGCCTGACTGACGAAGTGTTGAAGGCAGACATCACCATTAATGCCCTCCCGGAGGAGATTTATAAGAAGATCGCCCTTGGTTGATGTGAAGTCGGTCCCCGCCACCTTCCAAGAACTGAAATCCACTCTCGTCATGACCTGCTTCCTGCGGTCTCTGAGAGAGATGCCCGTGCCCTCGACCTCGCCCTCAACCCCGACAGGAGGAAAACCTCTTGGAAGTGTGGCACGCCCTCCAGGACCTCCTCCTCCCTGAGACTGACAGCAGCGGCAGGGGCATGGAAATCAGTCTGTTGAGGGAGATCTTCCTGAGGCAGCTACTGCCAGAGGTCCGTGGGCAGATCACGGACGTGTACACCCTGCCAGTTGAGGACCTAATCAGGTTGGCGCAGCAGCTGACGGACTCCACTAAGGCGGCCAAGTGGGTGACCACGCCCGCACACTCCTCCAACTGCCTCCTGCCGGAGGACCCCACCACGGAGCCCGTCAACTCCATTGAGCAGAAAAGGTCGTCCCACCAGCAAAAGAGGGAAGGGCCGGGGCTATGCTACTTCCACCAGAGGTTCGGGAGAGCAGCCCGGAGGTGCAAAGCCCCCTGCCCTTTCTTCCCTTTAAAAAAACCGAGGAGGCAGCAGCCAACCCCACAGGCTGCCGTGGCAGCAACAACAGAAATACCCAGGGTCCCCTTACCAGTAGGGTTCTACGTCCAGGACGCGATCTCCGGCAGGATGATGTTGGTCGACACTGGAGCCATGCGTTCAGTGTTTCCACCTTCAGGAGAGGACCGCAGATGACCACCGGACCTGACTACCTGCCTGACAGCCACAAATGGGTCCCCCATCCTCTCCTACGGCACCAAGCTCCTGTCGATCTCCCTCCTTGCTGTAGGTACAGCTGGGAGTTCATCATCATGAGACATCAGGACTCCACTCCTGGGGGCGGATTTCCTCACCCACTTCAGTCTGGCAGTCGATGCTGGCCGCAAACGTCTGCTAGATGGGTATCCAGTCCTGCCAGTCCCTACCCTTGTCGCCAGGCCCCAGGGAGCCTGCTATCTGTTCCATCATACCCCACCAGTATGGGTCCTCCTGAAGGAGTTTCGGAGGTCTGCAAACCCGAGCTCCGCCAGATGCCCGGGACTCCTGCCAAACACGGGATATACCACCATATCAAGATGAAGGGCCCGACACATGCGAAGTTCGACGGCTTCCCCAGCACCCTCAGGAAGCCAAAAGGCCTTCGCATAGATGGAAAGGATGGGCATATGCAAAAATGCCCCCAGCCCGTGGGTTTCCCCTCTTCATGGTGCAGAAAGCAGACGGTACCTGGAGGCCCTGCAGTGACTACAGGCAGCTGAACCTGGCAACAGAAACGGACCACTACCCCCTGCTGAACATGCAGGACCTGACAGCCTCTTTCCACGGGGCCAGGATATTCTCCAAAATGGACCTAATAAAACCTTATTTTCAGGTCCCAGTAGCTCTGGAGGACATCCCCAAAACCGCCATTGTCATGTCCTTCGGGTCCTACATCTTCGCCTTCCCCACCTTCGACCTGAGGAACGTGGGTGTGACCTTCCAGAGGTTGATGGACAGCATCCTGGGGGACCTGGACTTCTGTGTCTGCAACGTCGACGTTATCCTAATCTTTTCCAGATCCCGGGAGAAACACCTGCGACACATTCGGAAGGTCCTGCAGTGCCTGCAGGAGAGAGGCCTTGTCATCAGGTTTGACAAATGCACCTTCGGTGTTGAGAAGGTGGAGTTCCTGGGCCATAAGATATCCCGGGCGTCCGCCCAATGTCATCGAAGGTCGGCGGTCAGAAGTTCCCCATCCCTACCTCCATCAGGGCGTACAAAGAATTCCTCGGGATGGTCAACTACTACAGAAGATTCATCCCAGGGATTGCTCACACCATGGCCCCCCTGATGGAGGTCCTGAAGGGACGTCCAAAGACCTTAGTGTGGGGCCCCGACCAGCAGAAGGCTTTCCTCCTGATGAAGGCCTCCCTCGCCAAAGCAACATCTTTGGCCCACCAGGACCTCAACGCTCCCCTCCAGCTGACAATGGATGCCAGCAACATCGCCGCCTGGAGCAGTTCTGGAACAGGTCATCAGAGGGACACCTCAGCCCATTGCCTTCTTCAGTAGGAGGCTAAACCCTGCTGAGTCCCGCTACAGCACCTTCGACCGAGAACTCCTCGCAGCATACCAGGCAGTACAGCACTTCAAGTTCCTCCTGGAGGGAACGCCCTTCACAATATGGACTGACCACCAGCCGCTGGTCCACGCCTTCACGAAGCTGGGTGATGCATGGTCCTCTAGGCAGCAGCGGCACCTTGCAGCCATCACGGAATTCACCTGCACCTTCAAATACCACCCCAGCAGGAAGAACCTGGTAGCCGACGCCCTCTCGAGGATTGAGATCGTTTCCATACAGCTCGGGATCGATTACGAGGACCTCACCCGCAAACAAGCTGCTGACCCTGAGACCCCAGCCTACCATACAGCCGTCATGTTGCTGAATTGGAAGGACGTGCCCTTCTGCTCAGGAGGATCAACATTACTGAGCGATGTCGGCACCGACACCCCACCCCTGGTACCCACCTCCAGATGTCAGCTGGTTTTCAACATCATCCACAGCCTATCCCACCCCTCCGGAAGGACAACAGCCAGACTGCTGATGGAGAAGTTCGTCTGGCATGGCATACGGAAAGACGCGACAGCCTGGGCAAGACAATGTATGCTGTGTCAGACAAGTAAAGTGGGGCGGCACACCGAATCGGGAGTGGGCGAATTCCCCCAGCCACGTCGACATAGTAGGACCTCTTCCCCCAAGGAGGAGCCAGATACCTACTGACAGTTGTCAATCGCTCCACCAGGTGGCCTAAAGCTACGCCCATGGAAGAAGCCACCTCCGGTGCATGCGAGCAAGCCCTCCTCTCCAGCTGGATCAGCTGGTTCGGTGTCCTGGACAATATAACAACAGACAGGGAACCCGCTTTCCTGTTCGAGCATTGGACCGCCCTGGCACGTCTGATGGGGACCACTCACCACAGCACCACCGCCTGCAACCCTGCAGCCAACGGAAAGGTGGAAAGGTTCCACAGGTCTCTGAAGGCATCCCTCATGGCTCGTTGCTCCTCTGAAAACTGGAAGTACCAGCTGCCCTGGGTCCACCTTGGGTTGAGGACCGCCCCCAGAGCCAATGGCGACCCCTCCTCAGCGGAAAAAGTCTATGGGGAGACTGGTAGTCCCAGGGGAATTCGTCGCAGAGAACAGGGACAACATAGGAATGCAGGGGCTCCGAGACAAAGTTGGAAAGTTTGCCCCCTGCCAAAAGACATTTACCGACAGGACATCCCCCTTTATTCCCCTGGGCTGTCCTCCTCCACAAACGTCTTTGTCAGGGACGACGCCGTACGCCCATCCTTGACTAGGCCCTACAGGGGACCTTTCCTTGTACTGGAAAGGAACAAGAGGATTCGAATATCCATCCATGGGCGGGAAGACTGGGTGTCAGTAGATTGTCTCAAACCCGCATTCCTGGAGGAGGCAACGAAGGAGGACCCCAAGATCTCCTGCAGGATACGGCAGCCCTCAAACAACCCCCGTCGCAGGAAGAAGGCGATGGCATCCCAGAAAAACCCAGAAACCTGGCGGAAAGGCACCTCAGCAAACCACTGCAGAGGACATCGGGGAAGGCAACCACCCTCTCCAATTGACATCAAGAAAGAGAGGCCCCTTTTCGCTGCCCCAGCAGATACCTGGTTTATTCAGACGTTACCTCCGTTTTGGGGGGGAGAGTATTGTAAAGTCCCCACTCATCGCGTTCTCTGTGGAGAACATCCCATTTTCTGCAGTGCCTTTCCACAACCTAAGGTCGAGAGAAATATATATTTATCATCATAATTGTAAACTGTGAATATGTTGTCTTTCTAAGCAATCATGTATTATGTACAAGTAACAAGTTATTTATTTCGCATGTCAGACATTGTTTATCACTATGTTCTCTGTATGAACCTGTCCTGTTTTTTAAGGAACTAGTTTGACCTTAGTTCACCTGTAAATCTTTGTACCAGCAATCTCTGCGAACTACACAGACATCCCATCCCACCTTATAAGAAGCTAGTTTTCATCAATAAATCAGCAGTACTTGTCTCCCTGATCATTATTTTGCACCTCTCACAACTTTTAAAAGTCTTTGAACAGTGAGATATGTGATGACCTGTTAGTGGCTCCCATGGCAGGTTCTTTTGGGCTGACATTGGAATTTGTTCAGTCAGATGCAGAAAACTATTTGATCGTGATCCAAGTGCATGGAAACAATGTGTTCATTCGGTCACTGAGCTAATGCACCGGAAATGCCCAGATTCCGGGGAGGTATGTGTGTGTGTGTATATGTGCGATTCCCCATGATATATGGCGGGAGGAACTTTGACTCTCGGGAGAGATCGCCCCGAGATGTAATAGCAGATATGTGTTTTAACCTGGCGTAGTGTGTAAAGAACTCGCCAGTATGAAGATTCTTTATTTACTGCCATAGAAGTAAGTAAAAAAAATACTCAGTGACATTCTTATATACTTTTCCAAACTTTATATAGTGCTACAGTGAAATCCCGTTGTGCCGCCCCTATGCATTTTTCTGTTTTGAATATGAATATTCCTTTTAGGTTTTAATATAATGATATATTTCTTCCTACAGGAAATTGAACATTGTCCTGAAAGGACGAATATTTGGGAGTGGTGTTATTACTCTTACAGACTATATGACTTGTAATGGGAATTCGATGTGACATTATTTTGCTTGACGACAAAGGGGTCATTGACTATTATCGTTTGGCGTAAAATAACATCTATTCTTGTTTGGGAAACAGTATTCCCTCTAGTAATGTGTTCCTTTGAGAGGGAGTGTGAGTTACTCCATTTCACAAGAGAATCTTATGACGAAAAGAGAAGGGATCTGCTGACCCAGGTAAGGTCACAGCTACCAGAAACATCTCAAGAAAGGTGAAATGCTAAATTCTGTTCTTAAAACAGATACTTCAATGGATACCCAGTTCTCGAACCTGGGCTGGATAACAGTGGTTGGCAGCGGTGTTAGACTTAGATAGATAAGTACATAGTTAGGGATATGCTTCCAAAGTGACACACTTTGGTAATTTTTAGTATTGGCATCTCAGAATAGGATTGTGTTGCGGTCAGCAATTCAGAATAGGGAGCTGTTGTCAAGAGAGATGTTGCGAGTCAGTTTTTTTCTCGAGGCGACTCTCTGTGTGTGTTAATAATGCGTCTCGAGGCGCAAGTTGTTATTATGGGATGAATAGGGCGTTAGTGCTTATTGGGGAGTGTTTAGGGATATAATAAGGTGTATAATGTGAAGTAATTGCAGTATTTTGACAGCTTTGTGTGTTAAACACGTGAAGATGCACAAGTATTTCTTTTCTCTCTCTCTCTCTGGCTCACTGAAGAGAGGATTCTGGCATGTCATGTGTAACGCAAGTGTTGTCATTTTTTTTCATTTTATTGTTAATTTTAGTGTCAGATGGAATGGGTAACATGCTGCCTCTGCAGATTTGTGGGCGCTGCCTGCATTGACGCCATCACCTGAGTAGCATGTCGGCTGTGTCATTAGTCTGGGCAGGGTTTCTTGCTTCGCTCTTATATAGTGAATTTGAAATTTGTTTTTTTATATATAACAAGCGACAGTTCGCATTGGCATTTAGGTTTTAATAAAGGGATTATTGAATTATTGTATTAGTTCTGGGAACTTTGATAATTGGGTATTAATTTTTTTTTGACATTTTTGAAGTTATTGTGAGTAAACATTTTTTATGCAAGTGTGTATACATTTCTTAGATTTTGAAACTGTTGTTTTTATACTTACATATGTACATGTTTTATTGTGAGTACATATGTGCATGTATGCATAGAGAGAAGTGGTTGCTGAAGCTTGTTCAGCAATCTCTGCCTGGCGACAGCAAAGGTGGTGCGCTCAGCGTATTTTCTGTATGCTTCGGGGACCTTGGATGATGTTAGTTAGGGGGAGTGAGGTGTTGTACTGAAGGGGAGGGACGAATTCTTTCCCTTTTCCTCTCTCTCTCTCTCTCTCTCTCTCTCTCTCTCTCTCTCTCTCTCTCTCTCTCTCTCTCTCTCTCTCGTGTTTGTCTGCTCGAGTTACATTTTCTATACGTGAGAGTGGATGTCCATTCTCTTTGTGAAGACTGATTTTTTTTTTTTTTTTTTTAGTTTGGCTTTGAGGAAGTGGGTCTGACCTACTAAAGGGCAAATCAGCTGTGTGCTCAGCCAGCAATTCTTTTTTTTTTCCATGGGACTTTGGATTTAATTGTGGGGTTAGTAAATTTTGAATTAATTTTGGGGTTTAATTTCATGGTGGGTTTAATTAACTGTGGATTTAATGGTGGGTTTGATTAGTACCTTCTTTTGAGTTTTGGGAATTAACTGTTAGAGTAAAGGTATTTAACGTTATAGTTTTCGTGTTGTATGGGAATTCTGTCAGGGGGAATTGTTTTTTTTTGTCTTGTGTTTCTCTGTAAAGGGTACTTTCATGGGACTTGGGAATTTTTCGCATTTGTGATTAGCCAAGAATAAGTTAACGAGTTCATTTAGGAAGAAGAAAGTAGCAAAAATAAGGAGAGGAAATAGTGATCAGAGATTCCTTAGATTAGCCTGTGGTTGTGTAGGATGTGGAGATCCAGTTTGCGGTCCGAAGAATTTTGTTGAAAGTCGGAATAGCCAAAGATCGATGGGTGGCTTGAGTTCTAGGATCCTATGGGGTCGTTGCTTTAATAGTAATGTGCAGGGACACATTAAGAGATTTTGCTGTGTTAAGTACTGTGGCAGTTGTAAGAATTATGGGCATCCTTGGCAGTCTTGCCCGTCTCAGAGACAGTATAATGATAGGCCTGCATTTCAGAATTTTGGTAGCTCAGATATGGAAGTTCCTAACACGAATTTTGTGAGAGGACCTTGTGATCAGCAGACATTGTCTAAAGACCGATCAGTTGTAAAGGAAAACTGGATGGGTGTCTCTTGGGATATAGGACCTCTGGGGGAACCCTCAGGGTCAAAGCCAGTTGTAATTGGGTCTGTACATGGTACAAGGGTCTTTATAGATACAGGTGCCCCCACTAATTTGATAAATTATATATGATTTGTTCAGATCGATGTTTCCCGATCGCTCTTTGAGGCCTGCTACAGAAGTTGTTTGTGATGTTCGAGCAAATAGGTTACAGATTTTGGGATACATAGATGTAGATTTATCTCTCGGGGGTGGGTAGATCTTTGACAGAACCATTTCTGGTTATATGGGGGGAGTGGTTTGAGGAATATGTTATTGCTAGGTCATCCTGCATGCCGGAGACGATAGATCTCGGTTCATACAGGGGTTTTATGGTATAGTGGGGCAGATAACAGAAAAATTGTGCAAATAATGATACAAGCATCAAATTTGGCACAAGTGTCCTCCAAGGTATACTAATCAAATCTGCCCGATTGGCCAATTGAAAATCCAAGATGGCGGCCATTTTCAAGATGGCCGCCAAAATATTTCACCAAGTAGATGTTTTGCTTAGAAATATTTGTAGTTGTCTGATTTACATGATCTAAGTGTGGATTCCTATGTTTTGAAGCCTGCTGAACTATATTTTCCTGTTTAAAAAGCACTCTGAGACATATTTCTCAAGATGACCACCAAGATGTTTGCCTTTCTTTACATGAGTTTTGTCCCAGCTAGTACATTTTCAAAGTTATGCATACCGTGCTGCTGTTTCTCAATCTGCTACTGTTCACATATGCAGCTGCAGAGTGATGTGCAGGGAAGCTCTGCCTGAGAGCACTTGCATCTTCCTTTGCAAACCTTACAGGAGCACTTGTCAATTCTTGACAGCTTGCTGAAATCGGTGGTAGTGTTGTCCAATGTATCTGCCATGCTTCTCCTTTCTGTGTCCACCCCCATTCAGCTGGACTGCATGTGTGGATTACAGTGGGTTGCCTGGCCCCAGATGATCCCAGCCTGGTAGGCTGCATGCTTTGCATGTTCTCTGAAGGCTGCCTGTGTTGGTGGAATATAGTTGTACTGCCTCTGCTTGCGGACAAACAGATCTAGTCTTGCTTCGTCCACACCAGTGGCTGCGCTTGATCTGTCGTACATGAGGACAACGAATCTTTCCAGCCTCTGCATGTCAAGATCACGAATCAATGTTGGATGCTGGCTGAGACTGATGAATGTTTCAGTAATATCATCAAATACATTCCAAATCTGCCATGCAGATTTCTTCGCTTTCCCACGGAAGGTAGACACAATGTCACATCCAGTGAATGCATGAAAACAGGAGATCCCTCTAGCTTTCTCAAGCCCAATTGCAGAAACTACCTCATGGACTGGAATCCATTGCATATCGGTTCCTTGGCCAAAGGCAATCCATATTTCCTGAAGACCTAGTTTCTGGAAGGATGGCAGTACAGATATTGCTATGACTAGCACATCTGTGTCATTAGCCTTGATGATTATAGACTTGCTCCCGTCAGTCGTTGCATCCCTAGCACAGCCTGTTCTAAGTCTTTGTTATGAAAATAGCTGCTGAAATTCGACTTCTGATGGAGCATGTCTTGTCTTATTATCCCAGCGGCTTTTGCTAGAAGGATCGCTTCACCATACTGGGATGCTTCTGATAGGATTGAATCTACACCAGTTTCAACAACCAACAGAACTTCTCGTCCTTGGCGATTAGCTTGCAGATGTGGAATGTGCAAAAGCAGCTGATCCTTGAGTCGAGTAGGATGAACATCAGGCAAGTTAACACCAAGCTGTTTCAGCCTCTGCTTGTAAAACTTGGTCAAATCAGCAAGCTTGATAATTGGTGGCCTCTCACTGGCATTTTTCATCTCGCAGATGTAGGTGACTAGTTCAGAGAAAGCAATTGGATATGCATCCTTCCAATGTTCCTGTGCTTTTTCTTGCTCCTGCACTTTTAGGTATGCCCATTCTCGGTTATACAATGCCACCAAACAGCCAGGGTGATATTTCACTTCTTGGGCTACGACATCTCCTGCACTTAGTTTGGCGAGAAGTTTTGTATCACCGAGTGTTTTGGCACATTCATTTATTCTCCTATTCACTTGCATTGTCATTGCTTCTCTAACCTCCCCTCCTTCAGTTTCGCAGAAGAAGCATTCTTTTGTTTTAGTTTCTTGGAACTTTCGTGGAATCTTACTTCTACTGCCCTCATCACTAGTACCTACATGACTTGCTCTTTTTTCAGCTCGGTGTAACTTTGTGTTGTTGAACAGAAGCCTGCAACTCTCATGATATTGTGCCTTATTTTTTCTCACTGTTTCCTCTATCCCAGAACCTTCGTCAAGTCTTGCAGGGTCTAGCTTGATTGGTAGCGCATTGAGTGAGTGAAACAGAGGAATATTCTTTGCCAGGTTCGTATATCCATCATCCCCTCTTCTGGCAGGATTGGCCTGGGGAGATTTCAAATCTTCTTTCTTAACCTCCTGACATAGGCAACACTTGGTCCAGTCTGTTTTCCATGATCGTCCAGTAGAGTTCGCATCCATGATTACGATGACGTTCAGGGTCGAGGGTTTATCCTTTTACCACCCTGTACATGTAATAGTATAACAGGCCTCTTATGCCCTGTAATATACAATAGGTGCTTTCCTGTATGGGATACAACTAGGTTCTTGCACTGTGCCATACACCTAGTCCGATTGTTCATCCAGTGTCATGAGTCCTGTGCAATCTGTACACCATCCAGATAACTAAAACCCTGTTATCCTTGGTTCAGCTCTCCCAAAGTGGCACATCCTGTCCATTCAGGTGCGGCTGCCTAACTGATTTGGGGTTGATTAGGCAGCATTTGGGATACTAGTAGGTTGTTGCAGTAAGACGCCAACATAAATTTCCTACTTAGTTGACACTGAACCCCATGCTGAGTTTCACAGCAGTGATGTCACCAATGTGCCTTGGTAGTGCCCGACAATCACTCCTTTAATACAGTGCCTTAACCATGTTATAAAATAGAAAATATACATCAGCAGGCTTAAAAACATAGGAGTCCACACTTAGAGCATGCAATTTGGACAACTACAAATATTTCTAAGCAAAACATCAACTTCGGGTGGTTATTTTGGTGGCCATCTTGAAAAATGGCCGCCAATTTGGATTTTCAATTGGCCAATTGGGCAGATTTGATTAGTATCCCTTGGAGAACAATTGTGCCAAATTTGATACTTGCATCATCATTTGCACGATTCTTCTAAAAAATTACTCTCATCTGCCCCACTAGTATAACTGTGGGAATACCTGGGGTGTTTGTGCCATATGAGGGAATGGATATGAGTGTAGTGGATGACGATGGATCGGGTGTACATGAGGATCTGGGGGAGAATGCTGAACATGTGTCGGGGATGAGAAGTGCTATAAGGGGGTTTTGACGGATGATGTGGTGTTTGGTCCAGGAATGGTTGCTATGGTGAAAGTGCGAGTGAAAGGAGTGCATAAATCCAGACAGATGTGTGTGGATGAAGGTAGCGAGAAGCTGAAGGAGGTTTTGTGTGCAGGTTCTATAAATAGTGTATCAGGTTCAGGGAATACTTGGGTGGAATTCCTAAACTGCAATAATTCAGTTCGCAATTTCCAGAAAGGTACTTATGCAATCAACTTTGTTGACTGGGTCGATGCAGATAATTCAGTGAATGTTGTTGGGGATTTTTGTACTTTTTCTGTAAAGGAATTACAGGCTAGAAGGCAGGTTTTTAGGGATCAGTTAGCTAATGCTGATTATAAAGAATATGCTGGGGGTGTAGAAGATGTTCTGGCCGAGTTTGCGGACATAGTTGTGCTCAAAGGGGATAATTTAGGATTAACAAATGTGTTAGAACACAAGGTTCACTTGGAAGAAAAAACTAAGCCTATTTTTGTTCCTTCATATAGGATTCCTTTTAAGATCAGGGAACAGATAGAGTAAGAGGTTAATAAGTGGGAAGAAGAAGGTATTGTTAGGCCCAGTTCATCACCCTTTAATTTCCCGTTGCTAGCAGTGCCTAAGAAGGATGGTTCAGTCCGTGTGTGTGTGTGTGTGTGTGTGTGTGTAGACTTTCAAAAGCTGAATGAGAAAACCATTCCTGATCGCTACCCTGTGGTGTGTTTGCCTGATTTATTTGTAGAGATAGGAGGATGATGCTTCTACTCCTCAACTGATCTAATGTAAGGGTATTTGCAGGTACCGCATAGCGAGGAGAGTCGAAAGTACACGGCCTTCTCTTTGCCAAAGGGTCATTACGAGTTCACACGAATACGGTTTGGTTTAACAGGCAGTCCGATGACATTTACTAGGCTAATGAATACAGTTTTGCATGGTTTGTTAGGGAAAAATATCTTCCTTTACATGGACGATATCTTAGTTGCCACTGATTTAGTAGAAGAGCATTTAGAAGTTCTTAGGGAAGTTTTAGAAGACTTAGAATTGCGGGTTTGAACATGAAGTTAGCTAAGTGTAATTTTCTCAACAGGCAGATAGTATATTTAGGTCATGTCATTTCTAAAGAAGGTGTTAGAGTCAATGATGATAAAGTTAAAGCAATTGTAGTTTGCCACTCCCAAGACTAAGAAGCAGATTAGATCTTTTTTTAGGGATGGCTGGATTTTTCCGTAGATTTGTGAAGGGTTTTCTGTTCTGGAATCTCCCTTGATAGATGTTCTGTGGGATGATGTGCAGTTTGTATGGGGAGATGGACAGCAAGTAGCTTTTCAAAAAATTAAGGATGCCTTAGTAAATTCCCCAGTGTTGAAGTTAACTGATTTGGAACGTCCTTTCACGTTGGTATCAGATGCTAATTATGATGGTATAGGGGCATGCCTTATGCAGAAATTCGATGGAAGACTCCATCCAATTGCATTTTACAGTAGGAAGTTTAAGACACGAGGCGGTAATGAACGGTTATGGTCGGTAGTAGACAAAGAGGCCTTTGCTGTGGTCTCGTCTCTCATTCATTTTAAGATGATATTGTTGGGCAATCAAGTAGAGGTTCTGATGGATCATAAGCCATTGTTGGATCTTTTTAACAAGCCGGATCTTTCCCCAAAAAGAGCCTGGTGGTATTTGACAATCAGAGATTTTGATGCTAAGCTTAAGTATAAAGAGGGTAGACAGAATGTCGTAGCAGACGCCCTTAGTAGAAGTTTTTCTGATGAGGAAGGTACTCATGCATGTTACGTATCGGGAAATAGCATAGATTGGGATATTAGTTTAGTAGAAATGAAGCAAGATGAAGATGAAATTCTGACAGATGCAATGGTGTTTCTTAGAGGGGAATTAGTTAGGAAGGGTATTAAGCTGCCTTTTGCAGGGCTTGAATTGGAAGGTAATTTGTTAGTTAGGAAGATTAGATACAGACTGAGAAATAGTGAAGATAAGGGGGATACAACACAAATAGTCATTCCTACGAGTTAAGTACCTACGTTGTTAGATACTGTTCACAGTAGGCCTGGCAGTCTGCATTTGGGGACTGAGAAGATGTATCAGAATGTACAGGGACAATTCTTTTGGAAGAATATGCTCAGTTCGGTAGAAGACTTTGTGATGCATGTAAGACAAGACGTATCAGAATGTACGGGGACAATTCTTTTGGAAGAATATGCATAGTTCGGTAGAAGACTTTGTGATGCATGTAAGTCAAGGGTCGTTTCTTGTAAATTGGGTTCATTCCCACAGCAAGAGTCCACATGGGCCTGTTGAGCAATTTCTGTGAATCTAGTTATGGCCATAGGCACCTGTTGGTGGTTGTTGACGAATTAACTAGGCTCGTAGAGATTTTCCCGTTGAAGCATAAAACAGCGGAAGATAAGGGTGATACGACACAAATAGTCGTTCCTGCGAGTTTAGTACCTATGGTGTGATATTGTTCACAGTAGGTCTGGCAGTCCGCATTTGGGGATTGAGAAGACGTATCAGAATGTACGGGGACAATTCTTTTGGAAGAATATGCTTAGTTTGGCAGAAGACTTTGTGAGAAGTTGTTCAGTTTGTAATGCATGTAAGCCAAGGTCGTTTCTTGTAAATTGGGTTCATTCCCGATTCCTACCAGACCCACAGCAAGAGTCCACAAGGATCTGTTGAGCAATTTCCGTGAATCTAGCTATGGCCATAGGCACCTCTTGGTGGTTGATGACGAATTAACTAGGTTCGTAGAGATTTTCCTGTTGAAGCATAAAACAGCGGAAGAGGTGGCAGCCGCATTCTTTAATGGGTATATTTGCTGGTACGGGGTGCCATAGGTTCTGATTACAGGTAACGGGAGGAAATTTGTGAATAGGACCTTACAGTGTCTTGCAAATGTAATGGGCATTAGGAAAGTCACTATTATCCCATATAGACCAGAGCAAATAGGAAGGTCATTGAAGCTCTTCAGATGACCGTGGGAGGCAATGATCCAAATTGGGATCGATATCTTCCACAGGTCCAACATAGTATTAACACTATGTTCAGCAATACCACTGGAATGTCTCCCAATGAGGCACTGTTTGGTTACCCAGCCCGGGGTCCAGTCCATCGGGTGACGATAAGATCAAGTCGCTTGTAGGTACCACGAAAGAGATATGCCTTGCTAAGAATCCTGAAATGAAAATGCGAGACAAGGTAGATAGGAGCGACACAAAGCCAGATAGAGTTAAAGTGGCTGTTGGAGATAGGGTTTATGCGAAGATATATGTCAGGAATCAGTTGAACTATAAGCTGGGTCCTAAATTTGAAGGTCTTTTCCGCGTTGCAGAAACAAAGAAGGGAAATAGATTTGTTGTTCTGGATGAAAACACAGGTGTGTCTCGGTTGTCACATATTTCTGAAATTAAAGAGACTGGTTAATGGGAATCGTATGGGTTCATTCTTGGGTTGTAATGTAGTTATGATCATTTCTTTTTCTTTTTTTATTTTTTCTCTGTTTTTTTAATGGGTTTTAAATGGGCGTAGTAGTAGTAGTAGTAGCTTTTTCTTTAACTAGGGAGGACATTAGTCCTTAGAGTTATACAAATCTTTAATTGTCTGAGTTCGGATTTTATTCGTATGTGTTGCAATACTTAGTTAAAATTATGTGCAAAATACCGTAGAGTTTCATAGATATATGAAATTAAATTTTGTTTTTTTTTATGGATCTCATCTGCAGGTAGGGACTTCATTGTTTGCATTTGGCATTAGTACTTTGTTGTTTAAAGTTAATGGTTCGCTTTCACATGACTTTGTCAGCCATGACATGGGCTAATTTCCTAGTGAGGTTAGGCCCGTGTGCTATCATGTAAGAATATTATAATGTACAGTTGTCGTCTGACGCAATATCTTTGAATATAGAGTTACAGAATAAGGGTTTGTTACTTAGGATTTTGTTTTTTGGGGGGGTAATTAGTATATCTGACAGAATTTGTCTGGTTTGTTACAGGTTTGGATAAATCAGTGGGGTTTAGGATAGGATTAAGAAAACTTTAATATGGCTTCCAAATTTGGGTATTTGGAATTTTCAGTTCTCTTTTTAAATTAAGAGGGCTGTACCATTGGTAATTGTAGTTGTTATGATCATAGGAGCGATATTCAGTATGTTAATTGCTATTTCATTGAAGAATTGAGCAGGTTTCGACAGTATTTGCTAACCAGGGTAAAACTTTGATGACTTTACGAGATATGTTACCTCTCAGATGTTTAGGATTGCCTTTAATGAATTTAGTATATTGGTAGGTTTCTCGGGTAATTTTTTACGGGGTAGAATTTTTTTATGAATTGTATCTTAGAGTTAGTGTACCTGATAGAGGGTTGATTGTGGAAGTTCCAGTTAGCAACTTGGAATTGTTTCACAATTTTAACATATGACCTTTTGCCCTAGTAGTTTTAATGGTTCAGTAAAAATATGGCATAGAGAAAGACTGGTTACTTTTTGAGTTGACTGTCGATATGACCACTTATATAAGACACCACTTCCTCGCAGCAGAGCTGTTTGGAATGTCTTCTATGAGCCTCAACTTATACAAGTTAGACATGGGAGCCGTCTACGATATGCCTAGAGGTGGCTATGCATGCACTTTCGTGAGAAGATCCAGGGTTTTGAAGAGATGTTGGGCAGGACGTCTACAAATCGCCAACGTTGCTGGGAGACATCTGTTTGGTGCAAAGGATTCGTGAGCACCGCATTCAACATGGGCTTGTGCAGTCGCAAGCCTTTCAGCATAGTTGGATCACCATGAATGCAAGATTTCAAGTGTTGCATTCCATAAACAAACTGTTATTGGAATAACATCTGTGTTACGAGACATAATTTTCCTATCTACTGCATATGTTTTGATATGATTTTGGAGTTGGCCCCTACCAAACTTTCGATTGGACAGTTATCGTATCTGGACGGGGACGTCCAGAGTAGGTGGTCTGAGCTCCTGTAAAAGTCACGGGGGTGACCTTTCACCCCTTTGCCACCGGCCTGTCGCATTGCCGCTAACGCTTGCATACCGCATGAGACCCCCTGTCGACCGCGAGTACATTAATCATCACTTGCTCCCACTAAATTTTATGTTATTCATATTTTTCCTTTATACTCTTATGTGAAAACATTGTGTATATATCAAAGAATATTTTTTACCACATTGGCAAAAAAAAAAACAATAATAAGGATATCGGAAAAAATAGGAATATTTAGTGTAAAAAGTAATTGTAGAAACAGAAAAAGTTATACAGTAGCAGAAACAGTAGTAAAGTAGTAGAAATAAAATAGTAGAAAAGCAGCAAAGTATTAGTAAAATAATAGTAGTAGCAACAGTAATAATAGCAGTACTAGTTTTCTTACAGAAACAGTTAGTACTAGGTTTCATACGGAAACAGCGTATACATCAATGAATGTTTATGGCATTGGTAATGATAATATTAATAATAATAATAGGGAAATAACAATAATAATAATAACACCATAATAATAATAATAATAATAATAATAATAATAATAATAATAATAATAATAATAATAATAATAATAATAATAATAAAAGCAACGGTAATACCTACCAAGGCATCTCGTGACCAATACATATACTGTACATACGAGGCATTTTATTCACCCCATTATCATCAGTAAACTATAAAAAACATATATCTCATTATGAGTAACAGGCCTCCATAGAAGTCCATTCACCTTACGCTTTCCTGTTGAGCGAAAATACCCCTCTGCCCGAGCATTCATCCATTCACACAATCTGTCAATTACATCACCACAAAAAAAAATAACAAAATGCATCACATGGTCAGGTGAAATCTGGTGTGTAAGCAGAGATCCCATTGTCACACTCCTTGAAATCGGGGGGTGGGTCTGGGTGCACGTCACAAAATGGATTACTTATGAACCGCCAACCTTCATCGACAATAGGTTCAATGTCTTCCAAACACTCGTTGTCACTGTCATCCTCTAAGAAACTATCACCACTATCACTATAATCATCATCTGACAGATCTGGCAGGTACTCAGATCCTGACTCTGAAGCACTATTATCTGACATGACGCTGAAAAACAAAACAAAAAAAAATATATAAAATAACTGCAATCAAAAGAAAAAAACGTTTAGAATTCAAATCCACATGGTTTACGCAGAAAATCGTGATAATCCTTCTCAGATAATAGCCTGAGGTGCACTGGCACCTGTTGGACAATACCCCTCTTAATATCCCCATATGAAAATGATGTCACGATGTCCATCAGACACTCATTGGCTAGAATGAATAGTAGGTGGAGCTTCAGCACCTCTCTCATACACGATACTATGTCTGAAACCCGTTCAAGCTTGAGAAAACCGCTTTGCTTTTCGAGGAGGGATGAAAGACATATAAGCGTACGTCGCAGTCTTTTATTGCTGGACCGTAAAAGACATACATGTCTACGTCCCGGAGGTGAAAGGGTTTTAGTCTTTGAACAGTGAGATATATGATGTGGCTCCCACGGCAGGTTTCTTTTGGGCTGACATTGGAATTTGTTCAGTCAGATGCAGAAAACTATTTGATCATGGTCCAAGCGCATGGAAACAACGTATGTTTGTTCGGTCACTGAGCTAATGCACCGGAAATGCCCAGATTCCGGGGAGGTATGTGTGTGTGGGTGTGTGTGTATATGTGTGATTTCCCATGATATATGACGGGAGGAACTTTGACTCTCGGGAGAGACCGCCCCGAGATGTAATAGCGGATATGTGTTTTAACCTGGCGTAGCGAGTAAAGAACCTACCAGTATGAAGATACGTTATTTACGGCCATAGAAGTCAGTAAAAAAACGCACAGTGACATTCTTATATACTTTTTCCAGACTTTGTATAGTGCTGCAGTGAAATCCCGTTGTGCTTCCCCTATGCATTTTTCTGCTTTGAATATGAATATTCCTTTCAGGTTTTAATATAATGATATATTTCTTCCTACAGGAAACCCAAACATTGCCCTGGAAGGACGAATATTTGGAAGTGGTGTTACTACTCTTACAGGCTATATGATTTGTATTGGGGTCAATACAACCTTATTATTTTGCTTGATGACAAGGGGGTCATTGACTATTATTGTTAGGCATAAAATAATATCTATGCTTGTTTGGGAGACAGTATTCCCTCTAGTAATGTGTTCCTTTGAGAGGGAGTGTGAGTCACTCCATTTCACGACTGTGGTTTTTGCAGAGTTACTTTCGATAAATTTGTCAACAAAGTCTAGTTTTCTATATTAGTGTCTCAATCCAGTAGGCCTTTGTGTAAAGATAGGTTTAGAGAGAATCTTGTGATGAAAAGAAAAGGGATCTGCTGACCCAGATAAGGCCACAGTTACCAAAAATATCTCAAGAAAGGTGAGATGCTAAATTCTGTTCTTAAAACAGATATTTCAATAGACAGCCTGCTCTCAAACTCGGGCTGGATAACACATGAATCTTTTCAAAGCCATCTGTTAAAACTAGCCAGCCGCTTCCCATAAAGTGCTCCAGGTGTAGACAACTCAAGGGATTTTAGTAATGTCCAAGGGTGGATGGCTGGCTTAAATTTTGGAATTCAGTGTAGGTGATGCAGGTTCAGCTTAGCTGCTCAATGTCTATGTTTATTCCTGTTTAGTAAACCTCTGTGCATAACTGTTGCCTCGTTCATTCAAGTGATCCAAGTGCAGAAAGTGTAGGGCTTGCTATTGCAGACCCATGGAAATCTCTAATCAGGATCTTAATAGAAGACATCTACAAGTTACAAAGTTGTGGAACTGAATTCTTGAAAGTTTTGATGGTCATGCTGTGCACTTGTGTAGAAATCCTTTGTGAAAACATTCCATTTACTTATGAAATGACTGTATCTTGGGCAATTCTTTTGAACTGGTTCTTTTGTTTGAGGGATGGAGTCTTCTCAGAATACAACATCCTCCACCTTGTCAGTGTTCACTTTTCATACTGGTAATCAATTTAAAACAAAGTCTTCAGCCTTATTGTGATATGGGTTAATGGGAGACTGTAGGGGTTTTTAGGGTATGAGCTGTGGGCTGTCTCTTGGAAGCTACAAGGTTATTGCCTTGACACTAACTGGGTCTGTAGCTTGCCCTCATCCAGAGAGCATATCTTATTCTTTGTATAAGCTTATAGAATGAAGGCACAATAAGTTCCTCAAGAGCCACACATCTCCAATAATGGTCCCACCTCGCAAGAATACGCCCAGGACCCAAAAGGGCAAGAAGGCCATCTGTAGCCACCTGCAGAACCCCAATGATCCCCAGGAATATCGTTCTGTCCATGCCACAGGCTCAGGCAGTCCAATCAGCACAGCAACAGAAGATTCAGGTGCTTCATGCTGATCTCACTTGTGCCTCCTTGAATATGGGGCGGGCTCCCTTCCGAGGATTCCAGTCATCAGCCCCAGAGAAATGCAAGATCGTGATGTTTTTGGCAGAATTCCAGTCCTGGAGGCACTCAATGCCTTGTTGGTTGCAACTTTGCAGGTGGACACCTAAAGATGCTGTTCATCATGTCCAGCTAAACTGCATCCCCACCCTTCAAAGGGCCCTCGACGCGGGTTTACTGCCTGGTGACATA
The DNA here is from genome assembly GCF_040412425.1 of Macrobrachium rosenbergii. Lineage (NCBI taxonomy): Eukaryota > Metazoa > Arthropoda > Malacostraca > Decapoda > Palaemonidae > Macrobrachium > Macrobrachium rosenbergii. The sequence continues at coordinate 2,867,097 of NC_089741.1, read as the reverse complement.
ATCTCACCGCCAAGGAAGCTCGACAATGTGGAAAAATAGTGCTTCAGTCATCAAATCAGGCAGGGCACTGGTCTCATTTTTAGTATAATGCAAGGGCCAGATCAGTCCATGAGTGATTATTTCATTAAGTGCACACAGAAAGCTACCGATTGTAATGTCAAATGTGCTAATTGTGATTTTGATCTGTCAGAATACATGTTATTACATAAACATATGGTAGGCCTTAGTAACCAAGAATTAAAAAGGCAAGTGTTTCAGTCATGTAATATCTTTAATAATACTGATACTTTACAGGCCATGTGCTGTATGTTTGAAGCAGCCACCAACTTGGATACCGCACTAGAAGGTGCAGGGACCCACAATACCAAGGGGTAATGTGAGAGGTTTACATTAGCCCTGTAGTAATTGCAGAGGCCGACATGGTCAGGACAGGGCTGCTTGCCCAGCCAAATCCCTCACATGCCACTGTTTCCAGAAAGTAGGTCATCTGAAGAAATAAAATTGCAGAAGCAATAAGAAAAATATGCAGGGGCCCACAGCCTCTGTAGATGTATCAGGGGCCGTTGTAGTGGCTGAAGCCCACCATACCCCTCAACCCACGATCAAGGTGGAGGTCGAACATGATCATGGGAGGGGAGGTAAGTTTACCCCCACTGTGGCGGACGAGGGCTCCGAAGTGTGTGTAGTGGGACTCTCCTTACTTTCATTAATTAATATGCAACCTGCACTGCTGTGACACAGGGCTAGTCTGAGAGATGCTGCCAACATACCCCTAAAGTGCATAGGATCGGCCACCTGCTTAATCAAGTATGAAGGGTGCCCCACTTTGCAGGATGTTTATTTCATGAAGACAGCTAAACACTTCTACCTTTCATTAACAGCCTGTATGGAACTGGGCCTATTACCAGAGAAATTCCCTCATCCCACTCCTTCCGTGGCCTCACTGGATGTAAATAGGCCTAGTGCCTTCAATGACACAACTCCAGCTGCAACAGCCACCATGCCTCCAAAACTGACGACGGTGCCTCTTCCACCATTGGAGCTTGAGAAATAGTTATTGCAGTATTTTTCTTCTTCAACCTAAATTCCTCAAGGGAAGCTCTACCTGTGATGTCAGGTAAGCCTCATCACATCCATCTTAACCCTGGAGCAGTACCGTGCACCTGCCACACACCTGTGTTGATCCATGAGCATTGGGAGGATGAAATTTAAGCCCAACTCGACAAACATGTAAAAAGAAGGGTCCTGCAACCCATTACCCCTGAAGAGGCAACAGAATGGTGTGCTCGTATGGTGACAGCAGTCGATTACCAGCGACACAACGTATGCTGCACGAGAGATGCACCATACACCTGCGCCCTTCAGCATGGTATCAGGGGTCCTGTCGAATTCTTTTAAGACTGTCGCTTACGCTTATGGGGGATTTCATCAAGTAGAACTGGGCGAGGAAAGTCGCAAGTTCACTACCTTCATCACGCCTTGGGGGTGGTACCAGTATCACAGGACACCCATGGGCTACTGCTCTGCCTTGGAGACTTTCACACGTCGATTTGATGAAGCCATTCAAGAGGTACCTTGGAAATACAAGTGTGTCTAAGACACCCTTCTCTATGATGCAAGTGTACAGGCGACCTTTTGGCACACCTATGATTTCCTGGTGACATGTGCAAGAAAAGGCATCACACTTAAGCCTGAAAAATTTAAATTTTCCAGCAGAGAAGTAGATTTTGTGGGCTTTCATTTGGGATGGGAATACTATAAACCCGCGGAAGATAGCTTAGCGGCCATCAAGAACTTTTCCATGCCAGCAAAGCTAAATCACCGACATTAGGTCAAGGCATGGTTTCGTGAACCAGTTAGCACTATTTCTCACTGCAGCATCCATCATGGCCCCTTTTAGAGAACTCCTGGAGAAATCTACAGGGAAACACATCTATTGGGATGATTACCTACAAACAAGATTTGAGCAAGCACAGGATGCCATATGCCAGCTGGCCAAATAAGGCCTAGCATACTATGATAAAGCCTGCCCTACAGTAGCAATTACAGACTGGAGTAAGGAAGGGACAGGTTTCACCATCCTCCAGCAATACTACTGCTTGTGCACCTCAGCTGAGTACCCCTTCTGCTGCAAGGGGGATGGAGGATTGCTTTATGTGGCAGCTGCTGTCTTACCCCTGCTGAGGTGGGATATGCAGCCGTGGAAGGATAGGCTCTAGCTGTAGTTTGGTGCCTTAAGAAGGCTAGACTCTTCTTATTAGGATGCCTGAACTTCACCATCCTAGGCAATAAGGCCCTGGGAGATGTAGCTAACCCTAGGTTGTTTAGATTGAATGAAAAAACCATACAGCTCAAATTCAGTGTCAAGTATCTGCCAGGGAAAAGGAACTCCACAGCCAACTTCCTACAACAGTTTCCTGCCCTTAGGACAACACCTGACACAGATGACACTGAGCTGGATGAATACCAAATGATAGCAGCAGTCTCCATGATGGACAGATCATGGATGAAGAGACCATCAAGAGGGCGGCAAATGATGATCTACTATATCTGTTATTAATGGCGAAAATACTAGCTGGAGACTGGTACCAACAGAAGTCACAAGAAACAGCAAGGGTATGCCCATTCTACACCATCAGGGGCCACTTGGCTGTTGCTGGCGAATTAATTACGTACATGTATGATCAAGGATGTGCCCGTTTACTTAACCCTGAAAGTCTCCGACAGCAAGTGGCAAGTAACTTGCATGCTGGTCATCAAGGCCTCAACTCCATGTTGTCAAGGACCTGTCACTCCATTTACTGGCCAGATAAGGAAGGTGACCTATAACACCGCAGATTGACCTGTACTTCATGCAACAATATATGCACCGTCATGACCTACAGAAGCAATGGGCCTCATAGTGCCACTGGACTACCCCTTTCAGTGCAAAGTAGTGAACTTGCTTTAGATGGAGGGCCATATGTACATGGCCTATGCAGATAGGTCAACAGGATGGCTAGAAATAGCCCATTTCTCAATGACTCGACTTCTTCCAAGCTGATGGCGCAACTATGAAAATGCTTCACCCCTTGGGGGCACCAGAGCAGATCTCCACAGACGGTGGGGCACCTCAAACTGCCTTTCTTCTGCCCACTACCCACAGCTAAATGGTACAGCAGAGGCAGCTGTCAAGACTGCAAAGTAAATAATTAGAGCCAACACAGGAGGAGCAGGGAGTCTCGATAATGATACAGTATCCTTTGCTGTCCTCCATTACCTTAACACACCCCTACGTGGGGTGGATAAGTCCCCAGTGCAACTCACAACCAGCAGACAATTACACAATGGCATGCCGACAGCAAGAAAACATTATAAAGTAACCAGGCACCGGCACTGTGCACTCAGAAAGCGGGAACTGGAAATGGCAAAAGCACAAGAAAAACTACGCTCTGTGGACACCCCCAGATGGCTGATGCCCCTTGAGACAGGTGCCCATATTCGAATCCAAAATCAGGCTTCCAACAGGTGGGACAGAACAGGTGATGTGAAAAAAACTCTCCCACACCATCAGCACACAATAAGATTACTGTAAATGGCAGTGGCCACTTATCCTCATGCAACCAAAGACACCCGATAAAAATCAACGGGCTGCCCTCTGTAAGTGGCTCACCACCCACACCCACTTTGCTATTGTGCCCTGTAAGAAATAAATCCAAACCTGTATGGGTGACAGATTTTGTACGTTAAACACATTGATTAATTGGTAATGTTGTCTGTTAAAGAGATTTTCTTATGTTTAAAAATATAGTCAAGAGTTAACATCATGTTTTCTCTCAGTATGGGGCTGTACTGGATAACGTTCCTGATCGTTTATTACAATTGTTTTTGTTTTGTTTTGCTCCTCTATCTCTTAAGATGTCTATTTAATAGTTACTCTTATTAACTGTTTATTCACTAGTAAATTTTGTGCCAAAAAATAATGAATTTAACAGAATATTGTCATTGCCAAATTCTTGGAGGGGAGATGTAATGGTTTTTAGAGTACGAACTGTGGGCTGTCTCTCGGCAGCTACGATGTTACCGCCTCGACACTGCCTTGGTCTGTACCTTGCCCTCATCCAGAGAGCATATCTTACTCTTTGTATAAGCTTACAGAATAAATGTATTCAAACCAACACAGGCAGTTGGCAGCTAGGCTGGCACTCCTGTCATTGGTCCACAAATTGTAATGGATGATTAGTGATCCATGACATGATCAAATTTGATCATAATGCTGCTGATAGAATTTATTTAGGTCCATAATTACTGCTAATATTTCCTTTTAAATTTGGCTGCATATTTTTGTTGATTATCATTCAGTGTTCTGGAAGCACTGACAACTGTGCACTTGTTACTTTTAGGGATATAATGAAATACTGTACCAATTCAATCCTATTAATGGCTTTGGATGGAAGCGTAACAAGACTAGGTCCAGGCAGAAATGATCCTTTAGCTTTTCACAGGCATCTTGAACCTTCGTTTCCCATCTCTATGTAATGTTCATTATCATTAAAAAGGCAGGTGTTCTGTCAAGATAATAAAATGTGATAAAAATTTTCAACAGAATTTTCTATAACTGAGTAAATATTTCAAGCTTGACAATTTCACTGGAGCAGGCATCTGAATAAGGACATTATTCAGTATTCCCATAATGTGATAGCATGCACCCGAAACAATGAATTTTCCTCTGAGGCTTTCCATTTCCCTAAGCTTAATTGTAGATCATTCTCGTGGAGGCATTGCAGTAACCCTCAAAAGATTTTTGAGGTTTTCTCATAGGTTAGTACAGCTGATGAGGGTATCAAGGAGATATACAGTTAACACTTCTCTCAAGTCGCTGGTGAATGGCTCAATTATTTGGTGGAAGTGTCCCACTGACAAACTGATGCTGAAGAGCAGCCTGGTTTGCTGTCGTGTGCCATGGTAAGTGCTGAGTGCATGCTTCTTACAACTTTCTGAGGAAAACTTGGTTTGATTTTATTCATCAGGGACATCAATTTCTCTGGAATACTGTCCACCACCGGATTTTTACATTAGGACATCTTGAAGTGCCATTAGTTGTTAGTAGGTGTACAGCTAGAAATTTCCCATCATTGTGTAGTCTGCCAAATTTGTTGAATTATATGTGTTGCCATACACCTCTCTTGATTCCTGTCATACGCTTAGTTTTGAATAGAGTTTGAATCAGACAATTATTTCAATAGTCCTTCAGACAAGCCCTCTGTGGCTTGGATAAGCCTGGACATTATTTGCACAGATCCTTGAAGGCTTCCTGGAGTTGATACCTGACATACAAGACAGACTACTCTGTTTATTGGAAAAGGATGGTGGCATTCATTTCTTATTCTTGAACTGAAGGCCTCTCTAAATTACTAAATTTTAGGATTGTTGAAATATCGGCATTTTTTTTTTTCACCAACACGTTAGATTTTCCAAGACTTTTACCAGTGTAAATTATCCTAGAATCAGTAGCTGGTAACCTGCAGAACAATACTATCAAGCTGAATCCTCCCACCATGGCTTTCCCAGCTATACCATTTTCTATTGCACAAAATTTCACAAGGCTGTGGTGGCAACTCCAAAATAGAATTTCTTCCCATTTAGGTGTATTACCATCATAACGTACTGTATTTGGTGAATAGCATTTTGATAGACTAATGACAGCATAGTATTCACTGTGAAACTACATGCTAATAAAGTAACACTGAAGGAAATTATAACTCGTCTTCAGGAAGACTGCAATTTTCAACAATTTCTATAGTGCAACAGTCCACTGGCTCCTTATAAACTCAATTTAGTGCCCTTTCTTTGGCCACAATATTTAAAAATCCCTCATCAAGTTTGTTTCTGAGCTGGCATTTTCTCTATTTCTGGGTGTAGTTCCATTTTCTTTGTACAGCAATCCTAATGCTTGGCTACCTGGGATAGTTGGTAGCCATTAAGGCTCACTAGTGGCATCTGTTTTTTCATAGACAGTTTCCAAGGTAAACTGCGCTGTATCCTCAACCGCTTTATCTACAAAGATCACAAGGCTGAAGCTTTGTTCATTCTTTGGAACCGAATGCAAGCTTGAGTAGCCCTTCGTTGCTGACTGAGTAGATGAGGTGTGTATATATTGCACTGAAGTTATGCAGTTACATCCAGGGTTGCTCACCATGTTTATAATTCGTTTTCGACGAGAATTTAAATATTTCTTGTTCTGAGAAGCATTTGGGTTGCATAATACCAAAATAAATTTGATCTATGATTTGCTAAACTATATTCTTCATAAATCTTGCCAGAGTTCTTTTTGAAAACTGAACATTTTTAAAAGGTCGGTTCAGTAATAGATAGGCTACTAACTGGCTCTTTTCAGTAATAGATACTAACTGACTCTTTTCAGTAATAGATACTAACTGGCTCTAAGTGTGTGTGTGGCTTATGAAAGGGCTGTAAAGAGGACACCGCAATCTCACAAGTGAAAGAAGAAGACATCATAGTCAACTTGTTTGTTGACATAATAAAAGAACGAAAAATTTTGAAGACACAAATAGTCGATTAAAGACTTCAAAGAATAGACTTTGTGTCTGGAAGGATCGTGAGCCTAGCGGTAATGTTTAGTTTCACAGCCTTACTTAGGAATCTGAAGATCGAAGCAGAGAGAGAGAGAGAGAGAGAGAGAGAGAGAGAGAGAGAGAGAGAGAGAGAGAGAGAGAGAGAGAGAGAGAGAGTACTGTACAGCCAGGTAAAGACTGAAACCAGCCAAAAATATCAGTAATGAATATTCTTGTTTAGAGAACATAAGAGTTCTGGAATTCTGACAAGAATTAAGTTTTGACCAAACTGCAAATAAATCTTGTAACTCCTAATTTCTAGCCTTGTCAAAACTTAGTGAGTCTGGCAAAAGACATCTGTGGATGTTAACTGTAACAGATTTTAGGACAAAATTGTGTGTATTGCTTTAGACATTGTATGTGTGCATTATATATCGGTCGTCTTACCTTCTGCATGGAAAAGTTGTCAAACTCCTTTTCCAGTAAATTTATCCCTGGTGAGCACAATGACTTTTTTCTTGAATTCTAATTAGATATTCCTGGCCTCTTCCAGTAAAAGTGGTTTATGTAACATCTTTAAAGATTTGAAGTGCAAACTAGATGGATTCGTGGAAAGTAATGTAATTTTAAATGAGGCATAATAAAAATGGAATTTCCAAGTGATACATACCTCAAATGCAAAAGCCCTTAGAAATGGGGTTAAACATAAAATGATATACGAGTATATTAAAATGAGTGATGAAGGGATATAAAATAAACTAGTTTTTAAAACTTAAACATTTTGAATATGAGAAATGATATTCTAGAAATATATAAAGTTAATTAAGAAAGACCGAAAGACAAGAATAAACTAGCCATATACAATAATATAGTTAAACCAAAAATAGACAAACAGACAATGGGAAAAAGATGCCAACAGGGGTATGGACAGATATGAGTTAAAAACAAAGTAAATTCCTACTAACTTTTTTCCTTATTTGCTGGAAAATATATAACGGGTAACAAATCTGATGTTTCGTTTATTAGTGATAATTTTGCTTCCTGCATCTTGTTTACATATAATAATTTTGCATCCATATAATCAATAACCAGAATATTTCTGGGAAGCTTTTTGTCATTGTATATTTTTTAAAACGTTTGTAGTGATACTTTTGATCATATCTGCATAATGAGGATGGTACTTTAGGTAAAGCTATGTTACTTCCCAAAATCCACCACAAAATGAGCTTGCTGGTGTGAGGATGGGTTGCTTAAGCAACAAAATCTCTTATTTATGAACCAAAGTTTATTGCAAGGAGAAATCTCTTATTTATGAACCAAAGTTAAAAATAAGGGGTTTACAAATATCAGTAACAATTCATCAATGGATAAATGATGGTAAATATTCTGGAGGGGAGACAAAAGACACCGAAGCCGTCAAAGATCTGCAACCAGGGTGGATCAACATCACTGACTATGGACAAGACGCCACTGTAAAGGCTCTCCAAAGGTAAGTTACGCTGTCTAAAACAGATTAAGAATGTTTCTAGACAAATTAAAAGCCTATATAAAACCATAACAATAACATAGGCCGCTACAGACTTGCCTGTAGAAATCTAAATCAGTTATGTAGTCCAGTGTGCATGGATAAAAACATAATGTTCCTGTAAATACAAAATAAGTTCCTGTGTGCCAATCATTATTGACAGCAAAATAATAATAAAGCCTATACTCTGACAAGTAATGTTAAAATACTGGCTACAGAAGTTAAGAGGAAAATAACAGAGGCATTTTAAATCAAAATTACACTTTTCCCAAATCAAGATAGCAAACTCGACTCATCTCTTCAAAGCATTTTGTAAAATTCTACGGAAGTACTAGGCGAGTTACATCCTCAAATGATACAAGATTATAAAAAAAATACATTACTGTACAGGTAGCTGTTTCCTTCCTTTTTCACCATGATTCCAAAACCCTTCATCAGCAAATACAAAAGACTCCTTAAGGGGAAGGAGCGGGATGATCCAGTTTTCTAAAACTTTATGTGTACTATGTCTAATTGGAAGACTTCTTTGATTTTCTGGGGTGTTGCAATTAAAAGAAAAATTTTATGAATGCTGCAAGAATTTTAGTGACAATACTGATTATCAATGATTGATGAGATCATGAATATATGTACCATGCTATGGGAGATTTCGTAAACAATTGGGAGCTAAGAAGAAATGGTTCATTAATAAACAATATTATCATAAATAACATATATTACATTGGTACCTATGCTTGTCACCATTTTCTAGGATATGACCATCTTTTCTCCATATAATGAAGGGCTTTGGGCGTCCATCTGCTTTACAGGGCATCTTTACAACTTCCTGGCCGGAAACTGCAGACTCATCTCTTGGTTCCTTGCGAATAACTGGAGCCACCTGAATTAAAAAAGCTTTCTTTTATTCACCAGGATGAAGAGGCATAATACATTTAAATTAATTATCGAATTTCCTAAAGTTTTTTTTTAACTAAAAGATTATCAGCCACAGGAAAAGAGCAATAAACTATAACAATACTGTATATGTTTTATAAGAAAATTTGATCCAATATGTGGTATTAAACAGTCACAAAAACACTATCACTGTTCCTCTAAGGGAGTAAGTTGAAGAATTGTGTTCTTCAGTAAAAATTTACACCCAAGAATTACAACCAAACTCTATAAAAAAATTCAAGGAGATAATGACTGTAAATATGCAGGTTCTTTTTTATAGCAGTTGGTCTTGGCCACGATAGCACCTCGTGACACAGTAATAGAGTATAAAAAGACTCAAGGCAGGAGGACTCTGTCTCCTGCCTACAGCACTACCAATATCTTTCCATTCACCCTTCTTACATAGATGTGGCAACAGTGAGCAAGTCAGCCGTGTTCACCATTGCTCTTTAGTCTGTGACAAGGAAAACACATAAGTTGGAGTGCTCCTCATTAACTGAATTATTCATAATGCCTTGTCGATGAGATGTTGCAGTTATCAACTAAAACAATTTAAGTATGTAGTCTTAAGCCCCGCAAATAAAAAAAAATAGTTACTTAATTTTTCAGCAGTTTGGCATATTTGTTAAATTTGCTAGCCAGTACTTCGCTCACGTGGGGATTCTGGATTAGGCTTCTAGGTTACTCATATCTTCCACGCTTCCTTTTTGCCTTGACTTCCCTTTTGTAAACCACAGTAATTAGAAATTTTGTTAATTAAAACCATTAGTCAATGATTTGTCATTATGCATGGATCATTTTAGTTCATGGTGTATGGGAATAGTTAAGGATTTAGCCTACCATTTCTTCTTGGCAGAAAGTGATAGCCTTTATTTGCAGTCCCCTTATGTGCCTAACTTTGTGGCTCAGTTTTAAGCCAAATGCCCTTTTCTCTTTGCTAATAACTTAAATACATCTTGAAAGAGTTTTTGATTTACAATTCCCCAACTAATCTTTAAGTAAGTCCTCGGGTTACATCTGAAATCCGTCCCCACGGCCACAATGTAAACCGATTTTGTCCGTAAGTCGAAACTTAAGCATATGTAATGAAGTGAATCAGCAAAAATAAAAAGAAAACAATTCCTGAGCACATACATACAGTACAAGAGTAAGTATTGTCCTTACATTTACTCCTGTGATAAATTACAGCACTGTCTCACCCCACTTTGCAAAGGCCAGTATGCAAGCCAACCACAGGAGTAAAGGTAAACAATTCCTTACCTTTACTCCTGTGATTGGTTTGCATACTGGCCGTTGCAAAGGGAGGTGAGACAGGCTTGCATTAGGTTACTGAGTGGAGGAAGGTGCTGGAGATACTTGGCAGGTGAGTCCGGAAAGGCAGAACCTGCAAAAGGTGCTGTAGATACTGTGGTAGGCGAGTCTGGAGAGGCGTATGAGGTAGAGGGTACGGGATCTCTTGCAGGCCTCCCCACCTTCTTAAAAAAAAGTGTTCCAGGATAAGCTGGAAGGATACCTTACTCTTTTCCTCCCAGATCTCCATGTAACACTGCTGGGAATCCATGACCCCTCTGGCAACCTTAGTGTACCTTGCAGTGTTGGGGTCCTGGGTCTCAAACTTTGCCAATCCCTCCTCTATCAGGGCAAATCCATCTGCTGACTCCTTGGTTGTAAACCTCTTGGGATCTGAGGTTGGTATCTCTTCGTCCTCTTCAATCATCAGCTCTTCCACTTGAATGAGGTCCTCAGCAGATAACTCCTCTCCATGAGATGCTAGCAGCTTTGTGACATCATTAGCCTCCACCTCCAAATCAAGCTGCTTACTCAGTTAAAATTCTTGGTGACAGCCTCAACTGACTCCTGAAAGCCATAGAAATCATACACAAATTGATGACAATTTTTTCCACACACCATTCAAGTTAGTCTGCTTAACTTCATCCCAAGAATCAGAAATGCCAAGTCCTTGTCCTTCTCAGTTGCCCTGAAAGTCATAGCAAATATCCTTTGGAGGTATCATGCCTTAAAAGAGGCATTGCCACTTTGGTCCATAGGCTGTAAAAGGGAGGTGGTATTAGGTGGAAAGAAAACCACCTTGACATCATGATAAAAGTCATTCAATTGGGCAGGGTGACCAGGGGCATTGTCAAGCACTAGCAATAACTTAAAGGGCAGCCCCTTTTTAGCACAGTACTCCTTCACTTTGGGCACAAAATACTAGTTGGTGAATCAGTCCTCAAATATCTGAAGTGTCATCCATGCCTTCTTGTTGGACTTCTAGATGACAGGTAGTTGACCATTCCAAATACCCTTGAGTGCCCTTGGATTCTCTGCCAGATACACCAACAAGGGCTTCAGCTCAAAGTCACCAACAGCATTAGCCTCAAGAAACAGTCAATCTCTTCTTGTTGGCTTTATGTCCTGGTGCTGTCTTCTCCTCCCTGGCAATGCATGTATGGGTAGGCATGCATTTCCAGAACAAGCCTGTCTCATCCACATTAAACACTTGTTCAGCACAGTAACCCACTCCTTAATTACCTCAGCCAATGCACTAGGAAAATCACTTGCTGCTTTCTCATCACCACTAGCAGCTTTCCCTTGCACCTTAAGGTTATGTAAATCAGCACAAGCCTTAAACTGCAAAAACCAACCTTTACTAGCCCCAAACTCTTCACTTTCACTCCCCTCCCCCTTTTCTCTTTTCAAGGTATCAAATAATCTTTTAGCCTTCTCCTGAATCAACATAAGGCTCACTGGGATACGCCATTGATACTGGTCTTCCAGCCAAAGCACTAACTATCTTTCCATCTTAGTAATGAGACCACTATGCTGCTTCATAATCACAGGTGATTTCATAGGTGCACATCTTTTCACATGTTCAAGTATGCGCGTTTTATCTTTGATTATCGTCAACACAGTCATATGACTAAACACAAGTGCACGGCTGATGTTCAAGGGTGTTTCACCCTTTTCAGATGGACTTTCACCTCCATGGAGATGGCTTTTCTTTACTTCATAGCACTGCCATCAGATGAGTCTTCCTTTCACTTGGGAACCACAATGAAATCCAAAAGTTCCCAAAAAAGCAACACAAATGAGAGAGAGCAAATGAAGCACAATTCAAAATGGGGTACAGCGAGCTAGTGGCCAATGCCGTTTTCCCCGTGCTGCAGTGTAGGACGACGTCATTCATCTGCTCCACGTGCCAACTAGTTCCCGTGCAGTCTGAATTTACATCAGAATGATGGAACAAGAATTTTTTAATAAATTTATGGAAGATGGTGAGATGTAACCATGAAACGATGTAGGTCGAGTACGACATAAACAGAGAACTAACTGTATTGGTTTTTTTTGTGTTGCATGCGAATGGAAAATATATTCATGCAGATCTACTTATAGTATGTATTACTCTGCCAGTCTTAACCCCAGTTCAACTTGTCTCTTGTTGCTCTTTCTTATCCCTTAAATGCCTGTTGGACATTTTAAACGTCGTCCAAAATTGTCTGTCAAATGCCGAGTGGACGTTGCAAACGTCGACTGAAAATGCTTTTTTTAAATATTCGCGGAAAAATAATTATAGGCCTAGTTTGTGGAAGATTTCAAATCCCGCGCCTCGGCAGATGCTGGGAGTTCACGGATCCAGCTGTTGTTTTGTTTCTGAGCGTCACCCAGACGCGCATGCGCCGAATTTCCCCATCTCGCATCAGAGAGCATCAGAGCAGCACCTTGGGAGCGATATTTTGACGCAGACGTGTTTTGTTGAACTTTGCGAGTGTTAGCGTATTCGTGCTGCAACAGAACATTTGCAGAGATGTCACAAAGGCGTCAGGACCGTGAAAGGCGCATACTGCCTGTCGGAAGTGAGCGTGTGAGGCAAGTTTTAGACTGGGATGCTGGAGAAGGACCCAGCAACCAAAGTGACCCAGCTTCTCAGCGGCGTGTTGTTCACCCACGTGTGACCTATGGCGACCAAGGACCACATCCCGTTCCTTTTACGACCCATAGGAAGCATCGGGGTGTCCTGAGGGGCATCCGAAAACATTTGGGAGGCCTCCAACAGAAGGACATAGACGAGTACTTGTTGGAGCTCGATCGAGCAGGTGGGAAGTCCTGATTTCGGTGGTAGCTGGTCATCTAGCGATGAGGACATCACGCCTGATGTCAGCGATGACGAGTATTTGCCCCCAATGTCCGTACGGGATCCACAGGAGGAAAGCGAACTAGAATTTAGTGGTTTTAGTGCTTATGAGGGAGAAAGTGAGATGGAGGAGGAGGAGGATGCCCCGATTGTGGCTGGTGGGGACGATACCGAAAGTGATGGCGGAAGTGAAGGAGACGGCCCAGCTGGGAGTGTGGGAGTGCGAAGATGTGCCCGTGCACGTGCGCGTGCGCGAGCGCAAACTCGTAGAAGGTCGCAACGTCGCAGCAGCTCAGGTGAAGGCCGTTCGTCCGAAAGTGATGAGGGGTGGTTGGAGGACCCCACCCCACCTAACATGCACCCATTCACGGCAGTACCTGGACTGACCGTCCCTGTGCCTCTCACGGCACTGGGGTTCATTCAGCTTTTCCTGATGCGGGAATTGCTGGAATTCCTGGTTGCGGAGACGGCAGATTACGCTTGGTAGTGCCGTGAGGAATTGCAGATGACGTTGTCGCACCGCTGGCGGGGCTGCAACCTCACGGACATAGCGCATTTTTTGGGGCTCCACATATTTTTTGGAATGATGCCTGCTGCCGACGTCAGGCAATATTGGAGGCGGAATTTTTTTTTAAGTACGCCCAATGTGGCCGGCATTATGTCCCGTGACAGTTTCCTGGCATTGGACAGGTATTTCAGTACCTTCAACTGAAAGGCTATACCCCGGAATAACCCCGACCGCCTCATCTTAGTCCGCCCAGTGTTGGAGTTCATTCGTGAACGGTGCCAGACTCTCGTGGTTCCTTCGAAGAACCTTTCTTTGGATGAGGGTATGATGCCATACAAAGGGCGTCTAAGTATAAAAGTGTACAACCCGAAGAAGCCAAAGAAATATGGTGTAAAGTTATTTTTTATTTCGGAAGCCAACAATGGATACGTCGTGGACTTCTTGGTGTATTCTGGGGTCTTCTCCACGCTGCGTGACACTGTCTTCGGTCTTGTGAATCGTTTCCGTAACCAGGGATACCACCTGTTTATGGATAATTATTATAATTCGGTATCCCTGGCCCAGGAACTGTATGAAGCAGGTGTGCACGTCAGTGGTACCCTTCGGTTGGTGCGTGGGGCCCCGAATGTCCTCAAGAGGTTTGCTAGCCACCCGCAACATCTTGCAAGAGGAGAGACAGAGTGGCGGCGGAAGGGAGATTGTCTTCGTCATCTGTTGGAAGGGGGTCCGAGTCATGCCCATGATTACGACAAGTCATGAGCCCATCCAAGAAGAGATCACCCAGCGTAAGAAGACACGCCGGCAGGGCCGAGTTACATTTGAGGAGTTTCGTGTCCAGCGCCCTACTGTCATCGGACACTACAACAGGCATATGGGAGGAGTTGATCTCTTTGATCAACTCATCCAGTATTATCCCTTCGCCAGGAGAACCAGGAGGTGGACACAGAAGCTCCTCAAATACCTCCTTCAGTTGGCCCTCCAGAATGCCTACATCATTTACTGTGGGTATAATTCGGACGCTCGGAGGTTGACCCACATCCAGTTTCTTGAGGTGGCTGGGAATGCCCTCATAAACTTCGATCCGGAGGAGTGGCCTTCCAACGCCGCCCCCCTGCCCCGAGCTCCAGCTCTGCCCCGAGAGGAAAGGGCAGATGTCGCTAGGTACCCCGACCTCAGAATTCCTGATCCTGCCGACGCCGCCCCTGCTGCCGCCGACCTTGATGATGACACCGCCTCTGAAGATGCCGCCGCCCCTCGAATTCCAGTGTCCCGTCTGGTAGCCGACCCTGTGTGTCGGCTGCGGCCAGGAGATCACACACTGGAGCTAATAGAAGGGGGCAAACAGAAACGGTGCCGGGTGTGCCATATGAATGGCTAAAGGAGAGACAGCCGGTACGTGTGTCGCACCTTTAAGGTAGCACTTTGCAGGTTAGAGGAGTGTAACCGCAAGTACCACAATGCAGTTATTTACTTTAGTGTGCCTGCCCGAGCGACACCGGAGGGCGCAGCAAGCCGCCAAAGGGAGGCCCACCAGCAGTAAGGGCGCGCGTCTCCCTCCTCCGCTTATGCCCCGTCATGTCGGGAGGAAAAAAATGCAAGACTCTTCAATGGAGGAGGGAGAAAACAAGAACAGCACGAAGAGTCAGGATTACGAGTGAGTATTCTGCATTGGTTTTATTTTTAGTTTTATATTTACGAGTGAGTATTCTGCATTGAATTTATTTTTAGTTTTATATTTACGAGTGAGTATTCTGCATTGAATTTATTTTTACTTTTATATTTATTACAAGTTTTTATATATCTGTATTCATTGCTGTTTTGTATATTATTTCGTTTTATGCAAAAACAAAGTTTTTCACAAGCATTCCTTTTAGTTATGTTTTCGTAACAAAGTAAAAAACAATATGTAACAAAGTAAAAAACAATATAATTTATATGTATTTATGTATGAATGTCTGTATATATGTAGTGTGTGTATATATATATATATATATATATATATATATATATATATATATATATATATATATATATATATATATATATATATATATATATATATATATATATATATATATATTTTTTTTTTTTTTTTTTTACTTGGGTCTCTTTTGGGTAAGCAAAAATCTCATATTCTGGTGATATTCAATCCTTTACCTTCATTTTGCAACAAACGGAAAGTCTCTAGCACAATATGTAGAATTTTGGTGAATCTAAAAAAAAAAAAATTTCCTCCGCTCATTTATGACTCCGCTGAAAATCATGGCATTTCTTGCGTCAGCTTACCGTAATTTTTTCGCCCTTTCATATTATTCGTTACATAAAGTGTTATACATCAAAATGTGCGAAATTTCATTTAGAATACAACAAAAAATAAATCATTCCTTTAGCTCTTCACAGTTTTTTAATATTTTCGCCGAAATAACGATAACTGACAAAATTGTAACGTTCGGTTAACTTTGACTCGATCGAAATGATCGAAAAACGCATCCGTAAGCCATAATTATTACATTCGAGTAACAATCAATCACTTACCTTCATTTTGCAACAAACGGAAAGTCTCTAGTACAATATTTAGATTTTTGGTGAATTTTTGAAAAAAATAATTTCCTTCGCTCAGCGCGCGCGGAATCCGCTGAAAATCATGGCATTTCTTGCGTCTGCTTGCCGTAATTTTTTTGCCGTTTCATATTATTCGTTACACAAAGTGTTATACATCAAAATGTGCGTAATTTCATGTAGAATACAACAAAAAATAAAAAATCCCTGTAGCTCTTCACAGTTTTTTAATGTTTTCGCCGAAATCACGATAACTGACAAAATTTTAACATTCGGTCAACTTTGACTCGACCGAAATGATCGAAAAACGCATCCGTAAGCCATAATTATTACATTCGAGTAACAATCAATCATTTACCTTCATTGTGCAACAAACGGAAAGTCTCTAGCACCATATTTAGAATATTGGTGAATTTTTGAAAAAAATAATTTCCTCCGCTCCGCGCGCGCGGAATCCGCTGAAAATCCTGTCATTTCTTGCGTCTGCTTGCCGTAATTTTTTCGCCGTTTCATATTATTCGTTACATAAAGTGTTATACATCAAAATGTGCGCAATTTCATGTAGAATACAACAGAAAATAAATAATTCCTTTAGCTCTTCACAGTTTTTTAATATTTTCGCCGAAATCACGATAACTGACAAAATTTTAACGTTCGGTCAACTTTGACTCGACCGAAATGATCGAAAAACGCATTCGTAAGCCATAATTATTACATTCGAGTAACAATTAATCACTTACCTTCATTTTGCAACAAACGGAAAGTCTCTAGCACCATATTTAGATTTTTGGTGAATTTTTGAAAAAAATAATTTCTTCCGCTCCGCGCGCGCGGAATCCGCTGAAAATCATGTCATTTCTTGCGTCAGTTTGCCGTAATTTTTCGCCGTTTCATATTATTCGTTACATAAAGTGTTATACATCAAAATGTGCGCAATTTCATGTAGAATACAACAAAAAATAAATCATTCCTTTAGCTCTTCACAGTTTTTTAATATTTACATCGAAATAACGATAAATAGAAAAAAATCAACCTTCGGTCAACTTTAACTCGATCGAAATGGTTCAAAAATGCAATTGTAAGCTAAAAAAAACTTACAGTCTAGTAATATTCAATCAATTTCCTTCATTTTGGCACAATTGGAAAGTCTCTAGCACAATATTTTGATTTTTGGTGAATTTTTGAAAAAAACTTTTTCACGTCCGCGCGTTACGAATTCATGCATCATTTTGTGATAATATTTTCTCTGTGTTGCTTTAATCGTTTTACAATCTGTTACATACCAAAATCATCGCAATTTAGTGTACAATACAACTGAAAAAAATTAACTCATTAACTTTAACCGTTTTCCTTACAGCGCGATTTGTATACAATTATATGAGTTTTTTTTTCGCTGTCATATATTCCAATATTTATATATGATAATGATATTTTTTTTCATTTCAGATGATTGCATACTAACCTTCAGGCAATGAGAAAAAAAGGAGCCAAAAATGAACTCTTAATCTTGAAAACTAAGCGCGCTGTGATTTTTTGAAAAAAACTTTTTTTCCGCTTCGGCGCGACCTCTCGGAGGCCGCCGGCATACGGGAGACGTTTTTGAAAATAGTGCTTCGGCGTTAAAGGGTTAATGGGATACAGAAAATAATCTCTTGTACTGGTCAATTTTATCTAATTAACTAAAATCTCAAGAGATACTGATTTTGTAGGGAAATAACTAAGAGCTATAATCTTGAAATCATTGTTACAATGCTTCTGATAATTAATACTAGCCTGTACTCTATGGGTGGTACATTGTTTGATCTGATAAACAAATTCTGACACCCTATGGAAGTTAACATACCAATTCGGTTTTTCTCTCAGCCAGTTGAGTTAGGCAGTTGTCATAATGAAATACTTTAGTAAAATACTACAGCTTAATGGATGATACCCATTAATCATAATACCCAACAGGATGCCATGGTCAAGTATTTGTGACTCCATAGGCCTGCTTCGTTTTTATGTGTTCCCTGCTTATCCTATTAATATAGATGGCTAACACCCTACAGTTTCTGATGTTTTTGTTTGTTTTATCACCAAAGGGCTGCAACATGCTCTTGCCTGCAAGCCTAAATAATGACAAGGCTTGGTTTAAACTAGCCCTCTAGGTCAAAGGTTTCAGTACGGGTGTGGGGGTGGGGGAGGAGGAGACGACATCTTTCTGGCAGTACTCTGGCAGAGAGTGTTCTCCTACCTTTCTGAGATATTCTGTCTGAGGCTTGGTCAGAATTCTTGCACAGTATTAGGGATGTCCTTGATACTGAATACCACTCTATTAGAAACGCTATTTAAGATTCACAGTAGGAATTCAAGACAGTACTGGACACTGAGTTGGATGTTATCTCTAAAAACTTTTCATCCCACCAAAGATACTAGAAATTCCACAAAAACCACCCATTCTTGCAGAAAAATTTAGACCCTAGGAACAAGTTAATAAAAAACCCAATACCAAAAAGTGAGTTGATTGTTTAGATCTCCTTTAGATTCATTGAAATATGGCCTACCTACTCCCATAGGCTTTCTTTCTTTAAATCTTCAGACTGTAAACCCAAGATGGCTCAGAGCGGAAATCAGCTTGCAAGGAGAGACAAGTCAAAGGAAAAGCTGATAAATAGTGAAATATGAAGAAATAGAAAATAAAACTGATATGCCTGAATTCAAGAGACATCAGTAGAAAGCAGGAATAAATTTTTTCATTGCTTAATGCAAGGCTTAACGGTTGTTTGTTTTGGGACAATCGCTTGCCGATTGTTTCCTTGTTGAGGGAGTGTGCTCCTTACCCAGTGGTGCTTGTTTTTTTGTATAGAGAGTTTACGTCTGTCATGGTGTCGGTGACAGTGTCAGTCAGGTTTGGGACAGCAGCGAGTCAGGTTCTCGACAACAAAGCAGCATGGTTACTTGATTTGAACAGCAGGTATTGGTAACCTGTTGTCTTCGGCAGTTGAAGGATGTGGTCATCTGTGGAGCAGTTTGTTTCCAGTGAGACAGCCAACCTATTGTCTCTTCGACTTGGCCACAGTCATCTGTGTTTTGGGATGTGTTCCTGTCAATACTCATGAGCTGTTTCAATGACTTGACGGTGATCGTCTGATGGTGTACATCCTCTTGGACAGCAGAGTCTGTCTTGACGTCTCTGTGGAGATTGTCTGATTTTTTTGGTGTGTGTGGCGCTGCCTGAAGAATTTGTATTACCACTGGGGTATAGTTATTCTTATTTATGCTGTCTGTTTTGTGATTACGTATTATTATTGGTGCTACAAGATTTTGATATTTACGCTGCTTAATGATGTGTGCTGCATGATTTTGATATTTATTATGCTTAATGATGTGTGCTGCTTGCTTTATATTATGTTCACTGTTTTGGGTTATGCAGCTTTATATTATGTTCATTGTTTTGGGTTATGCAGCTTGTGTTGTGGTTTATGCTTTATGATGTAGCTATGTGTTTGCAGACTTGTTTAACTAATGCTTATTGCTCATGTAATATTACTATGATGTTTTATTGTAAAGTAATTTGGTTTTCCTACATCTGTTTTGATTTTGGATTTCCTTTACCGACTCCAGTTATGTGATTTCATTATAATTTATTGAATTTTGCCAAACCTTGACTCAGTTGTACATATTGTAATATATTATACGTAATAAACCAGTATTAAGGTAACTTATTTTGGTTTTGTTGCTTTCTCCTTTGTTTGTCGCAGCTTCTGTCCGTCATTCCAGTCCTAGTTTTTTTTTTTTGTTTTTGTAAGAACCTGAAGACCAAGTTGTGGTCCATGACATTAAACATTTGGAGATCAGAAAGATTTTTTAACTGCACTAAGGAAACTATTCTACATTTTATCATAGCCAAAATAAACCTCCTAGCAAACTTAGTACTAAATCAGATACAAGAAAATGACAATTTGCAGTAGCAGCCTGCCTAGTGCTGTGGGCACTAACAGCTCAATCAGGTAAAGAGCACAGAGCATGTTTTGTCATTGTAGTACATTTTAAATATATGCCTATGCTGCAAGACAGCAATAAGTGCTGGCAAAATAGACTTTACTGATAACATAAATCTATCAGAAAGTTTGAGATGTGAGTCAGCACCTGAAGAAAAATACTCCAAACAAGAAAGGAGAAAAGAGTTAAAACACTTACCTATAATAGCTTCATCACGAAACATTCGAAAATATTTCTGTAAGATACGAACTTTCTGAGAAACAAACAAAGCAATATTATGTATATGCTACTTAAAAGTCATTTTCTTATCATAAGTTGCACCCAAAATCTTAAGTCACTAACGTTCAAAACCATACCATTAATATGTAAATCTGGGTGCAAAGGCAAAAGTGCTCTGGACCAAGTAACTATCATACTTTGAGTTTTAGACGGCTTAAACTTCATGCCCCAAGTCTACTCCACTCATAAATACATGCCAGATATCTATTCAAGGATTCTACAATCCCAAACCTAATATTACGACCAGATCAGACTATAACACCCAAATGGAAAGTATGGTACCTCCACAATCCTGTAGTGGCCCGAACTTTCTTTCCTTTCACTTTTAGAACAATAAATCATGTGAAGGCAGAATTTCAGAATTTTTCAGTTACTTGGAAGCAGGAGGCAATGGTAGAAATAAAGCCATTTATTGCAATACACTCCCTGAACACCTGAATTAGCCCTGGTCACCTACCAGCCCGAACTACATCCCCATAGCTTTTACCCACTAAGTGGGTAATAAACTGTCAGCATTACCAATGCTTACAGGAAAATCTAGTCAAATGAGTTACCTGAAGTACCGTTGGCAACACTGCTGCAAGTCCCGGCTGAGTGAGGCCGAGATACCTCAATTGCTTTTTGTTCGCCATGCTGTGTGGGTGTGTCCCACATCAGGTGAACTTTTGGTCATTTAGCCCAACCCCCATTCAAGAATTTGGACATCAGATCACGATTTGGACATTTTCAACGCATTTTCTCCTGGATGGATACTTTATTGACAGGATTTGGAACTTCTCTCCCAATTTTGACTTTGGACTCGTTTGGATAAGTCAAACAAGAAGACGTCGCCATCTGCTAGCGCCGATGCTTCCACTTTGTTTACATCTTCGACGACAGAGCCTTCTTCTGCTGGAGATGCTGACGCTCATCAGCCCTACACGTTCTGCAAGCGTAGGATGAGTACCCTCAAACACGATCAACATTCTGTTTGTGTTTTTATGTAGGAAGACACAGAGTAGTATCAGTCAGATAGGCGGCGAGTCTTGGTCGGTTGATCAGATGGAAGAATTATTCAAAAAGTTAGAGGACAAGTTACTAGCTGAGTAGGTCTAGTCTATTTTTCTAGCTTTATGACTAAATTAACGGAAACTAGAGATAAGGATAGTAGTAATAGTGTTGTAGATACTAATCGTTCTTTTTCAGGCCACCTGCCTGTTCCAGAACCAGCCCTAATGGGTGACGGGGGTCATGGAGAACCTCAAACCTCGAAGGTAGGATCTGCCAGCACCCCTGGCACGGAGCAGGCAGTGTTGGCAGCAGATTTCCCCCTTCCCTCTAAAAGCGTAAGTTCTAAGGTGGATTTAGAATTAGGAATCACTCAGAAGGGTAGGAATTCTAATTAGGAAGTATTTAGGAAAAGTAGTTGAGCGTGGTCTTCTTTGGGTTTAGGTCTCTCATTTAGATCAATCATCAGTTTTATTTCCAGCTTTGTGCTCTGTGCAACAAAGGTTTCCAGATCCGTGGAGGGTCGTTCAGATTTGGTTTCTGATGTATCTGGTTCTGAATTTTTGTTTTTCCTTGAATACTCCTCCTTCGTAGGTTCCTTTTCCTTTGAGGGTTTAAAATTTCGTTCGTCTTGCGATGGTGGTAATTCTGGTGATCGAGTTTTTCCAATATTCATGATCATGTCTTAAAAGAATTTTCTGATCTGATAATGTCTATCAAGATTATCAGGGGCGGAGGGAACAGAACCAGTCTATTTTCTTTGAAATCTATGGCCTCTTCAGCTGCTACGGAAATTTCCCGGTTTTCCCCTTTTTCTTCTAAACCTTCTTCCATTGCCCTTCTCAATCTTCTTTTCGGTCCGCTTTTTAGAGGACTCTCAGGGTCTTTGTTGCGCATCCTGTTTTCTTGGCTTTTAACTCAGCAGAGCAAGGCTTTCTTGCTTCAACCCTGTATTTTAGAGCTCAGTGGCCACCCTCTCTCTCTTTGGGGTCTGCGCCAGCATTCAGTGTATCAGCACCAATAGTTTCCTAACTGTAATGTATACTCCGCGATTCTTGCGGCTGCTACAGCAGTCAGCGATTCGCCTGCGCCAGCGTTCAGTGTATCAGTACCAATAGTTTCCGCAGCCTTTCCATTCTCCAGGATAGTTGGTAACTACCTTCTTCTGTTACCTTCGGTTCAGTATCTCGTAACTTCCCCTTCAATACTCCTTTGAGGTTCGGTCCGGTTGGGACCTTCCCCATCTGTCCAACATCGGCGTTGGGCGCTCCAGTGGTTACTCCAAGTGTGGCTTCTTCCTTCTTCCTCCCTTCGGCGTCTTCTTTCTCAACTTTCCGGCAGGTTTTCTCTGTCCCTCCGTCTAGGCATCCATGTTGGTTCGGGGTTGATTCCAGGTCTTCAGTTCCGGATTCCCATTCTCATGCGGTTTTGATACATCCGGATTTGAGTGGTTCGGGTGTTGCAGCCTCTTCGCTCTCAGGAGTGGGCGTGGTCCGCCCAAGTGTTGCGTCATCCCTGTTGGGTGGTGCGGGGTTTGCACAACCTATACTTTGGTGCCTCCAGTATGTTCACGATTGATACGTCAGGTGTCCTCCTCACACACCCAGGTGTAGCAAGTTCCAGGTTTTCGAGTTCGGCGTTTGCTATGGATCGGCCTGCCTCTTTCCTGTTCCAGCTCGGTCAGACCAGTCCGACAATCCTCTGGCTTGGTCGGACCAGTCCAACAATCCTCCGGCTCGGTTGAACCAGTCTGACAAGGATTGTTCATCTGAAGAAGAGGATCCGGTACTGGATATTAGTTCTCCTTCAGCCAGTGAGAATGAGTATAAGCGGATGGTAGACTTCCTCACTTATCCTCAATCCTACACTACCGAAGCAACGATGTTCGAGTTACTATATGCGGCAGAACCGGTAGTTGCTCAAACAAGATGATTCTCCCTCCAGTCTGGTACTGCCTGACACCTCATCACTTCGGTGTCAATTAGGCTGGCAAACCAGGTTAACATGTCGCCTGACTGTACAACGTTCTTTGGCACAAGAGAAGGGGCTTCTTTTGAAGCTTCCACCTCACTATCCGGACATTCGGAGAGGGTTCTGTTGAGGGCGCCTTTTGTGCTCTGCAACAGTCTTTTAGGGAGGATATCTCCTCCATGGTCTATTTCGTGTAGCCATCGTCAGCAGTAGCGTCACAGCAAGCTATGATTAGTGTGGCTGCTCTGGGTTCAAGGGATGTGGCCAGTATAACGAACTTGTTGCTTCTAACTCATGTCTCCAGTGTCGGCAATTATGCATCGTTGAAGGTACAAATGTGGAAGTAGAGGGTTCCTGTCTAACAGGGAACAGCCGGTACCCACTTGAAGAAGCCTCTTAGGGAGAATGTCCTCTCTCTCTCTCTCTCTCTCTCTCTCTCTCTCTCTCTCCAGGGTCTCTGTCTCTCTCTCTCTCTCTCTCCTCTCTCTCTCTCTAATTCCAGGGTCTTGTGTCTCCGCATGCTTTCTCTTCAGGTATGTCTCAGGAATCACTGGGACTTTCACATAGAGAATGCAGGTAAATCTGGAACGATTCTCGCTTGTCGGATCGTCTGTGATTGTCAGAAGAAGCGCATCTGACATCCGGAAGGTCTACAGTCTCCCCTCTTCCCAACGTTCATCTGTACTCAGATGCCTCATATCAAGGCTGGGGAGCAACCCCAGAGGAACCCAGGCTTCGGGCCTCTGGAGGGACGGGGAACGAGAGGAGTCATAACCTTCAGGAACCTCAGGGCTGTAAAGGAAGCCCTCAGGTGTTTCTCAGTCCTAGTGTGCAACACAGTAGTGGGTCTGCTTTGCAACATCGTAACTGCCGTGTTGTATCTGAGAACTCGGGGGGGAACAAGATCATTAGAACTTAGAGGTGTATACTTTCCGCCATTCGGTCTCATTCATCAGGTAATCAGGAATTGCAGTAGTGTCAAGACGTCTATGACTCTAGCTCCTTGCTGGCTCTAACGCCTGCGGTTCCAGAATTCCTAATGCTCCTTACGGAAGTTCCAACGTTCCTCCTCATGTGGAAGATCTTTTAGACAACCGCATTTTCACCATTATCATCCAAACTCTTGCGTGATGAACCTAGTTGCGGGCGACTGCCGAGCAAACAGCTAGACAGTTCAGACACTCTAAAGCTATGTCTAGACAGTGTTTCTTTCAGCTTGAGAAGTCAACCCGTAAGCTTTACCAGGTCAACTTGACATGGGGACGTCTGTGTCATAAGGAAGGTCATCCCATCTTTAGGGCTGCCATAACCAAAATAGCTGGTTTTCTTTTATTCTTTCGGAAAGTCAAGATTCTTCCATTTTCGGCTATTGCTGGCTACCGCTCAGCACTTTGCAGTACATTTTTCTATCTTCCCGAAAATTTCTAATAGTAAGATCTTCTTTAACTTGCCACGTTCCCTCGGGCTCTCTCGTGAGATTTGTCGGAAGTTCTAATGTTAAGATAATTGGTTAGGTGTTTTATTTCTTTCTTTCGGCTTTAGCTGCAGATAAAAAAAAAATGGGCGAGCTTCGGGAAGTTTCCTAGGCGGGAAATGATAAGTATTTCTCTTCTTCCGGAAGTCGTGGCCAAGGCTAAAACTCTGCTTCGTTCGTTTAAGGTTCTTTATCTGCCAGTGTTCAGTTCCGGCATCAGCGGGGATGTCTTTATGTCCGATGCGAATATTTATCAAAGGTTGATAAACTCCGTCCGCTTCTGTGTACACTTCTTGTCTCACCGCGGAATTCCACTGCGGAATCCTTCCCGTCCTCTGTCAAGGATGCAATTAGTTACTTTCAGAGAAGGGTTCCTGATTCCTGGTTCATAAGCGCTCACTACACGAACACAGTTGCGGGCACACTTCACGATTCCCGTGTGGTGCGAGGTTTATGCCTTTGAACGCAATTTAATTTGACGTGACATTATATTTAGTATTTAACAATTTTTTTTTCATTACCGCACAGTATTCGGAGTATGTCCACTTCATCTTCCTTTCTAAGGAATGGTTCAGAGCTTTCTATTCTGGAGGTGGTTTACTTATGAGTCCGTCTTTGTTTTCTTCCTTTACTTACGAGATGTTCAATTCACCCCACTGCGTATAGTGGCAAATTCTCCTAT
Organism: Macrobrachium rosenbergii; assembly: GCF_040412425.1. Taxonomy (NCBI): domain Eukaryota; kingdom Metazoa; phylum Arthropoda; class Malacostraca; order Decapoda; family Palaemonidae; genus Macrobrachium; species Macrobrachium rosenbergii. The sequence continues at coordinate 2,841,512 of NC_089741.1, read as the reverse complement.
CTAGGGTGCGTTAAATTAGCTGAGGTGGTATTCTCTAAGTGCGAAGACTCGGAGGGTTATTCACTTAGTCCACGTTTAACGGCGAAGTCTATTTTGTAGGGTGCGCTCATTTAGCTAAGGTAGTACTCACGTAGTGCGGTGATTATTAGGTTAACTAGATAGAGAAATTCCTTCTAGGCTTTGGAATCTTAAGCAATAGTGATAGTATAATCACATGAACTTAAGTTTAGTACATCATAAGAATCCTAGTCTTTGATAGTTTCCCTACGACAGTCCAAAAAGGTGCTCTCGTAGGCTAGCCTAGGTTGTTTCATCTGCGCTGAGATACTTCTGCGCTCGTCGGCCTTTGCCGCAACCTGCAGGGCGGAGGGTCATCAGCTCGGCACACTGTCTCATTCCCTCCTTAATGGGTAGGCTCTTAATAGTCACTTGGGAGATGCATCGTTCTCCTTTTTACATGAAAGTTATTCTCTTAGTCCGTGTGTAGCTGCTAACCCTTCTATCGTGGGTGCGTTCATTTAGCTAGGGGGGTACTCTCTTAGTGTGGAGGTTCTTAGAGGCAGCCACTTGGAAATCGGTGTCGGTTCTCACGACTTTCTACCTAAAAGACGTTCAGTTTTCTTTGAAGAAGAATTTCTCGCTTGGTCCCTTTGCGACGACCAACTCGATCTTATAATTACGTAGTAATGTTAAGGGTGGGGGGAACTCTAGGTAATGAACGTAGTCTGAGAAAATTTGGAATTTTGGATTCTCTGTTAGTCAGGGTTCATAGTGAGAATATTAAGTTTGACGTTAGTACTGTGAAGATAGGCAGATCCAGTGGACAGGTTTGGTTTCTTCAACCTCTTCTGCACAGACATCGGAGGCAACAGACGACGAAGAACTCGAAGACCTGCACACTCAACTTCTCCTACATACAGTAGCCACATGGGAGGTTCTTCGTACCCCTCCATACATGAGAGCACTTTGATTAGCCACATGGGAGGTTCATTGTACCCCTCCATACATGAGAGTGCTTTGATTAGCCACATGGGAGGTTCGTCGTTCTCCACTAATCATGGGAGGCTGTGATTAGCCAGATGGTAGGTTGGTTTTTATTTTTTGCTACTCTCTATCCATGAGGAGGTTTGAATACCACATGAGAGGTAGCTCGACTCAGACCCTCCATAAATGAGAGTGCTTTGATTAGCCACATGGGAGGTTCATCGTTCTCCACTAATCATGGGAGGCTGTGATTAGCCACATGGTAGGTTGGTTTTTATTTTGCTACTCTCTATCCATGAGGAGATTTGAATACCACATGAGAGGTAACTCGACTCAGACAGTACCTAGACATGAGACTGATGTCGGGGGTACTCTCTCTACAGACATTCTCACCTGCTGAGTGGGATAACCAGGCGAGGATACATTCATTTATACAGAGTAGGCAAATAATGAGTTACCTGCTTTCCCTGTTGGCAGGTCGGGCTGAATTAGATTGATCCCACCTCCACTAAATTTTGTTAATCGGACTAATTCAGGTGTTCAGGGAGTGTATTGCAATATGAAGTTTTCATAATAAAACTAATATTGTAATACTTACCTGAACACCTGAACGATTCCCACCTTCCTCCCCACTTCAATTTGAATAGTGGATAACGCAATTGGGGTATCTCGGCCTCACTCGGCCGGGACTTGCAGCAGTGTTGCCAACAGTACTTCAGGTAACTCATTTGACTAGATTTTCCTGTAAGCATTGGTAACGCTGACAGTTTATTGCCCACTTAGTGGGTAAAAGCTATGGGGATGTAGTTCGGGCTGGTAGGTGACCAGGGCTAATTCAGGTGTTCAGGTAAGTATTACAATATTAGTTTTATTATGAAAACTTCATACTTCTGCCCTCCGATTATCTGACAACTATACAAAGTTATGGGCAAAAATTTTATTTCCTTTTGTGTGAATAAAGCTCTCACTAGATGTGGCTACTTAGCAGTTTGGTGTCCCTATGGGAAATGTCACAAACTTGACAACCACGTCTAAGCTTCATGTAAAGCTCCACATCTTCAACTGTCCTAATCTCTGCCACTATTTTGGGGGTAACAATGAAGGAGCTTCCTGAGTCTTTAAGGACTGCTTTAGCTGCAGTGGCAAAGCTCTTCTGTGGACCCTATGGGGAGCACAATATGATTTTATGGAATGATGCCTCAAGGCTTAAAAAAGAAGTGACATGCTCCAACATGTGGCTCCCAATGTTACTTTACTGTTACATTCTTGCCACTTCTGGCCTGATCTCTTGGAAGACTGGTGTAATGGAGCTCATTGGATGAGATTGCAAAAAGAATTGTACAGGACCTACTCTTCTGGTTAAAGTGGAACCTGGGAAGCAATATTCCCAAGAATTCCAACCCAAGAATGTTCGGTACAACTTGGAGTCATGCAAGCCTTTAGTCATCCCTAAGATATCCCTCCAGCTACAGGGGCATGAACAACAGCAACCAAAAAACCTACAACAATAGCACTACTTCTGAGGCAGACAGAGATACACCTATCAGGGGAAAGGGAAGAGGTGAAGCTTAATAGGATTTACCAGGTTGAGGACAACCCTCTACAGCATCACTCAAAAAGCAGAGTGGTTTCACCCCCTCCCAAATCCCTGAAGGGTTTTTTTCAGATACCAGACCACTCCTTGGAAGAATATATTCAAAGGCTCTCTAAAGGAAGCTACAGTGGACCCCCGCCTCTTCGCGGTTCTGGATTCGCAGCTTCGTCTATTCAAGGATTTTTCTGTGGAACATATATACACACTATTCGCGGAAAATTCACCTATTCACAGTATTTTTCGTAGAGAAATATTCACTAATCACTGTATTTTAATATCGTTTTCATGACTAAATGCATTTTTTGTGATAAAAATATTAAAATGCTCAGGTATAAGCGTTTTAAGAGGGTGTTTTGGTGTTTGAACTACCAAAATAGGCAGTTATAAATTTTTAGAGGGTAGGCAGCTATACGCATTTTTAGAGGATGTCAAACATTCGCAGATTTTATCTATTCGCTGGGGGTTGTGGTAAACATCCCCCGCAAATACCGGGGGTCTACTGTATAGACAAAGATGTCTTTGTTTGCCATCAGGCACATATTTTCAGCATCCCCAAGAAGAACTCCTACATATGAAGAGTGATCCTTGACCTATCAAGTCTGAAAAAACACACTGTGCCACACGTTCTGGATGACAACTGCTGCCCAAGTGCGTCTGATCATTCCCTATGAGACAAAGATGCATATTGGCACATTCCTATTGAAGTTCTCTTCCACTCCATCCTCAGGTTTCAGAAACGGAAAGACACACACATTCAAGGTCATGCCCTTTAGTATAAACACTGCCATAAAAATCTTCATAAAATTAGCAGCAATAGGTGTCCAGGAACTCAGAAAAGAGGGACTTAGCTTACTGGCCTACCTAGACAATTATCCTATCTGGGGAGCCACCAAAGAACATGACTATGAAACCTATGATTGGTATTCAAAAGACCTCAGTCGAAAGATTTCATGTGATTGGAAATTTGTTGGATACCAATGAATTCTAGGGGCTGCTAACATTCTTGTCTGGTAGATCCAGTCCTCAGATTGAATCAAGGATGTGAACAGAGTCTGGCTCTTGCATGCCTGGAAGTCAGGTAGTTGAAAAATACTCTGTCCATGAACCTGGAAAACAGCTCTTGCCAAGCAGGTCAACCTGACTACCCTATCCATGCAGGTAGTTATACACAGAGATGTTTCCATGACAGGTTGGAAAGGCAATGGGAAATTATCAGACAGTGGGAAGATGGTTATCTATTTTAAAGAAGTGTCACACCAGTTTCCTGGAGCTGACCCAGGAAAGAGGTTGCTCCCGTAACAGCAGACTCCCTGTTGAGGTGGATGGTAGCCCCAACCCAAAGGATGTTAGGCAAGCCTTCCACTGAAATGATTGCCAACATGCTTCTGCATCCCAAAGTGGACCTACTTGCTCCACATGAGAATCATCAACCCCTAGTGTATGTGTCTCCAGACCTGAGCAGTCAGGAATAAATAGCAAGAGACTTATCTACCTGTACATTGCTAAATACAAAAACTATGACATACAAGGCTGCATTGTCAGAACCCTTGCTTTATGGGTTTGGCACTGATCGGGATATAGAAGATTTTAATTCCCTTCCCCGGTCCTCTGCATTGCAAAGACTGGCTCCTTCCCATAATCTGGTCCCTGAATAAGGTTCTTAAACTCCTGGCATCTCAATTCAGTGTCCTGTAAATTTTCAGTAAGGTTAGCATGTTGCAATATTCATTTATAAAAGGTGTAACCTGAACTGGTGGATACTTTACTATAACTCTATGAAGAATCTATGATCTGGAAGTTATGGAATAGCAAAATATCTAATTATTATGTAAAAAGTATAGCTCTCAGCAGGAAAAGGAGTTCAGGGATCAAATGTGAATGTGAAAGATCTCTGTTAAATTACAGCTTATTAAAAAGTGACAAACAAGAGACCATCCGTCGATGGCCTAAGTTATAACTGCTAATGTTAGGAAACAGAAACCTACCACCACCACGAACCACTCTATCTAAAACATTTGCTGAAACTTTCGTTGGATATTTCTCAAATGTAATACTGTAGTGAGTCAAAACTTTCACCTAGAATAGTTAAAGCTTCAGACTCATTCAGCAAAGTCCTCAAGGAGGTGAGTGCCGTTATATAAATGTTTTCTACTATCATTGGGATATGACTTCCTTAGTATTGGGTGGCAGGTATACCATTGCATTCTGCCAGGGGAGCAATGCAGTGTCAATGCAGAACTAGTAGCTTGCATTTACTTTATGAATCCAAATTTAGGATCACTGCAAGTTCCTTGTCATAACACTGATTAATTAGTCTTTCAAAAATTTCTGAGATTTGAAACTGCAACATTCTCAACACCAGAGCCAATATTCGATCAAGCTGTTTAGTAGCAAGACAAGTGCGAACAAGTTTCATGACTTGCTGATTGCAATCAGGCAGACATATATAAAATATATGTGGTAGCTTTATATTATAAAAATTAGATGAAGTGAATGCAAATAAAGCAGAAACATCATGACAGAAAAGGAATATGCAATAATGGGATACATTACCGACAGAATGCCATAAGCAATTGCTCCTGTGTGACATTACTATAGGTTTTAAAGGTGTTTATGAATTCTGGTCAGATCTGCATTCGGCTACCATGGCTAACACTACATAATTTGTAATGAATGAAGATACATTAAATCGTGTTTCAGGTGATCTGGGTCTGCTTAACATGCCTATTCCTTTTATTACCTTTGTCACAATTGTTTTTTATTCAGTTATTTTGGTAGCACGACTATGAAAGCAGTGCGGTGAGAATTTTCACAAAAATTTCACCAAGGGCGGGCTTCATGATGGTCAGCACTGTATTAGATTCTAGGAGAGATCACAATCCATTTTTGGAGGAGATGGGACCTTTTTGAGGGAGGATTACCTTAGCATTGTTCAAGGTATAACAAAGCAGAACCCTACACAGCATTACTGTAATTTTGACAACCAAAAAAAAAAAAAAAAATCCGACTGGAGGTAATGTCTCCTCATAATCTCATAATCTATGAGATTCCATCTGGGTCCCATACTAACTTTCTCTGGTTGATAAAAATGTGCTCATAGCAGTTTGATATTGGTGGAGGTATATGTTCTTGGAGCCCTCATTTGCACTTGTTTTAGTGTTTTTTTTTTCAATTTAATAATCTAGTAAAACAAATTTAAATTGGTAAGAACGAAAGTTCATGTATTCATTCCTATTTTTTCTTCTTTAACTAGCCCTTTGTTGGCCGAGTTGGTTGAGCTTCAGACTGTCACTCGATGGGCGGAGTTCAATTCCCGCGGCCGGCTGATGAAGAGTTAGAGAATTTATTTCTGGTGATAGAAATTCATTTCTCGCTATAATGTGGTTCTGATTCCACAATAAGCTGTAGGTCCCGTTGCTAAGTAACCAATTGGTTCTTAGCCACGTAAAAATAAGTCTAATCCTTCGGGCCAGCCCTAGGAGAGCTGTTAATCAGCTCAGTGGTCTGTAAAACTAAGGTATACTTAACTTCTTCTTCTTTAACTGTACAATAATATTTCAGTCAACACAATTCACTACTACTATGCCAGTTTATATATTCAATCACCAACTATACATTGGTGGTAGTACTATAGTAATGGTTGTAAGGCTGATCTGTTTCTTGAAAACTGAGATGTCACTTGTCCTTGTTCCTTTTCTGTAGACCCTAGATATTAACCCTGATATATTCCTAATACTGCAGCCCCTCACTACCATGTGTTTCAGTTCACTCTTCATTGCATAGCACAAGATAATAGCTGACTTTAAAAGACATCGATATTGATTACCCATTTCATATTACATCATGAAATTCTAGAGTATTATGATGATCTTCCTCCTTAACATAGTAAGCCCACGGAAATAATTAATATACTGGGTTAAGTACTTGCACAAAAATATATGAAATGCATATCTAATAACCTATTCCCTTGTGACAACACTGGCTATGGTACAAGTTAAAAAAAAAGTGTAATGTCTTACCTTGTCTCTGACATACAGGGTTGCTGTAGCTTCAACATGTCCTGCAGAATTGTGAGCACGACAAATGTATTCACCTTCATCAGACCCTTTCACATGTTGAACTCCAAGACTGATTCCTGTTTGCATATCCTGAAGTTAACTATTTGAAATGAAATTATAATGTTAATAAATAAGAGCTCACTACATTCTGCTTTAATCATTTCATATGTCATGTAGAAATAGGAGAGAATACTATTTATAGAACCAGGGCAACAATCAGATGCACTAACGTTATGACCTTCACAAAACATAAGTTACAAAAGGAAACCAAGTACACTTGCTCAGAATTTTGTCTGCTAAACTGATAAGACAATGTTCAGTGACGTAATGCAAGTAATTCTACTGATACACAAAATACTTATGCATATAAAAATATGAATTTTGTTTCAGGAACTCCTGTTTTAACATAAACCGTGCTAGAAAGTAAAATTAAAACATATAAAACCTACATACATAGAATCTACTGGTCACAGTTTTGACAAATATGTTTTTCACTCCTTTTGTTGTGTAGTTGTGACAATACTCTACAATTAAAAACCAGTTCATCAGTCCTGTCTTTTACTTTTGGATAAATAGCCATAAACTTATTACTACTCAAAACATAGAATGCATCCACAAGCTATAGTAATATTATCTACAAGTACTTTCTATGGGGAAATATATTCTAGGCCATATTAAGACTTACCACCCACAGAGATTGTTAATCTACCAGAAGGAACAAGAAGTTGGCCATCTTTGTACCATGAAATAAGGGGAGTAGGTGCACCATCAGCTTGGCAGGAGAAGACTATACTTGAGCCCGGACTTGTATATTGGTCATGTGGTTCCATTGTGATTGTCGGGCGGACTAGCAAAAGAAAAATGATGGTAAAATTATTAGTTCTTCATATTTTCAAGAAATCTGCCTTTACTTTACTTCTAGCATTTAAGGACAAATCCTAGCTTTTAGGTATGTAAATAAACACTGAATTTCACTAAAAGAACAATTTTTCATATTCAGTCACAGATGAGTCTTAAAAATTTAAATTATTATTAGCTAAATGAAAATAATGTAAGGCAAACTGTTTTTATAAAAATAGTATTGTAAGATTTTGGATTAAAATAGCAGGACCAATGCTAAAAGAAGTCTTTTGCTCATTGGAACATAAGATAAACAAGAGTGCATTAAGTTCAGCTCATAAATAAACAATTAAAATATACATTGCCAGAAAGAAGTTCAGAAAAATACAAGAGGACAATAATGAGAACTTGATTTAAACTAGATTAATGTTACAAGCTGCTAAAAAAAAAAAAATGATAAACTCCGCTATTTAAAACCGAACTCCTACAGCTTTACTGCCAGTTCTTATAAGAATCAGTCAGAAGTATCATCAGCAAGTGGTCAATTATCCTCACATACCAATACCATACTGTACATCTTGGATGCATTTTAGATCTTTCTGTTTATTAAATGAAGGGCTTCAACTCAGCAGTTTTTAGGTTCTCCCTCCTCCTTCCTTTCAACACCTCAGCATTATACACCCATTGGAACGGCCCACTCTAATTCATGCTGTAAACATGAATGACCAAATCGCCTCAACAGAATCTGATAAATATTTTCAACTATGCAAATTCTGTTGGCCTTTCTCGCACTTACCATCGACATTTCTTCAGCTATATCAAACTTAAATATTTACTTATTTATTACACCAACAACTCTCGTCACTGAAACACCATCAATCCTACATTCTTTGAAAAGCGCCATTTTTGCTACAAAAAATCCAATTTGAACATTTCTCGACATGATTAATAACAAAGATATAAAGTAAGCATAAACAACAGACAGATGAGAATGACCAAAAACATACCAATTTCCGGAAACGAAGGGCAACAATTTTTCTGCTTATACCTTATAAAGCCCACAATAACCAAGCAACACACTAGTCATTAATATATAAAAATAAAACTACTTAAGTGCCAAGTTCGTTGAAAAACTGGTAGCAAAAGGATTATAATATCTGTGGCCTAATGGAAAAGTAATAGAAAGGGATTACGATAAATAAATGATAACCTGATATAACGCCAATAAATAATTTTACACTCCCTGATATCAAAAGGACCAAGATGGTGATGCTAATTTGTGATGCTACTACTCAGTTTCACACAATATACAGTACCATATGCTGAATCTTTGGCCTCGTCTCATTAGAAGTGATTGAGTTTAGGAGTTTGAAGACATATAATAAAGGAAATTAGGTAATACATAAGTACCAAGATATCTAGGTAATACTGTTCCTTTCAAAAGTTCTTCAGTGAGAGTAAAAATGGGTCACTAAAAGGATAAGGATCTGACCATGTGGCAGTTATTTCTGTTGATAAAAGTTTAAGAATAGCTAATTAGGAAGGAGTTAGTTACAAACTCTGACTTTGGCCACTTTTACCATGTGTTCATCACCATGAAATAATTCTTACCATTATCTAACTTGAACCTACTTTGCTTGACCTTGTTTGTCTTAAATATACAATTTGTTACACAAGACTTCTTTCTGTTATTGGCAAACTGCCCTCCATTCATTCTTTGCCCTTTTTTTATGTATACATCGCAGGTAAAGGTCAGGACAACCTCTGTCCCTAATATTAATCAAAGTCAGCAGTAGACTTGCTCATCTGAGGGCCACATTTAAGCAAAATTGCATTTTTATCATTATGAGAAGCCTAAAGCCATAATCTGCTTTGCTTGTTCACAGTGCACACTGCATGCACTTCTTGCCATGGTCTTCATCTGCTGCCTCAGAAATCTTCAAACAACTAAACCAGCTATTCAAAACCCATCATTCAAAACTACTCAGATTAAGTATTATTTTGATATCCTAAAATAACAAGTCAACTGAATTACATACAGTAGAGCATAAATGAATGATCAGGAAGCAGATCTGCACAGATCTACACAATTGGTTACCATTAAAAGAAATGAAACAAGAGTTCATGGTATGAGAGGAGGCTGTTCCCCAAATGGAATAGGGTTTACAGAGGCCTCAAAAGTAATATATTCTATATACATAAAAATGTATGTATGTATGTATGTATGTATGTATGTATGTGTGTGTGTGTTCCAGCAAAACTCTGAAATGCATTGAGCAATTTCATCCAAACTTGGTATACATATGACTTACTATCTAGAAAAGAGTAATATTGGGGTAATACATCACTAGCATTAAAGGGGGTGGGGGTGAGAAGGACTTCTCTGAAATGGGGCTGGTTCTACCTGTAGACTTAGTAACTAAATAAACTCCACGAATTTATCATACATCATTTCAGTATACATATGACTTATCATCTGGAAAAGAATACTGTGGGGAGGTAAGACATCAATGGCACCAAAGGGGGTGGGGGTGGGAAGGGGTGACGCATAAAAATAACCGAAAACAACAGATATTAGTTGCTAATCCATAGTTTTCGAGGTCACTGAGATGATTGGTGACACTCCCAATACCATTTAAGTCCAAGTTTAGATCTGTCAAAAATGACAGATATTAGTGTCTAATCCATAGTTTTCGTGGTCACTGAGATGAATAGTAACACTCCCAATGACCTTTAAGTCCAAGTTCAGCCCCGATAGGAATGGGGGGTGAGGAGTGAAATATAAAATGTCAAAAATGCTGGGCAATGTAAATGAAGCAACTATCTTAACAGGAGAGAGAGAGAGAGAGAGAGAGAGAGAGAGAGAGAGAGAGAGAGAGAGAGAGAGAGAGAGAGAGAGAGAGAGAGAGAGAGTTTATTGGTTGTCATTCAGATTTTTCCCAGGCAGTGCCGGGTTGGTCAGCTAGTTATTTTATAAAAAAGAAGACACCTTTGGACTGCTTAGTTTGCATTCCTCTTCTTGATGGCTCACATTCTGGGGTATTGCTCCCTGCTCTTACGAAGAAGCACAGGTAAATACTTACGAAAGAGCACATAATATTATGTAAGCATATAACTTCAGCAAAAGCAGAAACATATTTAATAGACAGCTCTCATAGCACATCTTGTCACTGTGAAGAAAATAAAACTAGATTTGCTCTCAGATCCATCCCATTCCTAAATATAATTACCTCTAGACTGTCCCTTTGCCAAACCCCTCCTTGAAATTCCATATAAAACCATGAATAATTTCAGAGACATCTTGTGGTCTAACAGAGAACAAACAAAAAAGTAAAACAGAGACACATGAGAATGCAAAACTTCATCCAGCCTTGAAGAAACACAGCACACACACACAAAAATAAGGTTACATAAATAGCAAGGAATGAAGAAAAGAGAGAAAACATCGCCAGTGAATTTTGTAGCAATGTGGTTTTAAAATACAAAATCTTGTTGTCAACACCTGCAAATGCAAAGATCTTCTGAAAATCAAATGATATGCAAGAATAATCGGGCCAGAAAAGTATAATGCTCGTGTCTCCAAAAGACTTTTAAATAGTTACACAATAATATGCCTTCTTCATAATTAACTCGCAAAGATAATTACAATTCATGAGGAAATTTACCACTTGGTTGTAGTATCTCTAGCACTAATTACCGGGACTGAAAGATTTAAATCTCTTTTGTTTTGCTGAGTGAATGAGAGTAAAACTAGAGCTTGAAGTTTGTATTAATGTTTGTATTAATAATTTCATCACCAGGAATGCTTTTACATTACCATTCTGAAGATTTGGATTTAAGTGGTGGCCTTAGTGTTAGACAAGCAGAGGGAAAGTAATTATTCAGCAATCTTCAGTTTCAACCTCATAACAATGTACATCATGTTGATTTGTTCTCTTTTACCTAAAACTCTTAATGTGGCTACTGCAGAGACTCGTCCTAAATGATTTGCCGAGTGCAGCGATAGATTCCAGCATCCTGGCGTTCAGCAGACGAAATAGAAAACGTTCCTCTGCTAGAAACCTAGAAAGTAGAACTGTGATTAGTATACAGTTACTCTGAATAAAGAAGATACACTTGACACTGTCCACATAGTAGTGCAGTATCATTACTATGATCATTACACCAGACATATATTAGGTGATCCTGCAGTTAATTTATCAAGATGAAAATGGTGATCAGTTTTACAGATATACAAACTCTCCAGTAAACATTAGTTTTAATCTGCAGACTAATTACTCAACAACAAAATTAATAAGCAACTTCTGCGAAGTTACCAGCATAGATTAATTAAAAAGTTTTTAAGCTCAATGATTCAACATAATTGACTCTCACACTAATTGTTTGTTTGCATACCTAATCAACAAACTGAAATTAATTTTCTGCCTGCACGCCAAGACAAAATGAATCAACTTTCCTTTCAAAACTGATCACACAGACCTGGCAGACCAGCATAATTTTTACATAAACAACCTGGCAATTACCACACTCAATCTGCCCATGTCCTACCACTAAAAAGCCACCACTAACAAAGCTTTGCTCTACCTTCAAAGCTTAAGGTCGACCTCCACTAGCTCAGACACAGCATAATTTCCACATAAATCTCTG
>NC_089741.1:2817888-2828889 GCF_040412425.1 Macrobrachium rosenbergii | reverse complement strand
AAGATCATTGCTAAATTTGTATGAAATGTTAAGAGAGAAATATTGCATATCATATATAATGACTTATAGATTAAACCAAGATGTGCTAGAGCATTTCTCTGCTTGTGTAAGACAAATGAGAGCATGCTATGAACATCCATCCCCAATTCAAATAAAAAATCGGTTAAGGGCATACATATTAGGAGAGACGTTACCTTAGTTGGTAGCAAGTATAATACCCAAAAAGAGAATTGTGATACGAGTTTATCTGAGGGTACGTTATTTCATTGTTCTGAAACCTCGTTAGCTAGTGACCAGGAAACGCTTCATGAAGAATTATGCTTGTCTGCAATGCTGTTCTCAGTTCCAAACGATGATGACTTTATAAATGAAGCAAAAAACCAAGTACTGATAGTGATACACCAAATTTTGATGAGTCAATTGATTTTGAAGATGCAATGGAGAATGAGGGATTATGTTATGTCGGTGGATACATTGCACATAAATTTCCACAATACCAGTTTTTAAGTACCATTGTAAAGCCTGGTGACAATCCCTGGATTAATTACGTTTCTAGGGAAAAAAGAAAAATTGATGCAACCAACTTTCAATTTTTCTGAAAAATTAAAATTATGGAGAAGCTCTTCCAAACGTACCATGGAGAGAAAAACCTGAGGGCAGGTAGAAATTCTGTCAAGACTTTAGTAGGTGAAATCACGAAATTTGTAGTTCTACCACCAGACGTTGTAACATTTTTTGTGCGATGCAGAATTTTCTTTAGAATGCATATCCTGAACCAAAATATGAAAAACACACGCAGTGAAAATGCAAGTTGCCTAACAACATAAATTAATAGAACAAGGGTTCTCAGAAAATTATATGATACATGTATATAATTGCTATGTCCAACTATTTACCATTTATCAATGGTTAAGTAATAACATGAATTCTATATATCACCTATAAAATTGTTTCTTAATTATATTCTTCATGTTATAGTAAAGATCAGTATTCTATGAATGAAATAAATCTTTTATTACCCTTCCATTACCTTTAAAACGATTGAACTGTTGTATTTTGCTTAAAATCTTTTGGTTTATAAACATTCCCTTCTGTGTCTTTCTCTGACCACCTCGCCGGTGACGTAGGTGTAGCTCCGCCTACCTGCGCGTGAACAGACCTCCTTTCTTAGGCTATGGTCGCTTGCGCCTTGCGTTCTGATCGCTGTCATTGTCTTAGAGTAGTGAGGGTAGGTCCTTCCTGGTCAGCATCGGTGCCCACATCAGGATTCCATTGCTAAAAACTTCATCCTGAGCCTCTCATGACAGGCCATTCATCCATAACAATCTTTTTTCGAAATGTCCTTTTGATGACTTTTATAACTTTTTTTTTCCAGAACGTTTGCACTTGAGCGTTATTTTTCTCTCTTTTCATATCTCATGTTACAGCTATAAAGGCATGTTGGAAAATATGCAACACTCCTGTTGTAATTACAAATGGACATATGCATGTATACAGTACATCTGTGGATCTTTTAATCATAACCTAAAGCACGACACCGCACTCCATGTGCGACAAAATATATTTCTTGTTAAGTGAGCGATATGGTTTATGATAATACAATGAAACGAATGCAATTTTTTTATGTATGCCCTATCTTTACATGCATGGTTTGTCTAGCTCCTAGGCCTGTTAAATCTCTCTTCAGCTAAAATAAGGATTGCCCAATTAAAAGTGGTACCAAAAAACTTCTAATATTGGCTATCAAAAATTAGTTCTGATAATAAACGATTCCAATGTGTGTGTGTGTGTGTGCGCGCGCGAATCCATATGAACCGGAAGCAAATCGAGTTGAAGGGCTCATTTGTAAATACAGCACCACACAGAATTAGACATATCAATGGGAAAATGATTTCGCAAGGTGAAAGATTCTCCAATAAAATCTTGTGTATTTTTCAAGTGCACAAGAATATTAATAAAAAAGAATCAGTGACTACTACTATAGCAGTCAATGCATTTGTGCCTGTGTGTGTGTGTGTGTGTTACATACATGAGCAAATATCTTCCTAAAAGGATGGATCACAATCTTCCCTCTTCAAAGACGGAAATATCTTTTATTCTCTCTTCTACGAAATTCTGATTCAAAACTCGTACGTCATATTTAAGTGGTTACTTACGATTCAGCATTCCATGGAAACAGCTGGTCATGCAATAACATAGGTATTACAGTATATATGATTTTACTGTCATTACGAAAACATAAATGACAACTCGTTGGGGTCATTCTGAAGGTATTACTGCTAATTTTGAGTATATACATACATATATATATACAAATATATACAAATATATATAAATATATATATATATATATATATATATATATATATATATATATATATATACACATACATACACACACAAACACACACACACATATATATATATGTATGTATATACTCTTAATTAGCAGTACATACATATACACATATATACATATACATACATACATATATATATACATGCATCAGCCAGGAGAAAGGTGAGAAGAAACGACTTGAACGGAGCACTTTCATGTATTTCTACACCTCATCAAGGTTCAGGTACAAGTGCCAAGGAAACAAATACAAAGTCATAAGAAGACTTCGTGGCAAGACAAACAATGTTAAAAAGATAAACAACCCTAACAATTGCCGAACAGTGGTAATGCTTAACAGCCCACTTGTTTTAAAATACCATTCATTCAGATTTTATCAACTTTATATATACACATATATATGTGTTTGTGGTATGTGTGTGTGTATGTACGTATTTATAAGTAGATTTCATTGCTTAATTTTTCTCTTTCTTTACTCCCATTTTATTGTAGACAGTTATTTTCTTGTCAGTGTTTCATTTCAGCTGCCAGTAAAGTTACCGTTGCTTCTTATGGAATATGAATATCTAATCATCATCGTTACCTCCAACGCCGTGCGACACAAAAGGCTTCGGTAAAATTCCACCATTAATATCTTTCCTGTCCTTTCACTTGCACAAATCTCCACCCATCTCCAGTTTTTTTTTTTTTTTTTTCTCAGAGTTATCACCCTAGTAGGTCTTGGATTTCAAACTTTTCAGGTGGCCGCAGAGTCCATCTGACATTCTCACGTACTACTGCCCCCATTGTCATACTAAGGATATGCCCAAGCCAACTACATCTCCCCTTCATTATTACCTCTTTACGCACACAACTTACATAATTTCCGTAGAATATCCAGCCTGTCCTTGCCTGATTTGCAGTGTCCAGTCTTCCGATAATTCCAACTCAAAAGAACATACACTGGATATCAGTGTTGCTGTATATGTAAAAGACAACCTCATTAATAGTCTGTCTATCAACATCGTTTCACCACTTGTACATACATGTTCTTATTACTTCTGTTTCTTTTTATTCATCTTGAATCACTTCTCTCTATCAAGTAAACTTTGTAAATCACGTGGTGCATTCCAAGTCTGGTTTTATCGTTACCCCATTCTAAACTTTCTCTTCCCTCTCTGACCATTTTTCTCATTATTTTAGCATACATGAGAAGGCCAACATCACAGACGACATAACATTCCCCTGTCGCAGCCAACTATATGCTGCAAATTCACTTAAAAGACTTTGTCAACATTAACTTTGCATCTGTTCGGTTCACGGAACAGTTTTAATATTTAATGAGATAATCATAGTGACGTAAGATCTTCCATAATACTGGTCTATAGACGCTGTCAAGTCCCTCCTCTTAATCAGAAAGGGATTTTTAAATTCCATACTCTGCTGTATGTACCTTAAAACAGATATCTGATCTGAGCAACTCATGTCTTTTCCAAAATCAGCTTGCCCACCTCCAAGGATTCTGTCTGTTACTTTCTCCTGCCTGTTGAGAATGAGCAAACTGTATGCTCAATTTTCTTAACACTGCAGTTAGAAATGAAGAGCTGAAAGTATTTTCCTTACAACACAGGCCGCCAATAAATGCCACAACCATCCCACTTCAGGATGAGAAAGTTTGTGAAGCTGAATATATCTTTCACTTGCGTCATGCCACGTGAACATATAGCAAAATCTCCTTGAAACTGCCAGATGTTAGTTACTATAGAGGTACGAGCTCAGCACAGAGGCCACTTCAGAGGAAATGCATTTCATCTCTCAAAACAAGATAAAGGGTAAATGAAACGGATATCCGTGTGTATACTTCTCCAAATTTGACGACCGTGTTGGGGCAGACTTTCCAGATACTGAACGTAGCAGTTTCTTGTAAAATCTTCATTGCAACGTTAGTAAATTTAATCTGTAAAGGTATAAAATTCTGTAAATTTCGGTGATTCATTCAAAGAACTCCAGGACTGCAATTTGAACTCCAAATGCCCATTGACTTTGAGATTTTACAGTTGCCTTTATCTTGTTTTTTTATTTATTGGCCATATCGAGACCAGAAAGAGTGCTGTTAATTAACTTGTCAATACAAAGGGAAAGAAATATATTTTGAATGGAACATAGAAAACCTTTGCACTGACTTCTCCCTAATGTTAGAAAAAGATATTCACTCGGAGGTGAAAGTTTTCCAGGGCAGCCTCGCTTTTAGCAGCCAGATGATGTTGTATATTGCCTGGTCGGTTTTCCATCGTGATACTCTATGATGTGAAAAAAAAAAAAAAATTTGAAATGCCCTTTGCCTTTTAAGAATTGTTCCCATGCATATGGCACATGAGGTTTGATGTCTGAGTAAGCATTCCCCATCATTTTTCAATGAATACCCGGTCCCACTGACTGTACAGCACTTCGATAGCCGAGTGCCTTTGGGAGGAGGGCTATAATATATTTTCTCTCCGGAGGTCTCGGAGAGAATGTTATAAGTTCAGCGGCATATTTAATTTTACGGAAGGGCTTGTTGTCCTTCACAACACAATGCTCAAATTTCACTTTGCTTCCTCTTATATTAGTACTTTAATAACATTTACACTACATATCAATAAACTGTTGGTTGCTAGATTATTCAAAGGTAAGCATGGATGGTATGTGTTATATTTCTACACAAAGTCAATTAGGGTCATAATCTCTTACTATATCTGATTTAAGAACAGCGTCATCATCTTACATCCCTACGATCCTCCTGGTGGCACTGGGTCAACACCTTTCTCTCTCGTCTACTCCTCTTACTGAATCTATCCTCAAACAAAGGTCTACTGTAATAAAACGCCGAGATACAAAACTAGACTTTATTTGCAAATTTAACGAAAGTATTTCAGCAAAAGCTACGGTCATGAAATGGAGTGACAAACACCCCCATACAAATGGAAATCATAACTAGAGGAAATTCACTCACAATCCATCAAAGTAATGATTCTAGACCAACCAATACTCGTGACTAACACCCTGGTCACCAAACAAAATAAAAAGTCATAATTATTCTAGACCAAAATAAATGTCATGGGCATGTTACAAGAACACCACTTCCAAAATACTCGTCCTCACAGGACGAACCCAGAATTCCTGTTAAAAGAAACATATCATATATTGAAACCTGAAATGGTGTATGAAAAAGTCATTTAAAACAGAAAAAATGCATAATGGCGAACAGAACGGGAAAATGCATAATGGAAATCAGAGGAGTTTCACTGCGACACAACTTGGGTATTCCACATAATGTCTGGAAAAAATATGAGCGTTAATGAGCTGTCTTACTCACTTCCTATGGCCGCAAATGACCGATCTCACAGTGGCTGTTCTTATCCACTAACACTCCACAACGAGCTAATCACGCAGCCGCAAATCGAAGTTCATAGCCATTGTATGTTCCTCTCATAACATACCATTAGAGAGTGCACACATGTATTCACTCACTTAATAACCCCCTCCCCGGAAGCGTGACGACACCGGTTCAATGATCGAAGGACCACAATGCTTCGATCAATCTGTCACGTTGCCTCCACACATCTTGGCTATGATCAGAAGGCAGAAATGAACGCGTCAGATACCCACTGTATCTAACTGTGAAACCTCAATGTCAACCTAAATGCACTTGCACCGGATATATCTTTCACGGGCCAGCACATAGTTCGCTACAAGACTTAATATATGCATGTCAGGTTATGTGACTTTTTTATGCTGGTTCTTTTACACAATAAGACTTTGGGATTCCGGCATCGATGACACATGTTGCGATGCCAGATATATCTACTTAATCATTCCATCAAGTATCCACGTTAAAATTATGTAGCCCGTATTTTCCAATTATTATAATCAATATTATTGATGCATAAATTAAAGGCCCATAAAAATAAATTAAAAATGTATGACCATTCTTTATAGGTCCTTAAATCCATTTGTAAAAGATGGATTACCCCATCAAGGCTTATCTACTGTATACATGTGTGTATGTCTACATCGATACATACCTGATGGTAAGTTTAGTCATGAAATTCTTATGGAAAAGTATTTTTACTGTTTATTACTGTTTTGTTTCTCATGCCAAAAAGAAATATGAATTACATCTTTTATATTTTGACACTGGATTCTTCAGCCATGCTTAGACATTAAGCCTCAAAAAGAATGCTGGATTAAACTTTCACTCACCCCTCAGGGCACCCTTGTGCTACACATGTATCGTTTCGTGAAGCTTCGCTTCTCACAGAATGAGGAGAAGGAATCTCTTGGGGCCACTGACACCATATAATACCATTATCTAAACGTTATAGACCCTAAGGCGAGAGGAGACTTGTGAAAGAAGGCCACATGAAATGGGGTCATAAAAATGGGCCTAAACCACCCACCACCTGACAGGCCTCTGCTCAGACACTTCAGCCTGATGGCTCAGCTCACCTGACTGACACCCTCACGAGCCCGTTCACATTAAATTCTCACCGCGCGTTTATCGAACCTATCAAGATCGTCGAGGATTAGGGTTATTCAAGCGAATCAAGCTGTCCCACATCTAAGAACACACGCCATACACTGTGGAAGGAGGAATCATAATTTAAACGCCAAGAAACGCAGTATTCTTTCAATTCCTTCAGCGAAATGCAAAAGAATGAGAGTTAAAGTTAAGTATACCTTAGTTTTACCAGACCACTGAGAGAATGAGAGACAAAAGAGTTACCTATGGCAGGGCTTGTCCTCCCGGAGGAAAAGAAAGAAAGAAGGATGTTAGAAAAAGAATCTTCGTGTGACACTCGATATGACACTGAATGACTTTTAACTTGATCAACATTTTGTCAGGGAGTAAGGAAACAGGCCATACAGCCTCCGTCCTCCAGTGTCATTTTCAGTGCCTTTTGTGATAAGCAAGAGAACCAAAGAATCAAGATGGTGTTACTTCAGACAGCTGCTCTCTTTGTCCCTTTATATTTTAAAAATCGCAAGAAGAGTTAATAACAGGAGCTGACTGATGAACTACAGTGTATAATTATGGTATCGTGTTAATTAACAGACCCTCAACCATTAGGAAAAGAAAGTTTTCTATCCTCAGAAGGCACTACAAATAACACATTGATTTTCCTAAAATGTGATAAACTGAACTTGTCCTCATACTTTTGTAACAAAAATATTATGATTTAGCACATGGTAATAGATAAATAATCCCGGAAATCATAAAATATAGAAAGGACTCAATCACAAGAGGGTAATAAATACATAACTCTGGTTATGTTGTAAAAGTGGAATTCTTGACCGTCTTTCGCCGTGATCAGAAAATATAATATACTGCGTCAGAACAGAGAGAAGGATGTGTTACCAACTCCTATTTTTTATCATCCTTCATGCTAAATTATCATATTTCTCATTTGCAGTCGCATAAATAAGAATTTTCTGTCAAGATGCTCTTTTGTCTGTCAAAATCTACTTGCATAAACTTTCAATTATGACCAGGAGACGACTGCCTGAGTCCCGATCGGATATGCGGCGGCCAGGCTTCCAATGGTTACGTTTCGAGAAAACCCGCCACTAAATTCTGTTCTAAATCGATGCAAAAATAAAACAAGTAAAAATGCGAAGTTTCTTCGGCCCAGTCAGTTTTCTGTACAGCGTATAATGCTGTAAGAAAACTCTCGATGTGCTGCAGTATGAAACTCTCAGTCACGACCGGTCAGCGCTCAGTTGCTCCCCAGATGCGGTCAAGTGAAGATGCGTCGGCGGCTGGAGGTACGATTCATGGCTAACCCAACCTTAAATAAAAATAAAACTACTGACGCTAAAGGGCTGCAATTTGATATGTTTGATGATTGGAGGTGGATGATCAACAGGTCTCTAGCCTCAGTAGTTTTTAAGATCTGAGGGCGGACGGACAGACAAAGCCATCTCAATAGTTTTCTTTTACAGAAAACTAAAAGTAGAATTTGATGCATTTGGGTCTCGACATACCGCCTGATAATATCGTTTTCACCCTATTTTACATACATGAAAACAAAGCAAGAAATCAGGAAAGGGGCTTACAAGCAAATAAATTTCAGAAAAACTCTGAGAGATCTATAGCATATAAGGACTAAAGGGATTTAAGATCAAGTCAACTTTACACCACCATATAACTTATGTAAAATCGAACCAGAAAACTCATTCTATTTCCTTTTTGTTATCTTTACTTTCAGTGTCACAAACATCCAACTAAAACCTTATAGTAAAAGAAATTGGTCCACTACCGAAAAAATAGCCACCCCCCAAAAAAAAAAATTAATTAAGGAAATAGCGGAACATTTGGCTATGCAAAAATAAAGTGATGTATTCACTGAAATAACCCTTTTCAAATCTGACAAGGAAGATGGAGGAAAAATACCACAGATAAAAATGCAAACTAAACTCCAAAAAAATGACGTATGCATCTCTACGACTTATTATAAGACAAAATAGAAGTGCCTGGACACTACCTCCGAGTCATAAATCTTCCTGAAAAATTCCGGACCACCACAGGAGGTTTATTCTTATTACAAAGCCAGGGATTGGAAACTGGGAGAGAATACACATCATGTAGTACATCTTACAATGACTATACAGGTCTGCAAGAGTTAACCTTGCAACAATCGCCAAGATAATGAAAAATCTAATACTTTTTAAAGACCTATTAGACACACATTTTACTAGAAAACCTGTTCCTTCGTTACTCACATGGTTACAAACCCATTAGTGAAGACTGAAGGGGCACAGAAACAATCAAAGAAAATGTACACTTCTTAGTTGCAAAAAAACACAATGGTGCCAATTGCTGGACAGCTACCGCATCCTTCTATCCATTAATCGTGGGAGGTCCTCATGGCTGAAGCGACACTTGATGTGAGACAGATTTATAGAAACCTTCACTTGGCCTGGTTAGAGAAAGAAAGATGCTTACGTTACGATGGAAACGTTATTGTCTATTTTCGTTGGGATGTGGGACTCAACGACATGGGCAGTGAGGGAGTCGAGGGTGTGAAAAGATATGGTAGATCCTGCATTTTTGAATTTATCATTTCCAAAGAAAATCTCGGACCGAAGATAGACGCATTATTCACAAGTGTATGAACACATCTTCACTCTCTGCTTTCTCTAGTTTTGCTCTCTGTGATTACGTTGTTTCCACAATACACAACGGATATGCCGCGTAGATATTGCTGTCATTCAGAATGGGCTAATATTTTATAATCACTTCAGACAAATGCATCAGAAATAGCTCCAGCTGACTCTAATTTACCCACGATCTAGAGTTTTACCAAATTATGAAAACTATCAGCGTAAAACGATGAACCCCGCCACAGTCCTTTCCTTATATAAATGAGTAACTAAAAACCATAATACAAACCTTAAGAACACTTCCTAGTGTTTCCTATAATATTTTCAGTTCAGAAATACAAAAGCCTTATTTTACTCTAGATTCGCATTAATTTTCTATTTGTATATTACATCTCTCTCTTCTTCTGTTTCAACAATACTGCTGTTTTTTTATCTTCCTTAGTATTATTTTTATGTAGGAAACATGAAAATGCCCCAGTGTTCTTTTTTTTTACGTATATAAAACCCACAAAGAAAATGATTACTTAACAAGCAATGACGGTCGAAAAAAGAAGCTAATTGGTTATAATCAACATCTATTCTAAAGAAAGGACAAATGCAAAACATTCACAATCTAGAATAGGCGCCAGAAAAGTTCTTTACAAAAGACCCTAAGGCTAATAACACACACTGAAAGGGCCGCAGGACAAACATGACGTGAGGTCCTTTAAGAAGAGTGATTTGTGTAACCGCTTCATTGCTTTGAAGACTGCACAGCGCAAGAAAAACTTAACCAAAAAATAAAATGTTTTTCATCATATTCAGCTTTGGTCAGTATAAAACAAGGATTGTGTACAAGCAACGAATTTAAAAGTATATTCGGGCCTCTAGGAAAGAGCCAGTAATGCGTCAATGATCTGCGCTTTAGGGAAACTGAAGTTAATCGTCATGGGGTATATATCTTGTACGATTATCTTTGCTGGTTGCGAAAAAGCACTGGGATGAATAAACTAAAACCTGCGAATGACATTGACACGCCTCCAATCCCTCGAGGTTTCTTTTCTTTACAGCATTAAATATACCACAAAGTATTATCATTATTATTAGTATTATTCGTCGATAGTATTGCTGCCGTACTGTTCTCAATTCTAATGCATACTGTATTGTACTGAGCTGAAATAAAGGCTATTATTGTTTTTATCATTATAAGTGTCGTTACTAATGCTACCGTATTCTTCTCTGCTCTAATTCATACTGTCCTGATGGTTAGATACTGAGTTGACATAAAGTCAATTAGCATTTTTACGAAGAAACGCCTGCTGTGCTTTACGCGCCCCCATCCCATCCATCTTCCAAGAAAACACATGGGTTCTAACACATGATCCTAGATCTCCGCACCTGGACAAACAACTTTGGTAAATGGCAAAACTCTCATTATGCACACATCCGGGAAGGGGTGACCCAGATACCCTATTCCCCTAAGCCCTCAGGATCATCTAGAGCCATTTCTCCCTCTACACCCTTCCTTCCTCCTGATCTCTACA
>NC_089741.1:2760386-2807388 GCF_040412425.1 Macrobrachium rosenbergii | reverse complement strand
TTTCTGCTCTGGTTTAAGGTTAAAGCATTGCGCTGTTTATTTTGCTTCTTCAGCTTTTTGTGATGTTTTTAACGTTTTATGTATGACGCAAATACGAATTGAAATGATCCAAAATGGAATGAATTCTCTCCTAACGGAAGACTCGACGATGTTGAAACATTCGATTTACAGCATTTCTATATATAATTGTAATTCTTTATTTTCCTCTTTAGCTATCATGAAATCGAGTTGTTTTGACCGTCTCGCTCTAAAGAAGACACTTCTTGGTTTCTAACTTCCCTACAGACTTTATCTTGATCTTCGAAATAACCGGCGTAATAAGTTTCATTGAATGTCTTTCCGACTCGTGGACGCCTGTGTTCGTCTAAATAGATGGCTGCGAACCGTCGTTTTCAGCCTTTTGACAATGTCAGGGCTGCTCCTGCAGATTAAACAAACGCTATTTTATAGTTTGGTGTAGCAGTTCTTTCTTCTTCTTCTTCTTCTTCTTCTTCTTCTTCTTCTTCTTCTTCTTCTTCTTCTTCTTCTTCTTCTGCAGCGGATGGCGAGTGTTGAGTGGAACTCGCGAGTTTCATACTTACTTGTCATTTCTTTCCAATTTAGTAATAAACAGTTTTGTCTCTCTTACTCACCAATAAATGATTTTCCTTTTTTGTATGATGGGAAACCCTTCTTCACATTCTCTCTCGAAAGCTATTTTCTTAATTTTCCATCTATTATTTATTTGTTTTCCCCTTTGCTTTCATTCCGTTAAACGCAGAAATGAATTACACAGACGGGTGATATGATATCATGATGATGTCATCGCTTTGCGAAGAGTGAAAGTTCTTCAGACCTGTAGCGGCATTGTATTCAAAGGCAGAAACAGCTTGTAATGACACCACAAGGTCAGTTGCTGCTGCACGGAAGGACAGGTGTCGAGGCACCATTTAAGTGTAGAGAAATAAATCCTTGGCAATTTAGCCGATGTTTTACCACGTTCCACAGTAGACAAGACCAGGTTTTACACACAGCCTTTGCCTTGTCCGCTGTTTGTTTTCACGGGTTTTCTACGGACACCGATGCCAACGAATGTCTTCGGAATAGAACGAAGACTTAGTCGGGCGATGGTTTATTCGAAGAGAAATGGATGGAGTGTATAATTAAAGGTCTGGTAGGTAAAACGGAATATTAATAAAATGTTTTATAAGGTAACAACCGCATTACCTTTTTTTTCAAACATACACGCGGCTAGTGATATTTGATGGAAAAAATCTGTAAATTTTGCTCTTTGCCGATTTTTCTCATATTCCACTTTAATGGAATTATTTGTACGGTGTCGAGTCTTATTAGATGAAAAATGTTTAGACTGTGGGGCTCGAGAGATATTGTAGCATAAGACTAAGAAAAATAGGTCTGTAAATTCACCGCTTCGGGTATGACGTGGGACTGAGTGACATCATCCCCAAATGCCTTTCCCGCCTACTCGGGCTTCTTGATTCCCAAGGGACACACGCGATTATCCTAAAACTGTCTCTCTCTGTCTCTGCAACTGTCTCTCTCTCTCTCTCTCTCTCTCTCTCTCTCTCTCTCTCTCAGAGGGACAAGAAACATTGATGAAGGACACTTTTGCAAGTCGGTTTCTTGGTGGTGAATGGTGAGACCATGTTCGTGAGTATCCAGTTACTTGTTTTCATGAAGACGTGAATATCTTTAAGTCACCCTTCGCATTTCATGTTCTTTCAAGGCGTGAATTTGCTCTGTAGTTTTCATTTTTCTGAATATACCTTGGTCAAGTGGTGACATCATTTTCTTTTAATATAATTCTCCTTTTCTTCTCCTGTGTCGTTTATTTGTTATTGTGATGTGTAGGTTTTTTATGTTAGTGGGGTTATGTTTTAATCTACCATTGAAGGCATATTCGGGAATAAGGGGGAGCCAAAAGTGCAGGTTGTCAATAAATTAATGAAAATGTGAATTGAACGACCGTTCAGAAACTGCGTTCGAAGTCCCAGCCGCCTCCTGTTCGCTCTGTAGATTTTATTTTGAGTCAGGATCGACGAAGACACGAATATCACTGCCATATCATGCCAGGGTTTGTATTGCACTCATATGGCGGGTCGATTTCATTGCTGGGTCTTGCTTGAGACGTATGTGACATAGAGAGCGGAAAAGGTATCTATTTATGCATAAACGCACTCACTCACTTTCACACACGCACACACACACACACACACACATATATATATATATATATATATATATATATATATATATATATATATATATATATATATATATATGTATATATATATGTATATATACAGTGGCGGCAAAATTAATATTTACAGCAAAAATGCAAAAATAATCTTAACATCAAATGTTTGTTAACTTCAAAATTGTGCGGCAGCCATGCCACTGTCACCAGAGATTTGTGGTATGGTTGGCAGATTCCTTGGACCCATATGAGTGGGAAAACTGGCGGGAATTGTCAGTGCTCGCTGAGCTGTTGGTGTAAGATGATTTGTAACAAGTTGCTCTGTCAGCCCCTGACTTGTACATTTTTCAGTCATCTTTGGCAGCCCACAGCTCAGTTTGTCATTGACATAATGGGACGCCTTGGCTACAAATGCGAAGAAAAGGTATGTGCCTCTTGCTCAGCTGGAGCAGGAAGTCTCTGTGATTCGTGTGGCCAGAGATATTGGTGTTTCTCCAAGCTATTTACAGTCCGGAAAACTGGTGGAAACCAGGTTGGGATGACAGGCAAAAAGACTTCTGAGGACAGATAAAATTTGAAGAGGGAAGCATTGAATAATCCTTCAATTACAGCAGCTGCACTCAAGAAAAAGGATCCTGATCTGCTTAAAAACGTCACTGTTCGTACGGTAACATTGTCTGCAGTGTGACCTGGGACTACTTCATGCCACCATTGCAAAGAAGCCACCTCACAGATGCAGGCATGAAGAAGAAAAAGGCGCTTCTGTAAGAAATATAGCACTGACCAAAGAACAATGGCGTGACGTTATATTCTCAGATGAATCAAATCTTTCCAGAATGGTTAGAAGTGCCAGCAATGTTGTGAGGAGGCCCAAGAGTGTGTCCCGATACCATCACAAGTTTACCATAAAAATCGTGAAGCATCCACAGAGTGTTATGGTGTGGGGGCCTTTAACTGGTAAATTGGGTAGAGCTGGGTTGTATTTCTTGCCAAAGGGGGAAACAATGAAAGGAACAACATATTTAGAGGTGCTTAAGGACCACATGTTAAGAGTTTTACAGTTTACATGATTCTTACAGTAATAAAGTGGCTTGCAGAGAACAATGTATCTGTTTTAGAGTGGCCAGGCAATTCACCTGACTTAAACCCAATTGAAAATGCCTGGAAAGTTATTAAAGACAAAGCTGCAGGTGCCCAGCCCTCAAATATGGCTGAGCTTAAGAAGGAGATTAAGTTGACAAGGTGCACTAAGATGTACCCTCAATATTTCATGATCCTTGCTGATTCCACGCCTAAGCGCATCCAGGCTGTATTGCAGACTAAAGGAGAGATGTCAAAGTATTAATTCATGTATCTGAATAATAAAGTAGTACAGATTTCTGTTTGTTTAATTATCCACAGTAGTTTGCTATTATTTTGTGAAATATGTCAACATTATTTTTGCTGTTAAGATTATTTTTGCCGCAACTGTATATATGTATATATA
Organism: Macrobrachium rosenbergii; assembly: GCF_040412425.1. Classification (NCBI taxonomy): domain Eukaryota; kingdom Metazoa; phylum Arthropoda; class Malacostraca; order Decapoda; family Palaemonidae; genus Macrobrachium; species Macrobrachium rosenbergii. The sequence goes on along the minus strand of NC_089741.1, from coordinate 2,803,705 downwards.
TATATATATGTATATATATATGAATATATATATACAATATCAAGTAGATTTGTTTTGAAGAATCTCTCTCTCTCTCTCTCTCTCTCTCTCATTATATAAGGTTCCCTTCTTTTTTCGCAGAATATGGCAGCGTCGGTATCCTTTATACCCTTTTGATTCTGTCGTGCTGAGTGGTCCCATTAGGAAGAATGGTTGTTAAGATACGTCCTGAAACATGCAGCAAATATCCGACGGGTCCTGTGCAGAGAAAAGCTCAAAGGGACGTGATACCAACGACTGAACAGAGAAATCTATTAAGGTTCTGGGCAGGGTGAAATGTACACTTGAGATGCATTGGGCTACGAGACATCTATTTTTTCGACCATTTTAAACGACAGAACGCAAGCATTTGGTGGCTTTAAACGAAGCACCTTAAAATTTATATAGCCTACGCTTCGACAGAATCCTTAATGAAATACTTCATCTTTTTATCCTATTACTGGGCCATTCATTTAGGGCTGTTCTCATGATGCAAATAATGTCTCCCTCCTCACTTGATCTCGTTTCGGTTTTCTGTAAAAGAAAACTATTGAGATGGCTATTTGTCTATCCTTCGGCACTTTTTCTGTCCGCCCCCAGATCTTAAAAACTACTGAGGCTAGAGGGCTGCATATTGGAATGTTGATCATCCACCCTCCAATCATCAAACATACCAAATTGCAGCCCCTAGCCTCAGTAGTTTTATTTTATTTAAGGTTAAAGTTAGCCATAATCGTACTTCTGGCACCGCTATAGGTACCAACAACACAGGCCACCACCGGACCGTGGCTGAGTTTCAAGGGCAGCATTTAAGAGTTTCATGGGCCGTGGCTGAAAGTTTCATACGGCATTATGCGCTGTATAAAACTCGATTGCGCCGAAGAAACTTCGGCGCATTTTTTACTTGTTTTTTCCAGATCTGAGTCTGTTCATAGTCAGCTGTGAACGACCTTCGAATGCTGCGCTTCATAAAGTTAATCAAGTGAATGCTATCTTGTCTATTGCACAATTTTATGCCTCACATCTCTTGTGCGGTCCCCGTTAATGGCAACATCTTTTTCTCTCAGTGGACATGGAAAAGTGCTTAGCACCCAATCGAGCCTGTACCATCAAATGGCACAGTATCGCCCACTCCTTTATAACTTTGCCCCAGGGTAACCGGAGCTTTTGGTTCCTGTTCTGCCTGAGTGACCCTGACCTTTGCAGGCATCAGTCTGCATCTTTAACTGCCTTTTTATTTCCAGGTTTATATTTTCCCTGTCATGGATGCATGCATGGTTGAGCTCACGCCACTCTTGCGCTCACCATAAAGAACGATATTGAATTGTAACCTGACTTTATTAAGGCTTGTTCACGTGTGATGTCTCGTCAGTAGAGTTTTGATCATGTATGGCACTGTGGTGGGTGTGTCTGGTTTGCTACTCCGTTGGTGTATGTTTATGTGAGACGATATAAAGCAAAGTCGTGCCAATGTAAAGGACAGAGGTTTCTCAGTATGACCATTTTTCGTCTTTCAATATTGCTTCAGTTGAGAAAAATAACAAGGAATCAGAGACAATTGAGCTACTGAGTACTAAGGTGCAGTACCGTTTATCAAATATCTTTACTCTGTCAAGATGGAATGCTTATTTAGTAAAAATTTCTGCTATCGTCTCTATTAAATACAGTGTGTATACAATTGCTTTTGACCTTTGGTCAGCATTTCCAGTGGTGAAGAAAATAGGAAACAAAAATGTGAAAATGAAAATGAGTCAGATTGTGTCGTTTTACTACATGTCAGGAAATGATGGATATTCATCTTGGAAATAATCAGAGGCACCAAGTGAATTATAAAATTTATATGAAACATATGTGAAATTATTATGACTGTCCCATATGACTAAGGTTACAAAAACCATGCATGAGTTTCAAATGTTTGCCTTTAACATGTGCAACAATATAATGAACGGCGATTGTGAGAAGCAGCCTGGCAATACTATGGAACTTGCTGTTCCTTTCAGCTTTGAGCTGAAGACAATTTACATTCTCTGATATATGTAAGACTACTTTTTGACATATATGCATAGTTTTTAGTCTTTTTACGGCAACGTCTCCAACCCCTTGATGAAGCTAGCAGGGTCAGTGTATCCTACCTAATTCAATCTCTCGTTGAAGTTTACTGCACTCAGTAAAATTTTGAAGAAAAATTTTTGTCGTTTGAGCAATACAGTATTTCCTTTTGCATTTGGTACGAATGATGTGTAGAGACACGTAGCTTATTATCAGCCATTTGGAAGTTATCCATCTTCTTTTTCTTTTTCTCTCCCACCAGGAAATTACTGGGGTAAACTTAGTCCCAAACCTATTGATTTTGTAAGCCTTCTTGCCGTAGTCGTGCAGCTTTATGTAGATTCTGCATGACAGGAAATCTGACCCCAACTGCTTAAAGCCTACCATTTTGTGTTTAGGTTTATAGGGGCTGTTCAAAGGGCAGTTCTCACAGTTTACTTGTTTTAAAATAGGTTTGCAGGATAAGCTTATGAATAAAAATTGGGCTTCCAGTGCCCACAGGACAGATTCATGTCATTGTCCATGATATGGGAACCATATATTATGTTTGCGTCAGGTTTGTCAAATTTGTCACAGTGGTGACTGCTATTATGTTTAGTATATGTATCTTTTAATAAAAGATTTTCAAAGGTAAGGAAACTAATTTACATAAGATTATGTGAATTTAGCATTCATTATTTATGATTTTATTATTGTCTTTACAGAGGAAATGTTCTTGCATTAATTGCGTAGTCTGATATCATTATTTCTTACATGAAAATGCTGCATTGTTTGTGCGTCGTTTTATGCTCCCGCTTGTATATTGTATTCAAATCTTCTTTTATGAGACCACTGTAGCTTATGCTTCATTATGCTCTTATTTCATATTTCAAAACGTAATTATCAGTAAAGAAGAAAAGCCAATTTATTCAATAAACTAATATGCAGTGTTCAGTATCCTATGGGAAGTTTTACTCATTTCCTTTTTACTGTTTTGACAAGAAATCTTCATAACCGAAAAAGCTTGGAATAGTTTTGTCAACTTATTATATCAATTTACAAAAAATAAAAAGAAAGAATTTAATATTGTACTGAAGAAGGTGCCAGCTGTCATTTGTCATTCTGAAAGTAAGTGTATTAAATGAAATAACAGGTTGTAAAAAAATAAGAAGAGTATGTTAACTAAAAAAGAAAGTGAAAGAGACACCCAAGAGATTGGAAAGGCAGGTAAGAGAATTAATATAGTGAGCAGATAAACGTAGGAGACCAGAGCGTTTAAAAAGTAAAAATTCTAGCAGATGGCCAACAGCACTGAATATTTCAGCTAAAATAATATAAAAATATCATATAGCTAAAATGTAGATCTAACTTCTAAGCAAACGCTACATCCGTTGTTATTCGCCGCCATTTTGTCTTTTTGTCATGAAAACCGCCACTAAGTGGGAATTATGAGGTTTATTGTAAATTCTCTAATTTCCTTCAGTTGGCGTTCGCCATTCCACTTGTTTTCATCTAGTTGGCAAGACACTGACGCACTGTTAACCCTTCTTCCTTGAGCATTTCTTGCCTTGTCTTGACAGGGTAGTTCATGGAGTGAAACATTAGAAAGCTTCCTGTTTGGGCAAACCACTGACAACATGGAAAATGAAGAGGACTCACCTCAGAGATAAATACATTATTCAGAAGATGAAACCCCTTCATATGAAACAAGCCCACAGGGTCCATTGACTTGAAATTCAAGCTTCCAACGAATATGATGTGTATTAGGATGAAGTAAGAGGGGAGATAAAGGGAAATACATAAAGAAGATCCACCCATTGAAAGAAAATATAAAAATACATTAATAAATTGATAAATAGATAAAAATGTATTTATATGCAAGGAGAAGAGTATTAGGGGTAGTAGTGCATTGCATCTTCGCTTGAACTTGAAGTTCCGATTGCATGACATCCTCCGGGAGGATGTTCCACAGTCGAACGGTGCGGATAAGGACCTCTGGAACTGAGAAGTTCGACACCGAAGCACATTTACTGCATATTGGTGCTGCTGTTCAGCAAATCTGGTTGCTCTCGGCAGGTAAAGGGGATCAGGATCAATTGTGAATGTGAAAGATCTCTGTTGAAATACAACTTACGAAAAGTGACAAACAGAGACCATCCGTCGATGGTCCAAGTCATAACTGCTACTGTTGGGAAATTGGGAAACAGAAGCCTACCACCACGAACCACTCTATCCACCGGAGAACAGTATTCTAGTAAAGGAAGGACAAATGGCCTAAAACAGGTTGCTTTGATTTTATCACTGTTATAGATATATGGGGCCTCACGAACAATACCTACTTTTCGTGCAGCATTCGCTGAAACTTTCATTAGATGTTTCTCAAAAAAGTTATATGTGAGTTAGAACTTACACCTAGAATAGTTAAAGCTTCGGACTCATTCAGCAAAGTTCCGTCCACCTGAAGGGGGATGGGGTGGGAAATCTTTTACGAGATCTGCTCATCAGTACATTTCTCTGATAAACAGAATCTGCTTCTTTCTTTCTGTCTTTCATAATCTTTACTCATCTAATTCCTTTTTCGGTTTTCTCGTTTTCCTGACCGTTAGCTGGAAAACAATGTCATTATATAATATATATTGGGTATATGTATATATTTATGTATATTATATAATATATATATATATATATATATATATATATATATATATATATATATATATATATATATATATATAACTTGATATGTATAGGATGTAGTATATATTATAGATATGTATATATATAATATATACTATGTATATATTATATATATACATATATATATATTTCTGACTCACATCAGGATCGAACCCAGGTCTTTCAATTGAAAGGCAAAGGCTCTACCCAATTAGCCATACAAGTCTAAAAGCAGTTGAACCTGAGAGCAACTGCACCCATGAATTACCTGGTCCAAGCTAACTGCTTGCATATCCTGGAGTTTCGATCCGATGAGTCAGAAATTTTATTTCTGTTCCACACGCGATTGTGTGTTGATTATTTCTATCTTATTCACTCAGAAGGATAATTCAATGAAATGCTGCCAGTTGGGTCATTGCTGAGTCGGGAAGTTGAAAAACTTGCTGGTGTATGCAAGCAGTTAGCTTACCCAGGTAATTCCTTGGTGCAGTTGCTCTCCCAGGCTCCAACTTCTTTTAGACTTGTGGCCTAGTGGGTATGAGCCTTTGCCTTTCAACTGAAAAGACCTTGGAGTTCGATCCTGATGTGAGTCAGAAATTTATTTCTGTTCCACACGTGATTGTGTGTTGATTATTTCTATACATATATTATATATACATATATGTTTATATGTATATTTAATAATATGTAATGTGGCAATAAGTCCTCACGTGAAAATAACAGGAGGTACCAAGACTTTCAACATTATTCCAAAGTCATCTTGAGGGTACTAAACAGAGTTAGGAAAACCACAAACACAAGACAAATGGGGTCACAGATAACAAAAAAAAAAAAATGTCAACAAGCTACTTAAGTATGTTGGTCGAAGGATGCCTCATTAGTTCTTTTAGTAATATGAATTTGAGCGATGGTCTTTTTTTAAGATGGACGAATTGTTAAAAAGCTTTATTCTTAAGGATGCAAGAGTAAAACAAGCTGTTAGATTTTTTACAAACAGATAGTTTTGTACTGGCATTTGTAGTAATTACATATTTCCACTAAGTATGTTTTTGTTTTTCGAATGAATGTTGTTTACATACTTAAATGGCTTGTTGACTCATTTTATTTTATTGTTATCTGTGACCCATATTGCTTTCTTGTATATGTTATTCTCTAAACTCTGTTCAGTACCCTGAAGATGACTTTGGAATAAAAGTTGAAAGTCTTGGTACCAATTCCTTTCATTTTCACGTGAGGACTTATTATATACTTCATCCACGGACCATTGTGGAAATTACAAGATATATATATATATATATATATATATATATATATATATATATATATATATATATATATATATATAATATATATATATACGAGGGTAGGTCTAAAAGTTCCAGGAAAAAATTTAATATACTCTTTATTTAAGGAAATTCAAACATCATTTTCTACATATCTACCATCTAACTCTATACACTTTTCAAGGCGCTGTTTCCACCTCTGCAACCCTTCTTTGTAGAAATTTGCGGCCTTTCTATTAAACCATGTTGAAACTGCATGTTTTAGCAGCATCCAAAGATTCAAACCGGACTCCTCTTAAGTGTTCCTTGAGTTTTGGGAACAGGAAAAAAATCTGAAGGAGCAAGATCAGGACTATAAGGAGGATGTGGAAGAGTTTCCCACCTAAATTTCCGTAGGACTTCTCTTGCAACCTTGATGAATGTCCTGGAGCGTTATCATGATGGAACAAAATTCTGCGGTGCAACTTTCCTCGACGTTTTTTAGCCAATGCAGTCTTCAGTTTTTGCAAAACACCTTTGTAGTAGTTCCCGGTGATTGTTTTTTTTGTCCTTCAAGGAAATCAATCAAAATCACTCCTTTGGAGTCCCAAAACACTGTTGCCATAACCTTCTGGGCAGATCTCGCCACTTTGAACTTCACTGGTGCAGCTGAACCTCTTGGTAACCATTGCTTTGATTGAATTTTACTTTCTGGGTCATATTGATGGATCCAAGTTTCATCTCCAGTAACAATCCGGTCAAAAAACTCTGATTCATTTGATTCAATCTTCGTTAAAACTGCAAGAGAAAGTTCAGCTCTTTGATGCAGTTGGTCTTCGCGCAACGCTTTTGGGACCCAACGTGCTGAAAGTTTACTCAAACCAAGATTTTCATTTGAAATTGAAAATGCGGAACCATGGGAGATCCTAGTTTCATTAGCTATCATATCGATAGTAATCCGACGATCTTCATCCACTAGATTCTGCACCAAAGCCACAATTCTTTCATTTTTGCAGTCGATGGTCTTCCCTCTCTTGGGTTGTCTTTGAGGTCCTCCTGACCATCCTTAAATGGCTTTATCCAATCATAAACAACTGATTTAGATGGAGAAGAATCTCCATAAACTTGTTGCAAATCTTCAATAATTTTTCCTGGTTTCCAATCAAGCTTGATCAGAACTTGATGTTAGCTCTCATCTCAAAATTTTTATTTTCCATGGGTTCAAGAAGTTACTTTTCTGAAGCAGATGTTAACACCATGGTAGCAAGAGGATGACTGAGGTAACAAGTCTATATGGATCACTACATCACAGATAATTGTTTACTAAGTATTTGGGTTGTTTCATTCCTGTGTAAATACATCATTCAACAATTTTTCCTGGAACTTTTGACTTACCCTCGTATATATATATATATATATATATATATATATATATATATATATATATATATATATATATATATATATATATATATATATATATATATATATATATATATAGTTTATGTGTCTACTGCTGCCTGCAGAGGTCTAACCATTAGTATGGCTGCTCGAGAACTAACATTAACGTGTTCATAAAGTTAGATTTCAAAATACTAGCTATACCCAGAAACGAACAAGAACTTTGAACTTTGGAATCTATATGGATTCAATTACATAATACAACCCTAAACCTTCGTTTTAGGAATCGTAAGAAAAATTTAATGTAAATTAATTTTTCTTACGGTTTCTTATAACCTCTTGTCTTCTCTTATGCTTTAAGATTTTACTAGAATTTAAAAAAAAAAATTAATATAAAATTTTATTATATTTTTTCTTGATGCTCTTTTTTAAGCTATTTTTGAAAATTGCACTAGAACAGTATGCTGAAATTTGTCTCTGCATTGAGATTTCCAACATCAACACCACTGATTTTATGTCGATGCCATGGACAACGCATTTGACCTTGTTCCGGAAATGGAAGAAGACCTGGCAGAAGTAGCAGAGGTCAAAAGAAGACCGAATTTTATATGACAGATGTGACTTATACTATGTCATTTGTTATTTCTTTCATTTCAAGTTGGACAACCGAAGACTTGAAAGGTTGCAGTTCAGCAACCATTGACAGGCTTCAGAACTAAAGAAAGGCAAGATCAGTGACTGGAGGTCGAAAGAAGAAACAATGAATTTCAACTCAAAAACACTATCCTTATTATATATATATATATATATATATATATATATATATATATATATATATATATATATATATATATATATATATATATATATATATATAATATATATATATAAACATTGATACAGCCGTCCTCCTTCTTCTAATCCTCATGCTTGTATTAATAACTTCCTTATGAGAAGATGAAGTGAGATACGAAGAGATAAATCTCTCTCTCTCTCTCTTTAAGCAGCAACGCGTCTAACTTACTGCAAGATACATATATAATATAAACCCACGCATCAGGATTAAAAGGCAATTAATTAATTTCTCCGAAGTAAAATTCCATAATTATGTCAATTGTAGATCTCCTCAGCTTTAACTATTAGATATGTATGAATTTAAAAGGCGCACATGAAACACTACCAACGCAACATACCATACACTTTGGTTGGCAAACCTTCAATTCTCATTAGCGGCGAATCAGCACTTCAAATTTGTCAGTCGGAATATATCGCTTTATCGTGTTAATAGTGTTTTTGTTGTTTTTTTTATCTTTTAGATTACAATTAGATTTCAGTAAAACACACACACACACACACACACACACACACACACACACACACACACACACACATATATATATATATATATATATATATATATATATATATATATATATATATATATATATATATATATATATATATTCAGAAAAAAGTTAAAGTTTCTACAAGTCCACATTATCAAGTATCCGTACGGATACTTGATAATGTGACTGTTTGTCCAAGAAAGCTTGTAACTTTTTCTGAATAAATACTCATTAGATACCATACAGTTTGAATGAGGTCCTTTTAGTAATTCTACTAATGCACAGAACAATTGTGTATGTGATAAGGTTAATATATATATATATATATATATATATATATATATATATATATATATATATATATATATATATATATATATATATATATATATATATATATATATATATGAATATGAGAAGGCCCATAAAACACTATTTAAACGTTGCAACCATATATAGTGTTTTATGGGCCTTCTCATATTCATATTACACTGTGGTATTACAGGAAAAGACATTCATATATATATATATATATATATATATATATATATATATATATATATATATATATATATATATATATATATATACATATACATATACACACACATATAATTACATAAAATATATAGACGCCACTGAACAGCACTCGAATTACAATTCCTTGTCGACAAATCACAATTTGCCAACGTACAGCAAGTCGCCAGATATAACAAAAATACTAACCCATGAAAGGGGAATTGCTATTATGATCACACGCAATGTTATATAGCGCAGCACAGTAGTGCCAGATTACTTGACGTTCTATACTATAATTATAATCTATTCCTCTGTTATTTGTTCCATCTATCTATTAGTCCTACGGACAGTGCAAAATGATGAACAGAGAATGTATACTGAGGAAAAATAACAAATCATTTTATCAATCTAAGCGTGTGCCAGGAAAATGGGAAAATTCATGAATTTATTCTCAATACATCACTTCGTTTAGTACTATTTATTTATCTAACATTCAGTTTATTCCTTTACGAATATTTTTTCCTCGTGCTCCCCCACCCCAGCCTCCCACTCCTTCACCTCCTGCCCCAGCCCCCACACCCTCCCAAAGGGAAGGTATGAAAACTCGACCGCTGCAGCTATTCATCACCCAGGAATTTATTAATGTCATGCATAAAATCAGTAAGTGAATGATGGAGTGCGAGATCCGGTCTCTCTGGGGGTCACATAAAAGGATTACTTGTTTGAATTTTCCCTTTATAAAGAAAAAACAACTCTGCCTAACGTAGTTCCACAGAGAGAGAGAGAGAGAGAGAGAGAGAGAGAGAGAGAGAGAGAGAGAGAGAGAGTTTTTCAGAATATTGTTTTGTAAACAGGTCAATGTTGTGTGTGTGTGTGTGTGTGTGTGAGAGAGAGAGAGAGAGAGAGAGAGAGAGAGAGAGAGAGATTAGTTTTCCGAGTAGTGTTTTATATACAAAAGGTCAGTGGTGTGTGCGTGTGTGTGTGTGTGCAAGAGAGAGAGAGAGAGAGAGAGAGAGAGAGAGAGAGAGAGAGAGAGAGAGAGAGAGAGAGATTAGTTTTCCGAGTAGTGTTTTATATACAAAAGGTCAGTGGTGTGTGTGTGTAGACAAGAGAGAGAGAGAGAGAGAGAGAGAGAGAGAGAGAGAGAGAGATTAGTTTTCCGAATACTGTTTTGAGAGAGAGAGAGAGAGAGAGAGAGAGAGAGAGAGAGAGAGAGAGAGAGAGAAATTAGTTCTAAAATACAAAAATCAATGACAAGGACAATGGGAGATTAGACGTAATAGACTTAATTGCGCAACAGGGGCAATACCTATCAAACCCTCCCAATCTACTTGCAGTTTTCAATTTCCTACACACGCAGAGCTACATCACGCATTACCACGATGCCATCCGGCCTTTTTCTAAGTCGGTAACATTAATGCGATGATCCTCCATTATCAGGAAGACTTCACTTAAAGGTTCGCCAAAATGTTTTCACGCTTTGAAATCAATCTTATCCCGTAAAATTACTATCAATAATTCGCCCTCAAGGACAATTCGAATTTGAGGACTGCGATTAGAACTTGTTAATAAAGGCGTTCCTATACATTATATATATATATATATATATATATATATATATATATATATATATATATATATATATATATATATATATAATATGTATGTATATATGTATGTATATATGTATGTACATATATGTGTGTCTACATATGAGAGAAAGTTTGTGTTCGCATTCGAGTACATCCTTCAACTTCCAAACCACCAGGTGATTACAAAGCACTTTTCACGAAGGCTAAAACAGGTATTTGCTAAATCAGGACCTTTGTCATCACTCAAAATGATTTTTCAGTGAATATGCTTTTTCAAAATCAGATTTCTACAAATTAGCTATGCATCATATCTGGTCCCCTTTCCTCTTATGCATACGTACAAAATAGGACAAATATAATTATATTGTCGTGGGCTGGCAATTATGTCGAAGTACACTGTGAAAAGCCATGTTCTCTAGGATTTTGAAAAGCGTAGGGTCACATCCATTTGTTGACTATATTCAGCAAATGTTAACTCTTTAACTACCAAAACAATAGTAATGGCAAGCGAATTCATTCCGGATAATATCACTTGCATTGCTGGAGCCAGGCAAAGACACTGCAAGTCTACGATAGGGTAATTCTTGTTGTACAACTGACTAGAATGATTAAGTCAAAGACAAACTGACAATCTATGGAAATGTTTCCACTATTAAAAGGAAAATGTATTCTGAGAAAATGCCATACAATGCTAATGATAGGTTGGACCAAAGGTAATAATAATAATAATAATAATAATAATAATAATAATAATAATAATAATAACAATAATAATAATTATAATTATGGCTTTTTCTCATGTTTTTCAGCGCAAAACAAACTCTGATCCAAACTTGCCTCGAGGCACTGTCGGTCAAACTGAAAGCAAGTACGGAAAATTTTAATCTGAAGATTAACTACTATTATATAACATTAAATCGCTACTCGACAAATTATCAGAAAAGGCTAGAAAAACCAGTTGGAGACGACGCTATCTCAAAGATATTGGGCGGTTAGTTCACCTTTTTCTTGAGTTGCATACACGGTCTAGACACCCATAGGGAAGCGGACGGCTTTCTCAGCTATAAAATATAGTTCTACTTTACCGATCACATCTCACCAAGCGACCTCTGAGATAGACTCCCAGCAGAACTTTTAAAAGTTTACTTCCCAGTAGTTAACGTATTGGTAGCTGCATTATTCAGAGTCAATAGTTCATTTAATACCGCTAATTAAAAACAAGCCTAAAGACGCAAGTGACTCAGGTAAGTATTGACCAAGTGTAACCAATAAAGCATCAAATACGTTCAAGCCTGTTCAACTGGTGTACCTCTGTCCTAAAAGGCTTACGCAACCATTATTATCAGCCTCCTGTATTATATTTTGCAGATATGTGAAAAGCGTTTGACAGAAATGTTGTTGTTTTGGATTAAGCTAGCCTTGTGCTAGCACAGGCTGTCGTTCTTGGCTGAGTAAACTGTTGAAACTTCTAAATTGCTGGTTAATAATACTAATAATTGTGTGTCAAATGTGATCATTTTTCATCATATAACTTGGCTCCTCCAACAGACTGCAAGGTGATACTCACGTTTTATCTATTAGTGCGCAGATGCACTAAATGTTTTACTGAACTCATTTTCAACTGTAAGCACTATCAATGAAATAATAATAAATAATCTCTGCTAAACCAATGTTATGATTCTAATTTTCCAATTAGTGCTAGCTCTCCTGTAACTGTTTGATACCTGCTTGCATATGCAGATGAATTTGACATAGCTTACCTGGAGGAACATCCACATTTCAGTAATACATGTCCTGAACTCTTGTCGGCAAACTTATCGCGCACACATCACCAACAGGTAGAAAACAAGTGACAACCGTCAGTAAGGAATGATTCCTTGACAAATACTGAATTACTTTACAAAACACTAATCTGGACTACAATGAAGTCACTGATATGTTGATGACATAGGGTTGAGCAACCTAAACACCAGTATCATGATGTTTCAAGCAATTTTGCTGTTCATCCACTGTTTCCTTGAATCTTGGGCACACTCAAAATCTACAGGAAAATAAAATTTGGTGGCAAGGATGAATTTGATGCTGCATCAAATTTCTCTTGGCGACTGATGTGGTGGGAAGTACGTTGCTGGTGGTTGGTAAATGGTTTGCTGTCAGTGGGCAACTGGTCTCCTACCAGTTTGTGATCAGTGGGCAATGACCTACTGGTCAGAAACTTGTGGCCAACCAGTTTGCGACTAATAGCCGAGTGGCTGAAACAGATTGGCAGTGGTCCAATGGCTGTCCTCCAGGTGGGCCACAGCTCGCTGGCTGGTGGAGACCATCTACGACTGTCAAAAGACTATCAATGAGTGAGTAGGTGGTAATGGGCGACTAGTCAAAAAGTGATGGTAACCAACTTATTGCGACTGGCGGAGGCCTATTATTAGTGGGCGCTTAGTATTTTACTGGTGGGAGCTTAGTATGCGACTGGTGGGCACCTAGTCGCCTGATGTTTCTGACCAGTGGCACATCAGCCGCAGAACAGTAGCAGGCTAGCAGCACGCTGACCACCAGTTACACGACTGGTCGTCCACCTCAAAAAGTGTTCAGGAGCTGGTCATAAGACCTGTGTGACTAGGTCTGTAGTAATTCTCCCATGAAGCTACCTGGAAAGAAATGGTTTACGATGTCCATTCCTCTAGTTCACTGTTCATGGAGGAAAATAGAAATGTTGGCATAAACCATACCATTTGTCACATTTCAGCTGAATACATTTCTAACTCAAAACCATTTCTCAAGTCAGAATTACCAACAGTAAAACCTAACCTCATTATTACCAAGCATAAAAGCTATTGTTCTGGTAATCTGTCAAACACATCCTCCAAAAGAAATTGAAAAAAATAACAGCTCTCATTGATTGAAAGTACGTATTCACCCGTTGTTGTTTGCTACAACCCATATGACACAACACATGAAAGCAGCTTTTACTATTCCTTTGGCGTTGAGGAGCCTAGTTCTACAATGCAGTTTTACTTTATGCATGTGCAATAATGTGACTTTAAAAAAAGTGAAGAACATAGCTCTAAGATCTAACTTGAGAGAGATTAACTTGGCATAAGACAAAATTTTTGATGTGCCACACGAAGAGAGGAAGAATAAGCAACGATCCATTTGCGAATAAGAAGATGGCAGAGAAAAGGGGAGGAATACGGGCAGAGGAAGTCATTACCCTGATAATGAATCGAACAACAGCTGTTCTTTAATTAGCCTGTCTAACGTCCATTACAAAAAAAAAAAAAAGGAATAGGGCAAGAGAAAGGAACTTGTGCTTGCATGGCCTCGCAAGCAACGGATGCTCGTACCAAAGACCGTTGAAGGACGCAGCTACCGTAAGACTTGAGGACAGTGGATCTCTGATCGCCTCTCAGAGCAAGGTATTTAAAACCGGTATCCTGAACAAATCAGTTGCTAGAAATAGCTGCACGTACGATATAGAATATCTTACTGGGTGAAAGCCAATATTTAATATTGTTACGCATTCCAAATTTTAAAGACCCTTTCCTTGAGTATCAAATATTTATATATAGTTATGGCTTTATCTAAATTATGTCTACAATTTCAAGATTTACCCATTAAATAATCATTGAAAATGGGAGACAGTGTTCTTCCCAGACAATGGAAGTTAGTCACATATTGAGATCACGATGGACTTCAGTATCGAATACTAGGATTTCTTAATCTCTGTCACACTTTCCACTGACATGCTTTCCTTAGGCTTTACATGTCTACAGTGATTGATATCTAGCTTTCAATTTTCATTTAATGTATAGATATAATTATACAAGTTATATAGAGAGAAAATTGGTGTTAGACCACTTGCAGTCTTTATAAAGAGAAGTCTCCCAAACGGATATACCTGAGTAGTTCTCATAGTATAAGTCAGTGAGCCTTAGCCCATATATAGTGCCGAAAAGAGGTGAAGCGAATTTCTTAGGGTTTAATGAACAAAAGTGATCAAAATTGGTCTACCCACAAGTTAAGGTTATGACAATGTTTTTATTTAATTTTACAATGCTATTCTTAACACTGTAATACAAAGTAGATTTCCACCGCAAAAAGAAAAAAATGTGATACTGTTCAGAATAATTCAAACAAAATTGTTTTTCAGTAAAACTTTAAACTAAATTATACTTTTCAGAAAAGTTCTAAACAAAATTATATTTCCCTCTCTTTGATACGATTACCAATTCTCTGTTATCTACTTGTAGGATTTATCATTGCATATTACAAACACCACAGCCTTAAAATTCTTGTTAGTAAGACGACATCTATCTAGGGGATATACTTTTCCTGCAATACTGAAAATCCTTTCTACTGGGGCAGAAGAAGCAGGGACTGATAGATACTTTTGTGCCATCTTAGCAAGAGTTGGAAATGTTCCTCTGTGGTCTTTCCAGTATGCTAGCACATCTTCTGAAATGCATGGCTGACTCAGGTATCTTTGAAATTCAATATTAATAGACTCCTGAATCTGCGTTACATCTGTTGATTGTCGAACTGGGTTACCCATAAAACTAAACAGTTTCTCCCTTTTTGGTTCAATTGAACTAGGTCCTGTTGTATCTTCTGTATGGTCTGTGGCAGGATCCATGCTTGCACGAGCTGTAGTATCTCTGGAAATAAACTGGGCTGCAGTGATGACCTAAGACTTAAGATTTACCTTTTCCTCTTCTTCAGAACACCAATCTAATTTAAATCTTGTATCAAGAATAGTTGCCATTTGATATGTTTTCCGTTCTTCATATATCCTGCGGAGTTTCTGTAATGACCTCTTCAATCCAAATACCAACCACTGTTATACTTAGACTGAATTTTCTCTAAGTGAAACTTGAGCCCTCGCACACGTGGAATGACTAAGCTACAGGAAACAGAATTCTGTCTTTGGGCACAGTCGGTGGCCTCCTCAAATGGCTCAAAAATTTCTAGCATGCCATTAAGAATATTTTGGTCATAAGCGCCAAGCTTTGGTGCACCATCCAAACTGTTCAGCTCTTCTTCTGGTACTCTCAGAATAGATCTGATCATCTTTAATTGCGAATTCAACGAGTAGCATAACCTGATTCAAATTTTCTTTCTCCTTCTAAAACATCTGTTGCTATTGTTGATTTATGCGCATAAAAACCAATTTTGATGCTTTGCTCAGTGTAACATTTAACTGTCCTGCTTCTTTGAAGCCATCTTTTACAACCAGTTGCAATGTATGTGCAAAGCAGGAATTATGCTCAGCTGGTAAAACTTCCAACATTTCAGCAGAATCAGTACCACTACCATCCAAATCATCGAGATCCTCTTCTGCCTCATCAGTGTCATCATTTTACTTCTGAGATGGCATCAGGAAATCCTGGCAGAGAAAATGCAGTGATCATATTAGTAGCAATGTCAGTTATGATGTTTGTAATTTTGGTGCCTATATCAAAATCCTTGATGATCTGCTCATACTCTACCATGATATTGCGTACAGTATGGCGTCCACGGAAGCGCTTGCAAGCTAGCACTACATTTTCAAATGACCAGTTTCTAATGTAATGAGCTGTGATTCCCAAGTATGATCTCATCTGATGGCTAGACCAGATATCAAGTGTTAGGCATACGGTTTTTGCACTCCCTAGACATTTTTTTAACGTTTTCCTTCACCTGTGAGAATTTGTCTTGTAGCAATTTGTTGACTTAGTGCTTGCGTGTAGGCATCTGATAACGAGGTCAGATGAATTAAATAAACCATTGAAGTAAAGGGCTTTCAACAACAGAAAGTGGCAAAAGATCGCACGCCACAAAAGAGCAATAGTCCATCATCCTCTTGCTTTTTGAAGATAGGATGTAACCTTTCTGGAGCATGATATACCACAGTCACACTCCTTGCAGATTGCATTGAATTCTCTGGCAACTTGAAGTCCTTAGGTGATGCCATAACGACACTAGCACAGCTATGAATGATGGTTACTGACAGACTAAACTACTGTACTACAGAAGTGATCATGTTGCCCGCAGATACAGACAGGAAGTGAACAGGTTGTCGCAGGTTCATTCTTGAATTGATTGCACGAAAACTGACATATTCTGTTGATACACAACAGTAGATGTTAAATTACTTGAACTAAACTTGGTATATCTTTATTATTGACACACCGCATAATTCATTATAACAAAAAATCCAAATATTATAGTCGAGCTATTGTACTACCAGTGCAGTTTTTGTTATACGATTAGTTATGCAATACAGCCTATTAACTATGTAATGTACTTAAAAAGTACTTAAAAGTACTTGATTTTTCAAGTACTTTTTTGGCCAAGTAGTACATCGAATTTTAAAATCTCAAGTACAAGTACTCAAAACTTTTGTACTTAAGGCCAAGTACAAGTACTTGTACTTGGAAGCTGAGACCTGTTAAGTGTAGACGAGGAGATAAAGAATTCATTATGACTGAGAGAAGAAGAAGAGAAAGAGAGAGAGAGAGAGAGAGAGAGAGAGAGATTACACCTAAATAAGGTTTTAATTGAATATATATATTTTAGTTATGGTGCTTAAACCCTCTTTGGATTGTTCCTCTTGTTTATTTTTCTTACCATAATCCACCTATTACATTCATTGCTAGTGAGCATTCTTTATTTTTGGTATTATGAAAACGGGATGTAATTATTGCTAATGCTCTTTCTTCTTGTGATTCACCATATTGTTAAAAATATTTACAATTTATATCTGAGAGTTTAAACCCTGGTTAATATCTTTCCAACAAAAACGGTATTGTTGTCAACAATGCATCTTTCATTTTATGCATTTTATATGGAAAACTTTCCTCAAAGTCCAAAAAGGTCCCATATTAAATGCAATACACAGTAATTGGCTATGAAGCAGGTCTCAGGATATCAAAGTGTTTCCATATTCCAGTGGTTACCATTGGATTCATAAATGATCTTCTCGTAGCACTCTGTGCAGGCGATGATGGCACAGTTCTCAGTATAAACCTCCAGGGAATGCCTGAATGGTAGGTTGAGTATCTAAAAAATGGATGGGCCAAATCAGTACAGCCGGTACGAGTATCCCAAAATTTCAATAAGCCAGGTCTAATCCTGCTACCTGTTCTACACCTTGACCAGACGCCGACTCTTGCTTAAGTAGTGATAGCAATGACTAGCCTAAAAACAATAAGACTATAGGGCCTAATACCTTGTTGCGAAAAATTTTCAAATATGCTAGATGTTTATCATATGTAACCTTTACAAACTTATTGTTGATGCTTGGATTGCTGTGACCTACTCAACACAGGAAAAACATCCCAGTACAGTGATGATGTATATAAGGGGAAGGGCAATAGGTCATATTGTGGTAATTATCATCGGCTCTCAGTGACACGCTAACAAGAGCTCATTGCAGAATGTATTACTTAGTGCAGATGTCCATCTCAGTTTATGGTCTTTAAAATGTTCCTTATTGAAATGTCTCCTTTATCATAGTAGTTGGCTGCGTCTCTGAACATTTTTTCATGTTAATGTTGACTAAAGGATGCATGTATGTTTGACTGCGTCATCTAAACTTGCCTTGTTTTGTCACCTTTTTGCCAGGCATGACCTTTCTCAGGAAGATGGGGTTTTAGTTTAATATTGGTTAGATGTCTTAATTTTTAACATCTATAAATTACATACACGTAAAATCATCATTGAGACTGTTTTTCATCTACTGTGTTGATGTTAGGCATTCCCTACCAACTCTTCAGCCATCTCTACAGCATGTCGTTCATCTTATGTGTAACCCATGTGATAGTTCATACTTTATTTTTAACCGCACCAGAATTAGAGTCCTTTGTCATTCAACGGCTCATCATAGTAATACATCACCAGATTTACTGTTTCACAGTAAACAGGAAGATATTCTTTCCTGTCATCACTGGGTATACCTTAGCAGTATCCTAAAAGTTCTTTCAAGATGGTTTGTGTTCCAGAACAAGAACCATGGGGGTTTGTATCTTCCTTAACAAGGACTTATGGCTACTGGCAGAAGTCTGTCCCTTTTGACAGGATATTTTCTCTATCCTGTTATATAAGCTGTGATGCTGGGATTATGCAGAATCTGTTATAGGACATCTTATCTTCACTGTATCTGTTGCCTCCAGCATATGCCCCTTTCTCCACAGGCAGACTACGAACCTATAATCGCCCACAAGGCACCAACTCCTGCGAATGTGTGAAAACAGTTGTGCGCTGACTTTTGGGATGGATTGGGTAGTTCAACAGGAGGCTAAACTTCTGGGCTTCCAAGACAAAGTACTCTATGATGGTCACCATAGTGAATGGAGTAAAAAAAAAAAAAAAAGTATCAGGGCCTTCTGCGCTCTTAAACATCGTGACGTTCTACTGCCCAGTTTGAAATCTAGGCTGTCGACGGTGGAAAAATGGCATGTCTGAAGTCATGCCATGAACAGTGATGTAATCTTTTGTTGGGAGGATCTGAGGTCATTGTTGTGTTAACGAACAATCACACATAAAATATGCATACATATGTAGTTGTTCCGTGTGTGTGTGTGTGTGTCTTTCTTTTTTTACTAGTTGTCGTTTGTTTGAACTTTCATTTGTATTCTTGAAGTTTTCTTTTCTCATTCTGGGGAAACGAAGGTGTCATATGCTTGACTGTTGTCGTTTAGTTACTGGAGACTTCTCGTAATGTCATAGCGAGTTGATACTCGAGTACGAACCATCGTAAAATAACTTTATAACGACCATTATAAAACAATATTACACGCAAAAAATTATCCAAAAAATGAATTGCATTAGTAGAGTAATTGCTATTGGGACTACGCGCAGTTGTTTATACGTTTTGCAAGGTCATATATATACATACATACATACACGCACACACACACATATATATGTATATATACTTATAGGTAAATATTTCTTAAAAACTTAATTCAAAATAATTTCACAGTTGTAAGCAGTCATATCTAGTTTGTAAATCTATATTGAATCCATGAAGATGAATTTCAATGATTGAATTTAGTGATTCGAAATAAAACTGGATCAGACAATTTTGCCATGAACCAGGATATAATTCAAATATTAAAGATGAAACTTTATGGGAAAAGTGTCGTTAGCTTGCGTACGAACGAAGGTTCTCCATAGTTGGTTGTTTTATAACTGGGATGATAATTCGGTCTACAATCGTGCATCGTTTTCTTTTCAGTAACCGTTACAAGTTCTTTACCGTATACAGAAAATCTATCGGTAAACATTTTGTAGAAGACTGATTTTTGTAATGTCATGAACTTAATTATTATTATTATTATTATTATTATTATTATTATTATTATTATTATTATTATTATTATTGTGTGTATTATTATTATTAAGCAGTTTTAACCAGGCTACTGCTCCCATTTCTTGAGACTCTTGGGACTTTCCCAAAGGATTGCTTTTGAAAAGAAAGGTGACAATGAGGCAAGGCAAAATTAAAGAAGCTGGACAGCCAGGCACAAAGAGATCAATGAGGAGGGAAGCGTTTGCGATGTTTTTTGGAATCTAGTGCTCGTTACTTATGCAAAAGTGTAAGTAACTTTTTATTCCTGAGTGCGTATGTTAAGGAACTAGTTAGAGATAGTTTATTAATTTCGTCTTCTCATTCTGACTTACAGTTTCAGCTGTGATAAAGAAATGATGTAAATCGTAGTTGTGTTGTTTAGAACCTGCTGTCTGTGGTTTAGGGATCATCACCTGAGTCTTATGTAGTGACAAGCGTATCAAAGTGTGAAGAAATCGAGAAGTTAAGAGCGCATTGTGGTTATATGCATCGAGTAACACCTAACCAGTAGAATCTCTCTCATCTTGACAACTTCCTACACTGGACTAGTGCAAACCTTGAGTGACTTATCACTTGCCCAAGTATTAAACCTCATTCAGTTAATTCTTGCCTTGATGAACTTTGTAAATTGGAAGTTGCACTGTTGGGCTTGTAAATGAGCAAATAACTGAAAATAGCTTTGTAAGGAATCGACAGAATATTGCACCTAAATTGATATCGCTGCTGTTAAAGGAAAATCTATAAAGGCACTAAACTATTCACTAATGTTGGGTCCGCTATAATAAGGCGTGATTTTATGGTATTCTAATTTATGTACAGTTGGCTTTTAATTGACATATTTGGAATAAAGTGGCATGAAAAGAGATTATAGAAAGATATTTATCTCCTCAGGGTACATCTAATGACATATGTTTTACTTATAAACTACAACGTCTAGGGAAAACATTGAAATTAAATTTATTTTCCATATTGAATATTAAGAAGGTTTATTAGAAATCGTCAGGAACCTTAGTGGCAAGGAGCAGGTTACGTCTCTTAGATCTAATGCACCTGGAATTCAGACAAGCACCACCCACATACGATTCAGCTCAGCCCCAACCCAGCCACCAGGACCTGAGCAATCAAGGCAGAGAAATGTTTTGAGGTCCAATTGCAAGGAGGAAGGAAGTCCTCTGCAGGAACCCTCCCACATAAAAGGATAATCTTGGTTTTTACAGTAATTAGGTACGCACTCAAACAGATTTCTAAGTATTATTTATTTTCCCTCATGTCTTTGATTTTAATCATATTGGACAGCTAGAAACTGATGGTGACCTTCTCAGTTGACCCCATTATAAGTGACCTTTGCCTTGTTTTTAAGGTCAGGACCTTTTCCCAGGCCATACCTCGATCATTTTGCTACTTTTTGACATGAGACGTGTGGCAAATCCTTTAAGGTACATGAAGTAGAAGGCGTCAGCGCTCTAACGGACAACGGTTCTAGAAAATATTTATTAAAAAGGTCATGTTGTGATCATTAGTAGTTTTGAAATAACGCAAACTTATAGAACTTCTTTACATATTCTAAACAGATTTTAATGATGGAGGCACAGGATTGAAGGCGTGATTTTTCGAATAATCCTAATTCTGCGGATGTACAAAAGGTTTTAAATGATGTCAGTTAAAAGTGACTTTCTGAACGTGGGCAGAGATTACGTAGTATTCTTACATTTTGGTTAAGAAAGCAATGAATGGAGACTAATTGGTATGTTTTGGTGCAGATGCACTAGAACTTTTGTTAATATTTTTTTTTGTAATTTCCAGGTAAGTTGTGAACTCCTCTGTTCTGTATGCATCTTTCCGGAAAATACGGTAGGTATGAAGAAGTCTGTTTATGCAGCTGATTACACGAATATTCGTCAAGGGTCCATGGCAAGGCTAACCTAACGCGAGGAGTCATTATCTAATTACCTTTAACTTGACTCTCTTGAAAGCTCAAATCATTATGCTGTGTTCTGCTCATTGCAGTCATTGACAATATTATATATATATACATATATATATATATATATATATATATATATATATATATATATATATATATATATATGATATGATATGTGTATATACACACGTATATATATTACATATATACACACACACATATATATATATATATATACATACTGTATATATATTTATATGTTGACACTTTCCTGTTTGTGCATTGATAAGTAGGTGAATATATACAGTCAAGGCTATTGAATGAAAGTTCATTTTTTATTTCTAGGTCTCATTTTTATTTCTAGGTCACATCCATCATGATTAAGGTTACAGATGTTAATAGTCATGTGAGTGAAAGGATGCTTATTAATTATTTAGCCTGCTTTAGTCGATTGAAGAAGTAAGAATAGTAAATGAAATCACGAATAATAAACTCAACGTAATTGCAGTGAAATGTATTTCTGAGTAATAGAGTTACTTTTAGTTGGCCAACAATTTAATTCATTAATAATCATTTGAAGCTGCTGAATCTAATGGGATCCCAAGAACTAACGAGTCAGTAGTATACAGAATAAAAAAGTTTTGCTTCAACTTTTTTCAATTAAAAAATTAAACTGTTGGCAAACTGAAAATTGTTTGCATTTTCAACCCCGCTTAACCATCATAGTTCATAGGAATTCGTGGCTGGGATATTTTCATGAATACCTTTCGCAGCTAATACTTCGCCGTTCCCCTTTTATTTATGACAGTGTGGCAAACTACAGGACGATTAATGATCGCTCAGAAACTTGTCTGACTTATGTTGCTGTTCCCAAATATCCAGAAATCTCAGTCATCGAATGTTCTCGAAAATTCTTCTTAACAGCGCCTGTTGGCAGTAATTATTGGCATAAGTAACACGCAGTGACTTTAGCAGGATACAGCCAGCAGTATTCAGTAACGAACATTGCCGTGCCGTAATGGTGTCATTGCAGCTCCATTTAGTCAACTCATGACAACATTTTGTCATGCTATATCGGTCCACAAGGTTCTCCTATTCAACCATGTTTAATTAACTATCCGTAAGACGGGCGCAGGTGTCCAGCCGATGTGGCAAAAGATTTCTCATTTTGTCCCGCTGATAAGGATTACCGTTTGAATGCGGTTTAAACTTTTTTTTTTTTGAGTTTTGTTGCCTTTGCTTCTAGGATAATAGGTCAAGCCTCGTTTCACTTACAGCAGTAGACCGATCATATACGGAGGGAACAGATCTTCTGAGTTTCCAGGTGAGCATTTTCCACCTCAGAAGTCCATTGTGAGCTTCGGAACCTAGGTTGCTGTCAAGAGCATTAAGATGGGTTTGTTTATAGTTGTGAAGTCACGCAAACATTTGCTGAAGTTTTAATTGCTCAGGTCTGGTTACATTTGGCATGTCTTTCATCTTCATTGTTTTTGCTGAACATAATTCAGATAAAGTGCAGTCGTTGAGGAGTTTTGATTATAAATCTTGAAGAACGATCAACGTACTTTTTATGAAACAAGTAAGAAAGACATTCTTTACACCACCATGGAATCTACAGTGGATTACCTTATTACAGTGGTGAATTGCATCTGCTGTAATACTCATGTGAACTTCATTAAAGATTTAGTTTGCTCCTCGCTTCCGTGTAGGTGTGACCCCTGAATAAAGTGTAAATTTAAAAATCTTTGGTATTCTTAAATTCAGGGTTGCTAAATTCAGTGAACTTGCCAAACGATGTATCCGGGACTATTTGTTGCCGTAGATGTTTTTGCTCTAAGTTCTCTTTCATCGCCGCCGTATATTTAAAAAGTTTCGCGTATGAGGTGTAAATTTTCTGTCACAGAACATCGTAAATTATAAACATTCCGTTTGGAAGGTGGTAATCTGTCTTCGCGACGAACAGGTGACGACGTGAGTAAAATGGTCACTCTTCATGCAAGTAGACGCATCTCTTTAAAAATTTGAACAACTGGATACGTCTTAGGCCCGAGTTCATTATGTAGTGTGGGATCTTTCCTTTATTCATTACGGAATGTCTCTGACTGTATGAATCCATCACATGTTACGAATGCTGTACAACTTCAGCCATTTTGTTCGTCCCCTCTCACTAGCAGCATGGTATGTTGTTACAATGATATATAACACTGTATACGATTTAAAATCCTTAGTGATCATGACCAAAGCATAGTGCAGTTGTAATCAGCATTGTTGACATAATCGGAGCATTATTATTATCATTGCAGTGATGACAGTCGTTTGAAGTCAGAAGTTTTTATTAATTTTTATAACGTTCAAGTTTCTGGCAGACATTTGAGAGACAGTTGCTGTCCTTCAAGAGATGTTATTCAGTTCTCGTTAAAAACGTATTATGGCAAAATAAATTAAATAGCAATAAATTATGGATTCTGATCGGCCTGACATAACTCTAGCCTCTACTAAGTTAAAGTAGGGCTGTAAAATCACGCGCATAAGATTTAGTGGACATTTTGCCCTTTTAGGAGGCAGACCCTAGCAATCTTGGCTGAAGCCGCGGGAAGGGCGCATGACACCTCAGTTATCGATTTTTTAAATAACATTTGTAACCGAATGTGTTACCATTTCTTCTATATCATTTGTAAGCCATTTTCTGAGTTCACACACACACACACACATATGTATGTATGTATATACATATATATATATATATATATATATATATATATATATATATATATATATATATATATATATATAAATATATATATATATATACAATATATATATATATGTATATATATATATATATATATATATATATATATATATATATATATATATATGTGTATATGCATAAAGTTTTTTATATTAACTTACTTTTTGTTTGTGCATCTTTTTCTCAGGAGGTGATATATTTGTTCCTTTTCAGATTATTCGTAATTTTTCTATATCATTTATGTAAAATAAAAGTTTCCTAAAATGACTTACAAACATTTAGTTCTCATGTAAATTCATTACACTCAAGAGTATGTATGTACGATATATATACAGTACATACATTTGCATATATACTATATATATATGTATATATATGTAAATGTATATATATATATATATATATATATATATATATATATATATATATATACTGTATATAAATGGTATCTGCTGGGTATTTTTACCAGAAATATATGTATCTGTAACAGCCACAATAACTTTTTTTAATTTCATGCTTTCTTCACACTTTGATCCCCTCTGGATTACAGGCTTATAGTGCTGGATTTGTCTAAAAGTCTGATGATATGGGAATGATAATGTGTCATTTTTAGTTATTGCAAACACACTGATATATATATATATATATATATATATATATATATATATATATTGTATATATATTGTATATACATTATATATATATATATATATATATATATATATATATATATATATATATATATATATATATATTAATTTTGCACTACGTCGCTTATAAGTTCTAAACTCAGAGTTGAATTTCTTATTTAACAATATTCTAAAGTAACCTTTTCTATGATTTCTGTCAATGCCTACTAGTGAAAACTATTACAGTCCTTGTTTATATCTAAAGCTGTAACTTGTTTTCACGGCGTTTATCTCCATACCTGATGGAGTTACATCTGTTATGATCACCAAAAACTCGTTGGTCACTTTCATATCAGCTCAAAACGTACGTAAACGTATATGGCTCACTTGTTTTTGCTGTCAGTGTGTGTCACTCTCTTGTTGAATGTACTACTGTAGTCCTTGGTACTTGTGAGTTCCTCTTACAGCCTGAGTGAGGAGGGCAGTTCCCTTCTGTTCAGAAGTTTTCGATTCGAAGTTTCGATAGTTGCAAATTCTACATTTACATGTCATACTGCGAGTGTTTACATGTTGCCAGGAGTGGTATTAGGTGTTTTTTTGTAGACTTTAGTACCAGATAATTTACGGCAACTATTGAAGACCATATGCTAGTTTACAATAAAGAGTCAGCCAGTAAATAAAAAAAAATATTGCATATATATATATATATATATATGTGTGTGTGTGTGTGTGTGTGTGTGTGTGTGTGTATGTATATATATTAACTAGCCTAAAATTATGTCCTACATGGTCGTCAATAGTTGCCGTAAATTATCTGGTAATAAAGTCTAAAAAAAAAAAAACACCTAATACCACTCCTGGCAACATGTAAACACTCTCATAGTGTTACATGTACTGTAAATGTAAATTTACAACTATCGAAACTTCGAATCGAAAACTTCTGAACAGAAGGAACTGCCCTCCTCACTCAGGCTGTAAGAGGAACTCACAAGTACCAAGGACTACAGTAGTACATTCAACAAGAAAGTGACAAACACTGACAGCGAAACAAGTGAGCTATATACGTTTACGTACGTTTTGAGCTGATATCAAAGTGACCAACGGGATTTGGTGATCATAACAAATGTAATTCCATCAGCTATGGAGATAAATGCCGCGAAAGCCAGTGACAGCAATAGATATAAACACACACACACATATATAGTGTATATATGTATGTATCTTCTTCATGTACGACCTTAAACCCATCTTCCCATGGGGTTGGCCGCTCGAGTCATCCTTCTCCACAGATTTCTACCTTGGCCTTCCGTGCGTTCTACGCCCAAGGATTTCACGTCTGTTTCTACTATGTCACGCCTCCTAATTCTCTGCCTACCTCTACTTCCTCTGGTTCCACGGCTATATCATACGCTCTCTTAACCAGAGCATCCTCATCCCTGAGAACTACATGACCATACCACATCGCCCTAGTTGCTCGGGCTTTATCTGCTATTTAACAATCACCCACCCTTATTCTTATTCATTTTCATTGCTTTCCATATATGACGCTTGATATCAACTCAACATTCTCATCTCTGCTCTTTCCAGGGATGCTTACGTTTCTGCACCTCACTGCAAGGATCACCCTTGAAACGTTTCTCGATTTAGCCAAGCTACTTTAATTCTCTGACACACCTCCATCTTATGACAGAACCCATGTGCTTGAAACTATTTTGCTTGCTTTAATAACTCTCCATTTCTTGATCTTACATGTAGTTTTCTCTTACCTCTCTACTGCTTAACATTACTTCTTTTTTGCAGCACTGACTTTGAATCTTCCTTTTCCAAACACTCCTGCCTAGCCCTGTACCTCTGTAACAATTCTCCTTCAGTTTCTGCTGTTAAAACCCGGTCATCTGTATATAGCAGATCCTACGGCATATTTCACCTCTCATGGTCAGTCAGCATATCCATTATGACTAATATATATATACATATATATATATATATATATATATATATATATATATATATATATATATATATATATATATATATATATATATATATATATATATATATATATATATATATATATATATATATATATATATATATATATATATATATCATGCATGCATAAACACACTCACTCACACACATACATACTATATATATATTATATAATTGTATCAACCTATGTCACTTTTGCCTTTTGCAATGATTTAAAAGTCAAAACTCCGTAGGGGGTTAATGCTTCCAGTGAACCTCGTGCAGTGCACCTCAGGGATTACTTTAGATTCTTTTGCAGCGTCCCTTTGGCCCTAGCTGCAGCCCTTTTCATTCTTTTTACTGTACCTTTGCTCCTATTCTACTTCCATCTTATTTTCCACTCTCTCCTAATAATATTGCTTCAAAGTGGAACTGCGAAGTTTTCCTCCTGGTACCCCTTTCATCGCTGAAGGACCTTATAGGCCCCAGCGCTTGGCCTTTTGCCTAAATTTTATATTCCATTCTATTCCATTAACCAAAATAATAAAGAAGCTTAAAGCCACGAGGTTTTCTCACTGAATATTTAAACAGCGATCATTTCAGAACTCTCTTTTCAGCTAAAAGTAATTCTGACTGCACGGAAAATGTATGCTTAATGAAGAGCCTCGCCTTCTTATTGTTGCGTTGACTTTAAATTGGAAAGATGTTGGGCAAAAGTCAATACCTTTGTAAACATGCCAAACGTTTGGACTACATTTGTCCTCTCAGACTTCTAATTTAGTTTGAAAGTGTTTATACCGCATGTGCTGTATTCAATTAAGAGTTTAAATACATACATAAACCATTGTATATCTCGGTAGATTGGCACATAGGTGAAGAGAGAGAGAGTAGCCTATGCGGTGAATTTTCCGTCGACTCTTCTTAAAACAGAAAAGCCTTTACAGAATTGTAGTGTGAGTATATGAAAACTACACATTTAATTAAACATTTAAGTAAAATGAAACATTTTGGCATCATACGTGCATGAAGCTTTAACCTGGCACTGCACTGGCTTGTTTTACTTTTCATTTAGGCACACGAAGAAGGCCAGAGGGATGGAGCTCCTGGCAAACGTTTTCTTTCCCGTCTCGATCTCTGAGTAGTATCTGAGTGTCCTATCCTCCTGAGCACGAGGTCATCAAAGACTATAAAGCCTTGGCGTTTTATGGCATGTTAATGGGTTCCAGGCCTGGCCATTTTCTCACTAAGGGTGTTTATGCCTCCTTATGGAGAGTAGACGCTTTGGAAAATAAATGCAGTAAAGCTTTACTTCTTAATATGGCTGGAGGGCTTTTGGTGGTTTGGGTTACTCATGTTCAACGCACATTCACCACCCTATCTTCGCACAGAGAGAGAGAGAGAGAGAGAGAGAGAGAGAGAGAGAGAGAGAGAGAGAGATCGATCTATGTCGTTTTTCGGTGTAATATTTTTATAGGCAAATCATTGTATCTAGCGTAGTGCGGGATTTATGCCCGACACCCCACCTTGTAAATGATTTTATTTATCGTGCTGGGTATGTCAATAAAATTGAAATACAGGCTGTGCACGCGTACTCATACCAACATAAACCGAATATTATATTTTGCTTTCAATTGTGTCACACTAACAGTTAATTACACTTTGGGTGTTACTATTTGTTAAGTTTTTCAACCAAAAGATTTCCATTCAGTAAGGATGGCTGTTGAGAAAATAAGACACTAACCATTGCCATAATTATTTTCATCATTACTTCTAGATTTATCTTAATAATTGGTAGGGCCAAAATATTTCAGAAAACTTCCAAACTTCGAAACTTTTTCTACATAATTCATAAGCCTCATTTGCACTCATAGATACCTCTCTAGATATGCAGCGCTATTAATCCTCCCTACATGTATATTCATGGTATCTGGGTGTAACGCTTCAGCCATAGCATAAATCTTGGACTTTTGTCATCGTTCTTTTTTTACGGTATTATCTTTTTTATTCCCTGTATACTTAGTTGAATTATACGCCTCATTTCGGAAGCTTCCTTTTTTTCCCAGCTTTTACAGTGGCTATGCATCCTGGACTGGCTCACTTGCAGCCCACTGGGAATACCAACCATTTTACTTTGTCCTTATTGCAAAAAATTCCTTATTTCTGCTCTTTACAGACGCCTTGACAACTCATTGCGAAATTATTTATTTATTCCTTTCGTGCCCATTAAACGCAAAAACTTCGTCAACAATATAAATCAGCAACATTTTGTTCTTGACAATGCCCTTCTTCCATCACAAAATGCTTTACATTCTGTATGGCTTAATTAACGCCTTTCAACTACTACCATCGTCTTTGCCTCCACTCCTAAAATATTTCTGGATGAGTTTATCATGGTAGTATTTTATAATTCACAAAAACATTCAAATCACTCCACCTACCTTTGCAGATGTTTCATTTATGTATACATATATGAATATATATACATATATAAATATATAAATATATATTATATATGTATGTTTATGTATATATATATATATAAATATATATATATATATATATATATATATATATATATATATATATATATATATATATATATATATATATATATATATATATATATATATATATATATATATATATATATATATATATATATATATATATATATATATATATATATATATATATATATATATATATATAGAGGGCTATGTAAAGAGAGAGAGATGAGAGAGAGAGAGAGAGAGAGAGAGAGAGAGAGAGAGAGAGAGAGAGGGAGAGGGAGAGGTATCTGATAATGGTGAAGATGGAGAGAACTAACCGCTCAAGTGTTCTGCATTCCTGATCTTATCTGTCTCTATCTCTGAAACCCTTGTGCAACCCACGACTAATAACCAGCGTACTAATTCAAAAGGTAGGAGAGACTCCTTAGTTTTGGCAGGCAACTCTTCTAGGAGAAGGACACCTGAAATATAAGCAGGGTGTGGAAGGACCCTTTAGCCATGGTAGGCAACCTTTCTAAGGGTAGGTTACTCTGAATACAAGCCTGTTCTCCAACCTTGGACTATGCCACAGCCATTGTACCCGTGGCCCTTCCATGGTCTTGAGTACAATCAAGCCTTTTTCCTCTTTATTTGTTTACTTTTCTGTTTTTTTCGAGAAGTGTATAGGACAGGCTGATGAGAAAGGAAAAGTTACTTGTTGGATTTTTAGAAAGTACCTTCTTTACCCAATCTTTTCCTTCTGAGCTTTTATAATTTCTAAACCCATCCTGACTGCTCTCCCCTGTTGTTTTAGCGAACGTGGCGGGTTTCTTTTTGCCTTACAAGGTGTGTGGGCTCCACCTTGTCTACCAGTTGCTTCAGTGCATTTTGAATGACATATGGGCAGCTCTATTCATTCTTTTAATGAAATTAGTATAAGTAATGTAACTACTTCTGGTTTTTAATTTATTACTGTGTTTCTGTTGTTATGAATCTATTTATTAGGTGTGCTTCTAATTTTAAGTTGTTAATTTAAATTCTTTCAGGAGACATTGAGCTGAACCCTGGGCCTGCAACTCAATACTGTAGGAAAAGTTGCAGAGTACTTAACTTAAATATTCGAGACTTGAGGTCAAATTTTCTTGATCTTCTAAGTTGTGCCCACAACTACGATGTGATGTTTTTATTTGAGATATTTGTAAATAATAACAAGTCAAAGGTTGAATTTTTAATCCCAGGGTGTGATAGCCTGATTTTATTCATTGTCATAACATCCCACTTGCACAAGGTATTGCTGTATACACTAAGTCTGGACGACCTGTTTATTATCAGAAAAACTGGGAGTGTAGTTTGCCATCAAGTTCTTTGTTTTAAGATTTTGAGTAAACTCTGCAGTTTTATGTAATTGCTGTGTGCCAATATCCAAATATTGACAATTCTATTAATGAATGTGTCTCCTGGAGAGGATTAGTGTGGTTCAATCACAGGATTCAAAAGGTTGATTCGTTATTTGTGGAGACAGCAGTGCAAAGCACAGCGAGTGGCTAAATTCCACAGATCAACATGGCCGGTCTGCTCTTGAATTCTGTGTAGCCTCCCGATTTTGTCCACGTAATTGAAGAACCCACGCACATTTCTGGTAACAGATTAAACCTCACATTAAGATATGTTCCAGCTATTGTCAAGTCCAAGGTCTGCGAGTATATAGGCACTTCCAACCATTCTCCCAAAGAGATGGACATTTCTGTTAATCAGCAAATTCCACCATTGGAAAAACAGTCTGGCTGAAATCTAGAGCTAACTGAGATTACATTATTGCAGCTTGTCAGCCACTTAATATTTCGGATGGTATGTCAGATCTAGATCCCAAGAAGAAGTTAAATGAAATGCTGATGGCTAGAAAGGTCATCAAGATTAGGGCGAATGACTAGTCATGGTTTGATGACATATGTAGATGAGTTTACCATGACAGACAGACCAAATTGAACTCATAGAGACGAAATCATTCACATGTAATTACAATTTTTATTGAGTCTTGCTATGCTGCGTGTAGAATTTACCATATAGCTGTGAGAAATTGCAATAAATCCTTGAAGGAGTTTCTCAGCCTCATCTGTGGTGGAACAAATTAACATCATCTATCTCTGAGTCCGGTTCGTCTTCCATTCCACCACTTTTGAAGCTAATCAGTCAGCTAAGGATGTCTCTTTCCCTGATACTTGTCATCCTGAACCCATTCATGCAAAATTTGTATTTCGCTCTAGAGATGTTAACAAATTTTTTTTTTTAGTATTGATAGCTGAGGTGGAGAAGTTCCTGATGGTTTCTTCTCTTTGTTGTTCAAAAAGGTTTTTAATGTGTTGTCTCCCAATATTAGTAGATTCTGTAGAATTTTATGGTAACGTAGTGTTTTTTTGGATGAGCATAAACTTAGTAATAAAGTTCCTGTTCCAAAGAATGGCATATCTGCAAACTGCAGTAACTGCAGACCAATTTCAGGTCTCCCTGTGATCTCCCAAGTTGCAGAAAAACGAGAATGTGGAATCAAAAGGATTGTTAGATGGTAGTCATGGAAGCAGTTAGGTACCTGTGATACGCTTTTAAATTTGACATGCCATTTGCAAGATTACCTTGATAAGGGTTTCAGCATAGAGTAATTCAAATAGATTCTGCTGCTGCTTTTGATTTAGTAAGTCACAAGGCACTTATTTATAAACTTCAGAATCTTGGATTGGGTGGATATGTTTTAGGATTACTTAAAGATTTCCTTATAGGCAGCAAGTTGCTGTTGATGGGATCTTTAGCAAACCAAGACCTATTTTTTCAGGAGTTCCTCAGGGAAGTGTTCTTGGTCCACTGTTATTTTTAGTGTATAAAGGTGATATGGTTGCTGGCTTGGAAAACAAGATTATTCAGCAAGCGATGATGCAACTC
The DNA here is from genome assembly GCF_040412425.1 of Macrobrachium rosenbergii. Taxonomy (NCBI): domain Eukaryota; kingdom Metazoa; phylum Arthropoda; class Malacostraca; order Decapoda; family Palaemonidae; genus Macrobrachium; species Macrobrachium rosenbergii. The sequence goes on along the minus strand of NC_089741.1, from coordinate 2,770,833 downwards.
TTGTGGGTCTCCACTGATGAGAAATGAAGCTGCTCATAGTCTCAGTCGTGACATGTAGTGGATTAGTGAATGGTGTGGTCGGTGCGGTATGAGGCTGAACACTAGTAAACTGAAAAAAACTATTGATTAGTGGATCTTGTACTGATGTTCCACCCAATCCTTCCCTTCAGATGGAAGAGACTCTGCTAAATGAGTCTGAAGCTTTAACTATACTTGGTGTAACTTTTGACTCATCTTACTCTTGAGAAACATCTAATGAAAGTGTCAGCAAATATTGCACGGAAGTTAGGTATTGTACTTGAGGCCTTGTATATTTATAATGGTGATAAAATCAGTGCAACCTTATTCAGGTTGCTTGTCCTTCCTTTACTATAATAATGTTCTCCGGTGTGGTTCGTGATGGTAGATTTCTGTTTCCTAACATTAGAGGTTATGAATTGGAGTTTCGATAGATGGTCTCTTGTTTGCCAGTTTTTCATAAGTTGTATTTTATCAAAGTTCTTTCACATTCATAATTGATCCGGGAACCTCATTTTTCTGCCGATAGAAGCCAGATTTGCTGAACGGCAGTACCAGTATGCAGTAAATGTGCCTCGCAGTTGAACTTCTCAGTTCCAAAGGTCCTTTATTCCTCATGCCGTTTGACTGGAACAATCTCCCTGTGGATGTTGTGCCAGTGGAACCTCAAAGGTTCGAGCGTAGATGCAATGCATTACTATCCTAAAGCAATTCGTCTTCTATTACATTTTTGTCTATTTATTTATTAATTTGCTAATTCAAGTTTCTTTTCTAATAACTGATCTCTTTTTGTATATCCTATTACCTTCTGAAATGAAACCATATTCTTTGGAAACTTGAACTTCAAGTCATTGGCTCGTTTGGGCTTGTTCTATATGAATAGAGTTCACTCTGTGAATAATAATAATAATAATAATAATAATAATAATAATAATAATAATAATAATAATAATAATAATGCTCAGGTCCAATGAGGCACTGTAATTTTAGGGAACATGTCCATGCCGTTACTTCCCTTACGCTGGCCGAGGATCGAACATGGGTTCCTGGTGTGTGAGCCAAGCTTCTCATTACTGTTTTGTCACTAGGCAGAGAGAGAGAGAGAGAGAGAGAGAGAGAGAGAGAAAGAAGAGAGAGAGAGAGAGAGAGAGAGAATGTAATGAAATTTTCTTTTCCTTCATTTTTTTGTTGTATTGAATTATTCAGACCTTCACTTTCACCCGATCATCCCACTCGTTCTCCTAGTTGAACTTGGAAGAAAATGCAACTAATGATGATTAATATTTGTACTAGATTTTCCCTACTTTTCTCTGTTATTCTTTTGTGTTCTTTTAGGGAGTGTATACCTTAAATTTTTTCCATGCTTTACGTTTGCATGAGTGTGTGGTTTCGTTTATGCACTCGTATATACTGCATGTTTACAACACCATATTTCCATCTTTGAACACCTACAGTATGTGCGTGGGTTAACATATGCACGATTACAAGTCTCGGTTAGAGCCCTTTAAATATATGAGAGGACAGGTCCTTCAAACTTAAGCGATAAGTATAACACTATCCTCCCTCTTATCCGTCACCAAGTGTTTATATTTCGCCCATGACCATGTTTGGATTCCCAAGTTGTGTGCCTGTTTATTCTCCTCGCAAAGTTATATACTTTGTTTGTTTAATTTTTTTACAATTTTTTTTTTATTTCGGTAGCTTAGATACAGGAGAGAATCAGGAAGCAGAATGTATTACTGGGGTTTAAGTCATAATCGTCTGGTAAAGTTGGTTATTTTATGAAATGTTTGATTTGGTATCACCTCATACTCAGCCTGTCAAGTTGGCTGTTTCTTAAAAGACAAACCGACATTGAATCTCATTTTGGTTTTCTTTTAAATTTTGCTGCAAATTATGAAGGCAGGATTCATCGTGCTTCCAGCGTAAGCTTTTGTGATTCTTTCTGTGGTGTCTGCAAGTGCTTTCAAAGTGAAAGAATGTTTTGGAGTAATTTTATTATAGTCAATCCTTTCAACATGCCGATGGTCTTTGGTTAATCAGTGTGAAATGCAATTGCTTAATCAATGTGAAATGCGCAATATTTTAACATCCCAAACAATGATCTAAAAATGTGACAAGTTTTCCTGACGACGGTGGCCTTCTTCATGATAATTTGGAATAGATTTTATCAGTCAACTCATTTTTTATCAGTTATCTACTCCAAGATCTTTCCTTTTGGTTGATGCATGTATACAATAGTCATTTTTACAATACTCTTGCGATCTTGAATAGATTGTGAATACTTAAATATTTTCTGAGTTACAACACTGGATAAATAAAAAGTGAAAATGAATATTCATGAATACTTTCGTCATAATTCATGACGTAAGTAAAACTGAATCAGTCTAACGAATTTTAGCGAAACGAATTTAAGAGAGAGATACTGACTTGTGTTCAAGAGATAAATATGTATCGAATATACCAGATTATTTCTTTATCCGCATTTCTTTCATTTGATCCTTTTATGCATTTTCAGATCTCATTTTAAGAGAAAAACGACGTCCTCGGTTCTACGTATGTTTTCTGACTAATATGGATAGCTTATAGCGGTAAAACTTAGATGATAATATGTACATATATACTGTATATATACACAGTATGTATATATATATATATATATATATATATATATATATATATATATATATACACACATACACACACACACACACACACACACACACAATGCAGCATGAAGGAACGTGCTTGAGAATATCATAAAATCCAAAATCCCGGTAAGAAGGTGGTGAAAACCGGGACTTTGAACAAGTATTTCGTAGTTTATTCTACATTTTCAGGTTCACTTGAAAATGTAGAATAAATTACAAAGTATTTGTTCAAAGTCCCGTTTTCACTCACCTTCTTACGTGATTTTATGATATATATATATATATATACATATATATATATATATATATATATATATATATATATATATATATATATATATATATATATATATATATATATATATATATATATATATATATATATATATATATATATATATATATATATATATATACACGTAATCATGGCTTCCGATGCCATGCAGCGCAAAGACCTCTGTAAATTCACACTAATGTCTTTCCTGTGTGTTTGCTTCACAAATCTTCACTTATATCTGGCCTCCCGTCTCATAGTTCTGGCGCCACAGGAGCCCAGTTGGTACTATCACGTACTACTCTCCTGGGATGGGGCGAAGGACAAGTTCAAGCTACCTCTCCCCTTTCATCCTATCCACAAATACAACTTCCGTAAGTTCCGTTATGGCATCACTTATTACTTTGTCCTGCCACATGACTAAATGTTTTTATTACTTTGTCCTGCCGCATGACTAAATGTTTCCTTACAGGAAAAGGCTTGTTTTAGAGAGTGGGAGAGAGTAGGTTTCCTCAAGTTTCGTTGCGGCAGCAGCTCTTAATGATCTTCGTTGGACAACTTTTTGTTCGCGACCCTCATGCGCCAGTGACTGCGTGCCTCGCAAATCTTGATCTGATTCTCATTACTGTCCTCTGCATGCTCAGTCCCAATCTCTTCTAATCGCCTCTTGTGCCATTAATGCCCATCTGAGTTATAAGCGTGACTAAGGCAGGAAAAAGAAAAAGCAAGCGTGGCTCACAGACTTAAGGAAAATCCTCCCCTTAATGAAATGTATGATTTTCTCTCTATCATTTGACTGAATGTTCACTCATTTTAACAGTTTTCTCATTTTAAACGTAAGGACTAGGAAGCTGCTGGACGACTGAAAATGTGAGTTCTGCTCTGCTACCTTCATGAGAGGGCTTTAATTCCAGCTTGTACTGACTGATTAACGGCTTATTTGTGAAGCGGTTCCTAATGTAGCAGCCATGCTTAAAGCACTGTTGCCGACTTTTGGGTCGCGGGATAATGGGAATTTATGTGCTTTGTTTAATAACATTAAAATGGAAATCTTTTATCTCCACAGCTATCACCAATATTATGTACAGAGTAAGAGTAATTTATTTATCTCTCTCTCTACTGTAGGCATCCCTCGATTATTTATATGAAGTCGCTAGTATCTGTCTTGTACAGTTTTTACATTTGGTTTATAAAACCGATTTTTAAATTCCTAATGGTTACTATCTCGAGTATAGAGAAATGTAGCAAAACGAATTGATTCATTTGTAAAATTATTGGATATATAAGGATAAGCTAGGTATAGGTCGTTCCTTTGGGAAAGGTACAGTAATCAGAAGGTGACAACCATCGGATAATGTACTAGATAGTTGAACAGCATTTCAGACAAAGACTGATGAGAACAGAGTCTGAAGAGCTGAGACAAAGCAAGGAAGAAAAGAAGCAAACTGAAGACTCCTGGTAAGACCATAAAAAATCTGAAATAATTATATCAACCTGAATTATACGATACCATGAGGGCAAACTGGGGTGATTGCAACGACAAAGGAGTTTCATGAACGAGAAGACTTCATCCATGAGTGAAATAAATCTGTTTGGTCTTTTTTATGGGAAGTTAGAAACCGAATTTGACAAAATTCGACAAAATTCCTGCTTCACAGATTCAGGAGAGAGAGAGAGAGAGAGAGAGAGAGAGAGAGAGAGAGAGAGAGAGAGAGAGAGAGAGAGAGAGAGAGGAATTTAGGGATGGTTGGTTTACAGAGATGAATCTTGGAATAGCTGAATCACCGACAGATCACGAATGAGAGAGTGGTAGTTAATGAAAGTCTAGAAAACACTTAGGTTACCAAGTAAATTCATGTCAAGTATTTGTTATGTTTCCAGCAGCATTATGAGATATGTGTGGTAGTATAAAAACCAGGTATTAATTTGCATATGAAAGCTGGAGCCACAAGCTAAACGTTTGCTCACCAGAGCCGTGAACATGACTCCACTGAATACCTTACAGATGTCATGACTCATGACAAATCATTTATCAGAGCCTGCAATGAGGATTGCCTAATGTCAGAAACATAAGTAAGGTCGGCCAGGGTTGTCCTGTTCTGTAACGTTAGTTAATCCGTCATTCGGACAGTGAATCAAATGTCTTAAGGATAGGAATAAACGTTGAAATAATAGAAAAAGAAGTAACAGGTAAATATGGGGTGCTATGATGGATGATGTCATGGAAGGCGTAATTCCTATCCATTCGTAATATGTAGGTTTTGTCAGTCAGGTTACAGGGCACGTTTCTAGAAGGTAGTGTACAAGGAGAGCCGAAAGAAATAAAGTTTTGTTCTTTATTTCTTAGTGTGTGCAAGCTATTACGTAATAAATTAATTCCTGGATTTTATATCATCTCTGTGTATTCCTTTTATGTTCCATGACACATTAAGAAATACGTTTATTTGTTGGTTATGTTAGTTAGCGTCTGAAGTATAATGTTTCCAGACAAGGTTTTTCGTTGTTCTTGAAAATTACTAGCAGCCATCGCCACTTACAATTTTATTCGTTCTGTTACTGAAATATTCTTTTCTCTCAGATTTCACTTGCACTTATTTCTTAAGCTGTAGCAGTAAAAGTGCAAAGATATTGCTTATAAAAGGTTTCACAAATATCTCGAAAGAAGTAATATATAATATATATATATATATATATATATATATATATATATATATATATATATATATATATATATATATATATATATATATATATATATGTATGTATGTATGTATGTATGTATGTATGTATGTATGTATGTATGTGTGTGTGTGTGAACACATCAAGAAAAGAGAGTTTATATGAATACACGTGCCCTGTCATCTGAAATGGGTAACTTGAATTAAAAATGTCAAGGTAAATAAGGACGTTTGGCAACCCTCGTTATCATACCATTTTACGAAATAGTGCGCAGTTACACAAATGAGCTTGAACTGATTCATTAATGAAGTAGATTCATAACGGGAAAAGATACACGTTATAAGAAAAGTGACAGTAGCTCAGATATAAACCGTTTTAATTAAACTTTATTTTGAAAAAATAAAATCGGATTTGAAACACAATCCTACGTATATAATAGGCTCATGGACCGTGTAGTGCATTCCTTACGAGGTTATTAATTGTACTTTTGGTTCTTTTCGAATATATGACGAAAGTAACGGGTTCCAAAAAGTGGTGTAAAATGAGATCATTGCTTGCCGTTTACATGTAAAAGAAAGTCGGTGGATTTTTTATTGCTCAGCTCTATCTGACTGAAATGTCAAAATAGGATTGGCCTGCCGTTAGCAACGAAGCTTTGACAGCATCAGGAATAATGATATTAACGAGAAAGTTTGTTTGAAGTCTGATTCTGGCACAATTTTCTTTTAGAAAGAGCTGAAAGAAATAAAGTAAGAAAGAAGCCAAGATTTATGGGGGAACGACTTACCTAATTAGGCCTAGCATCTCTGGCAGTACAAAATGTCAACTACAACAGCTGTAGCAAAGATAAAGCCTTAGCAATTAGCTTGTTGGTATGAGGCCCCTGTGCCAGTCAGTCAGATGGCTTTTGAGATCTCTATAGTAGAACCTGAATAGCTTTATAACCTCAAAGGTGGTCGGGAAGGACATCCAGACGCGGATAGGATAACGAGGATTTAAAGCCGACGGTCACGCTTTGTTATTCAGGGTGGATTATAGTGTCCAGGTGTTTCTAAATGACCTATCATTTAAATCACTGCAGATTATGAGCTTAGTATGATTCTCTCTCTCTCTCTCTCTCTCTCTCTCTCTCTCTCTCTCTCTCTCGTGGTAGCATACATGTTTATCTTCGTGTATACTCTTGCTATATATTCATTATGCTTGCGTTTACAGTATGTGAGCGGGCATTTTGTTAGTGTAGACTTATTAATTCTTTATCGCTGACGTCACTTAAGATGTCACATAAGAAGTAAAGTATTGTTGCAACATCTGTGCATGAGGCCATTGTCCTTGGTATGAAAATGTTGTTTTTCATGTATCACAGTAATAGAGGATAAAAAGAAAAGCAGTTGTTATTGCACTTGTAAACATTTTTTTTGAGATTCAGGAGCTATTGTTGGCTCGCTTCTCCAGGGTTTTGTAAAGCTATCAGTCATACTATTTTTGTAGCGATCTGAATTAATGGAAACAGTAGTGAGAAACTTAGTGCTGTGGTGGAGTTGGGCCGGTTTTGATATTGAGAAAGTTGCAGATGAAAAGCAGTATCAAGGCGAAAGCAATTGTGATTATTCCTTTGAAGATGCTTCATGGAAAAATATTTAGCCATTTAGCAGAATAAAAATGATGGATGACTCTAAAATTACTCTTTGATATTCGGACAGTAAGATTATTAGTTATTTAAAGAAGAACTCTTCCTCAGTGAGTAACGTATAGTGAACACCTTGTTATAGGTTACTATAGTAACCAATTGGTTCTTAGCCACGTAAAATAAGTCTAATCCTTCGCGCCAGCCCTAGGAGAGCTGTTAATCAGCTCAGTGGTCTGGTAAAACTAAGGTATACTTAACTTTTAACTATACAATTTTTCTTTCTTTCACTTTTGTTTTTTTTTATTTACAGTTAAACGCGTCTTTATTGTCCGCTTGTGAAGTCTGAATATTATTAAAGACTTCGTCTTTGTTAAAGGCTACTGTAGTTAATCGAAATAAGCATGTAAACTCTCTAAGTTAGAACACTGACTACATTATTTAACAGCACGTTACTTTTGATTGAGCTGGCGTTATGCCACCATGGCTTCTTGCTCATAGAACAGACTGTAAATTTAACACCACTTCAACGACCTTGGTTAGAATAATGCTATTCTTTACCATTTTAAAATGTGGATTATTTCTTCGCCCATTTGTATGTTTGCCTGTGTTTATTATTATTATTATTATTATTATTATTATTATTATTATTATTATTATTATTATTATTATTATTATTAATCAGAAGATGAAACCCCTTCATATGGAACAAGCCCACAGGGGCCACTGACTTGAAATTCAAACTTCCAAAGAATGTGGTGTTCATTAGGAAGAAATAAGAGGAGGTAAAGGGAAATACAGAAATCCCACTTATTGAAAAAGAAAAAAATAACATAATAAATTAATAAATAGATAAAATGTATTAAAGTGCAAGGAGAATACGATTGCATCTTCGCTTGAACTAGTGAAGTTTCAATTGCACGACATCCTCAGGGAGACTGTTCCACTGTCCAACGGTGTTAGGAATAAAGGACCTGTGGGAGTGAGAAGTTCCACAGGGGGGCACATTTGCTGCTTATCGGTGCTGCTGCTTAGCGAATCTGGTTGCTTTCTCTCGGCAGGTAAAGGGGATCAGGGATCAATTGTGAACGTGAAAGATCTCTGTTGAAATACAACTTATGAAAAAGTGACAAACAAGAGACCTTCCGTCGATGGTTCAAGTCATAAATGCTGCTATTAGGAAATAGAAAGCTACCACCACGAACTACTCTATCTAAAAGGGATAAATCTCCGGCAGAAGCAGACATCCATACCGGAGAACAGTATTCTAGTAAAGTAAGGACAAACGACCTAAAACAGGTTGCACTGATTTTATCACAGTTATAGATTTATGTATGGTTTTACATTTCAGTGAGCCTTGAAATCCTTGAAAGAAATTATCTTTTTCCCTAAGACGATTAGGTGTATTAATGCTGATGACGATGTGTTGCTACACTCATTAGCATAACGAAGTCGGATGAAGTAAAGAGAGAGGTTTTGCCATAGTCATGCAGTAAAGTCCACTTAAATTCGTTCTGTTTCAATTTTAGAACTAAGCATTAACTGGTTCTAGAATTTCATTGGTGTAAATATATTTTTAGAAACTATAAACTACTTTTAATATGCTAATTTATATGTGCTGCATGTTTTCATCTAACCCCAACCATTTGCTTTTATGTAGAGCGTTGGCAAATCTCAAGTCACTTCACTGTGGGTTTTTTTTTTTAATAATAGTTCAACACAGTGATTTGTCATCTGTGCATGACTAGCCAAAGTTGCGCTGTTTATGCATTAAGATTGTTTCACGTAATTGGTAATTGAGAATTCAGTTTATCTGCAATTGATGTTGTTTATACCTGTTGCCTATGAATATATATATATTTTTGCCTATGGATATATGTTTTTCTTGAAGAAAACAGTTATGTGGCTGAGGCAGAGTTTGTCCTCTTTGCTGGTACTATACAAGTTTATTTTTGTGGTATCTCAATAAGAGCAAAACTAGTATAGTAGTTTCGAATATATTTTCTTGAATTCTTTAATCTACTAGATTTTATTATGCTATTTTTTTTAATCGCTAATTTGAAAAAAATTGGCGCTGCTCTCGGGTGAATACCGGTAAGTTAATGTCTTGATTTTCTATCCTTCCTTTCTTCTACACACGAAGCGTGTACACGAAATAGGAAGAACTTCCAGGAGGCAGGAAAGCACAATACAGAAAAGAACTGTTAGAATGGGAGAGAATAAAGGAAGGGGATAATCCCAGAAATTCTGGTGATTTAAAGTATTTTGATAATGCAGGTTCAGAAAAGGACAATTATAGATAATTATGAAATATTTATGCCATACAGTCCCTAACAATCCTTTCATTCGTCAAAAACAGTCAGGTTTTTACAGTACTAGTAAGCACCAAGTGGGTCTTGAAAATTATTTTGATTGATTGCTGTCGGTATATTGTAACCTTCATTCTTGGAGTGCAAAGTCCAAGAGTTCGGTGGTTGAAAACTTGTAGATTCCTTCAGTAACTTACTAGTTATTGAAGAGTTAGTTAGTAAGCTGCCCAATACTAGAAAGAGCCTTTTCCTCTCGTAAGGTGCGAAAGGGAGAAGGAAGCCTTTTGTGGACACCCGGACTATTGCCAACCAGTAAGAGTTTTTACCCCTAAGTGTCTAATTCATCAGCCATTTGACCAGCACTCATCAATGAGTTAGTTAGTTGGAGTTGTGACTGCCTTGAACAATTCTACCTGAACTCCCCTCAGCTGTGTTTAGTTTACCCTAAGGAGTACAGTTTGATATATAGGCGTATGTAGAGTATGTATGGAGTTTCAGTTTGATATATAGGCGAATGCAGTTTATGCATCAAAATCACTCTCTGAGGTCGTAAGCTTATAACTTGCTGAGTGAGTTTCTTGGTTGGTCGGTGCAGCATTCACATTTAATGTGATAATTAGTCGTGTCTAAAAGATGTCTAGGATGATCCAATGCGTGTTAAATTACTGTTATGCAAATCAGTCCATCATAGGTTTCATCGATAACTCTTGTTCCCGCTTTGCCACTGTTTTCCTCTATCAGTATATAAGGTGGCAATGTTTTCAGAGAAAGTATTAGATTTATAAGAAACTAATTTTAATAGAAGTGTATTGGTTAAGTGGGTCAAGAACTGTTGTCCATCGGGAGAAATTTATTAATATGCATTTTCCACCGGCTGTTTGGCTGCACGTAT
>NC_089741.1:2752886-2755386 GCF_040412425.1 Macrobrachium rosenbergii | reverse complement strand
TTTTAGAATTCATTTCCTCACAAGACATTTGATGCCTATTGAGACTGTATTGTCTTTACAATACAGTCGAATGGTGTTTTTTGAGTACTGCTATCGGTAGGATTGCATAGGACGGTTTTACATATACATATACATATATATATATATATATATATATATATATATATATATATATATATATATATATATGTATATGTATATATATATATATATACATATATATGTATAAATATGTAAATATATAATAATCTAAAACAACCAGAAATCTTGAAAAAGAGAGCAACAGTGCCAGGTACTTTTGTATTTGCACATCTTCGTGGTTATACCTGATAATAAAAATATCTGCATATTTATGATTTTCAAGTAACATGTTCGTTGATCCACATTGTTTCTGTTGACTTAACAGTAAATAGCATACCTGGTAGTTAGTTCACTGTGTTGGATTGCAGCCGGGATGGAGAAGGGTCATATTCTGTGGGAAAAGGTGCATCTCTCTCTCTCTCTCTCTCTCTCTCTCTCTCTCTCTCTCTCTCTCTCTCTATATATATATATATATATATATATATATATATATATATATATATATATATATATTACTTATATGTGTGTATGTATATATATATATATATATATATATATATATATATATATATATATATATATATATATATATATATTGCAGAAGCTATAAAATTGAAAGGTTACTATTATTTAAAATTTTAATGAATTTGCTTGTAGAAATATTTCGCCAGCGGCATGCGAATTTCAAAGATGAATATTTATATGGATCAAGTTTAAAATTTTCCTGTTTGTTTCCGTTGATTTTTTATTACAGGGAACATGACAATGCATCATAAAGTTTAGGCTTTAGAGCCAAGCGCTAGAGTACTTTCAGCCATTCAATGAAAAGAGTTAGACAGCAAGATGGAATAAAGGTGGCAGAAATGGATTTGAAGTGGAGACTAGAAATTTGGTGCAGCTAGCTAGGGCCTGAATGGACTGCAATCACCCGTTAGTAATCAGTCCTTACGCTTCACAGTTTGAAGTGCGCTGACGGCACTACCCAACTTGTCCTCTACGGGAGAAACATGTGAGCTAGAGTGCTGAACAATGACTGTCACTTGAAGCAACGAGCCGCTTTCTGAGGGACGCTACAATCAGTGTCAAAATTTTTCCCATAAAGCTTAGCACTTTTAGCTACCTTCTGCCTCACAGTTTGTGTCTTCGTCATTTTACCTTAGGGTATTTAGCAGTTTTTAAGGTCGGTGTCAGGAAGAGACTCTGTGCTTAACCGCTCCCCATTATCATCTCTTCCATTTGCAGACTGTCTGATTTTTATTCCTCAGAGGAAAGATAAACTTTCGCGAACCCATCACTGATAAAATGACATCACTGAGTTTATTATAAATCCGCGCAGAAAGGTCTTTGGTTGTTATCCCAAGGCCTTTCTCCTTCTCCCTCATGTTTCACTTCAGAAGCGTCATACATCATCCTTTTATAAGGGGGATGGTAGTCATGTAATAAATGATTTGAGTCTCGTTGGTGACTGGTCGAGATTTATCTTAGATGTGATATGGTGGGAAGGGATTGAATGAAGTGAGGCGCGACTTGCTTGAGTGAAAAGAACACCTATAGTACTGGGAGAGTTATAATCTGTATTATGTTATTAGGAATGTCTTAAAGACTTTGCATAAAGTATATCGTAATTTAACCAGACCACTGAGCTGATTAACAGCTCTCCTAGGGCTGGCCCGAAGGATTAGATTTATTTTACGTGGCTAAGAACCAACTGGTTACTTAGCAACGGGACCTACAGCTTATTGTGGAATCCGAACCACCTTATGACGAGAAATGAATTTCTATCACCAGAAATAGATTCCTCTAATTCTTCATTGGCCGCTCGGAGAGTCGAACGCTGGGCCAACAGCGTGCTAGCCGAGAGCTCTACCCACCCTTCCAATGAAGAACTTAGACTCTGCATAGGTATTTGAAAATTTACCCTCAAGCTTTCCTTGTAAAGGCTTCTGGCTTGGTACATATTAGCCTCAATAACAACCTAACGTGATGGCAATTATGATAATGAAGTGTGTTTTACCACGTATATATTTTTTTCAGTACCTACAAGGGCCTTACAGAGTGTTTTAGATTAGTACTTGGAACTCATCATGACGTCGTAAAGTAAAAAAATATGTAACTTTCTAAAATCACCAAGATGGTTATGCATAAAGGATGAAGTGAGCAATGCAGTTGCTATATGATAAACTGTAAATTGGCCGTAAGAAGTCGGAAATGCAATGATGGGAGATACGAACTGTTAAGGACCATGCTGTTTTCATATTGTCTTGTTATTAACTTTACATGGAACTTGCCTTAAGAGAGTACTTGTTGAAAACAGCAAGGGTCCCAGTGCATTACTATTTAAAATTCGAAGATGGTAAGGCATTCCCTTCAAGTGAAGTTTGCCAGAACCCATCACCATCAGTATCGTTCTAGGAAGCCT
>NC_089741.1:2685386-2747886 GCF_040412425.1 Macrobrachium rosenbergii | reverse complement strand
TTAGTTAATAAATTTACGAATAGAATTTTACAGACTTATTTATTTGTTCCTTGACTCAAGGCCTTATTCAGCTGCAAAAACATTAAACTGACAGTAGATTTTTCTTCCTAGCCCAAAGAGAGAGAGAGAGAGAGAGAGAGAGAGAGAGAGAGAGAGAGAGAGAGAGAGAGAGAGAGGGAGAGAGAGAGAGAGAGAGAGTCTTGCTAAGCGTTTTTCTTTTACCTTTCTTCGGTTAATAAAATGAAGTTTTGGAGGATGAATGCCTTACTATTTAATGTCACTCGTGCTGCCAGAAATCAGAGATAATGCTTTCCCCTTTTATAGAAAAAATATACAAGATCAGATAACTGTAATAATATTATCCTTTATCTTATCGTTAATACACTCGCGCAAATGGAAATATGGTTTATTGGTCTCTGGTGTAAACATTGCTTTCCTTGCCAACCATTCAAGTAATCCTCTTTATTTTATGGCTGCTTCTTCATTTGCCACACAGGTCTCAGGTCGCACCGTAAGAACATTTTTTCCGGTATTTTACTCAGCTACCGGCTTTGCGCCTTTTTTGATCGAAAATTTCATCGTCTCGTTATGACTTTTGCCTCTTATTCTTCCGTTAAATTTTTATGATTTTTCTGAGGGATTTTTTGTGCCCCAAACCAAATTTCCCCTTCTTTGGTTCTTACTCCGATGATAGCTTAGTTTTCATATTGAATTTTGCGTACTTAACTTGCGCTTCTTTCAAATGCACAACTATCAACAATCGCTCGAAAGATATGCTTTACCGATGTAGAGTTACAGTGCAACTAGATTTTCCTATGTGCATGTTCTTAAGTAAGATGCTGGAGTGTGCTTGGTACAACAAGATGCACCATGGTGACTTACCCTGCGTGTTTTGCATTTTTATGCTTAATGGATCAGCATTTGGTGAATTTATATTTCGTTACGGTTGCATCACCTATGAATCGATTATTCACACTACATTAACCTCACTGATTTGCATTGTATACTACCTGTGAAGACTTAATGCGCTCAAATCACCTTTGATGGATTTGTATTTCGCGTGCCTAGACTGTTCCCCGTTCTGTTGTCTGGTAGTAGCCTGATTTTGTATGCCAAGATCAACTTACGTATATATATATATATATATATATATATATATATATATATATATATATATGCATGTGTGAGACAGAAAGAGAGAGATTACAACTGTAGCCAGGTATTTTCTTGTCTGAAAGCTTCATAAAGAAATAAAAAATATGCAATTGAATAAATAGATACGTAAATAAATTGCAATTTTGAGTGCTGTTGTATTATTTTGTGTTAAGTACTTTCACTGTAAAGAAGTATTTCATAATGTCTCAGAGTATACCTGAGACATAACCTCCGTTAGCTTTTTTTTTTTTTTTAAGAAACTGCATATTAACCAATTTTTCCTGATCTCAGTGATTCTGGTTGAAATTATTATGAGTCTTAAGATTAATATTGCATATTTTTTCGTTTATTAGTTTGCATATAAATACTGAACGAGAATGGAGGTATGTGGCCGATAGTATGAATACACACTCGAAATTAAGACAATATATTGCAAGGCTTTTTGTACATGAACGACTGTTTTATTTCTCAAACCATATTTCGGATATTTTCTGCTTTATAACTTATTTCATTCCAGCATCTTTCTTGTTTTTATTTTGATGGCATTCATCTTACATGACTCGTCGTCTTCTTGGGTAGGCGACGCCCGTCAATTTGAACCCAGTGGAAAGGCTGTTCTTGGGCGTGTGTTGACGAGCGTGGGCGGAGAGGGAATGAAGAACTGAATTTTGAATTCGAGTCCCTGATTATCATAATGAGTGATTTGTAATCATGAGATTCAGCAAGGCGTCCTTTGCTCTGCTCTGCTCTGGTCGATTGAATTATGGAAAGAGAGAAGCGCAACACAGAGTTGTTGATCATTGTTTAGACCCTCCTTGTCATTACCGATGCAATATTCCTCTTTCTGGTGGGTCAGGCTGAGCGCCGATCCATGACGGCTTTTCTCAGGGTTGCAATATGCAGTCATGGCACGGTGAAGCCATCATATTTATCATCATGCTTGTTGTTGTTGTTTATTGTTTTTCTTAGTTGCAGTTATAATGATTAATACTCGTAGACATTACTGCTACTCAGATAAGTGATCTGTTTGCTGGCGTGTACCCTTCTGAAAGTAAAACAGTTTATGCTAAAGTTATTTTTTCATGATTGCGGTAATTGATTTTGTTGAAACTTCACGTTAAATGTTTCGTATCTGTGATCTATATTCCCTGAACACATGCACAGAAATGCAATTTCTGCAATGGCATTGAAAAATAATATTTATGAAAAAAAAGTTATCGCTTTTTAGATCTTACTGACTTTTTTAACGAAAATATTCCATTGCTTGTGTCAGCCATTATTAACTATATTAACTATATATTTTATATTTTATATTAACTATATTGACTACCATATGCAATGTATCTTTAGTCGGTTTTCCTTATTTTTATATTTGTTTAGCTTTGATTAAGAGAACAAAGAGCGTATTATTTATATGATTTTTTCATTATCGCAAGCTACCAGTGGTCATTAGCATTGCACAGTTTCCTTCTAGTTAAACTATTCCAAAGAAGCCTTGAACAAATCAATAAGGTCTTTGAGACTACCCGTCATCCCGCTCCACTTCTCACCAAATTCACCTTTCGTTCATGGGCTGTGACGAAATCCACCATAGTTTAGACACTGGGAATGCAAACGATCCAGATTTTATATTACCATTATTTAAACAATCAGAACTCAGCTTTTATTGTTTTATCTTTTATTGAAAATTTTTTTTCTGATAGCGGAAACTATGCGATCTCGTACCCGTTCTGTAATCTTGCATTATTACAGATTGCAGCAGTTACAGGCCAGTCTCCTTGCCAGTGGCCTCCAAGGTGCTGAAAATCTGAATTTCTAGTAGCCTACTTACATAAGTACATTTAAACTAGACACTTGTCCTGTCAATTAGTATGTCTTGTGAAAAATATGAGATACCTGTGATGCCCTTTTATTCCTAACTAGCTGACCAACCCGGCGCTGCCCGGGAAAACTGAATGACAACTAATAAACTCTCTCTCTCTCTCTCTCTCTCTCCTGTTAAGACAGTTGCTTCAATTGCATCGCCAACATTTCTGATATTTAATATTTCACCCCTTCTCACCCCCATTCGTATTGGGGCTAAACTTGGACTTAAAGGGTGCTGGGAGTGTCACTATTCATCTCAGCGACCTCGAAAACTATTAATTAGACTAATATCTGTCATTTTTGACATTTTATTTTTCACCCCTTCTCCCCTGTTCCTAATTTCTGTTGTTTTTGGTTATTTTTACTTGTCACCCCTTCCCACCCCCACCCCATTTGGTGACAGTGATGTCTTACCCCCACACAGTATTCTTTTCCAGGTTGTAAGTCATATGTATACCGAAATGATGTAGGATAACCTGTAGAGTTTATTTAGTTACTAAGTGTATGGGCAGAACCATCCCCGTTTCAGGGAAGCCCTTCCTACCCCCACCCCCTTTGGTGCCTTTTGGTGCTAGTGATGTCTTATCCCCACAGTATTCTTTTTCAGAAAGTAAGTCATATGCATACCAAGTTGGTTGAAATTGCTCAATGTGTTTCAGAGTTGTGCTGGAACATACACACACACAGACATCCATTTTTATATATATAGATGTACTAGCTGACCAACCTGGTGTTGCCCGGAAAAACTCTGAATGAGAACCAATAAACTTTCTCTCTCTCTCTCTCTCTCTCTCTCTCTCTCTCTCTCTCTCTCTCTCTCTCTCTCTCTCTCTCTCTCTAAACAAAATACATAAACGGGCAGAGGTAAATAGGATGGTATTTAACTCTGATAAATTTGAATCAATAAACTATGGTGATAAAGAAGGAATGCTATATGCATATAAAGGACCTATCACAAATAAGGAAGCAGTTAAAGACCTTGATGTGATGCTGAATAGGAATATGTTATGCAATGATCAAATAGCAGTACTATTGGCAAAATGCAAAGCAAAAATGGGAATGTTGTTCCTGCACTTCAAAACAAGAAAAGCCGAACACATGATTATGCTTTATAAAACGTATGTATGTAGTCCACTTGAATATTGCAATATAATATGGTACCCACACTACCAAAAGGATATTACACAAATAGAGAGTGTACAAAGGTCCTTTACAGCTAGAACAGAAGAAGTTAAGAACCTTGAATACTGGGAAAGACTACAATTCTTAAATTTATATAGTCTTGAAAGGAGAAGAGAACGCTACATGACAATCCAGGCATGGACACAGATAGAAGGAATTACCGAAAACATCATGGAGCTAAAAATATCAGAAAGAGCAAGTAGAGGTAGATTAATAGTGCCCAAAACTATACCAGGAAAACTAAGGAAAGCACACAGGACATTAATCCACCACGCACCAGCATCGATAATGCAGCGTCTATTCAATGCGCTACCAGCTCATCTGAGAAACATATCAGGAGTGAGCGTAGATGTGTTTAGGAATAAGCTCAAATATTTAAGATGCATCCCAGACCATCCAAGATTGGAAGATACAAAATATACCGGAAGATGCATTAGCAATTCTCTGGTAGACATCAGAGGTGCCTCATACTGAGGGACCTAGGGCAACCCGAACAAACTGTAAGGTCTGTAAGGTAAGGTCTCTCTCTCTCTCTCACTTCCTTTCCTGTTAAGATAGTTGCTTCAATTACATTGCCCAGCATTTTTGACATTTTATATTTCGCCCCTTCTCACCCCCATTCCTATCAGTGTTGAACTTGTACATAAAGGGCACTGGGACTGTCACTGTTCATCTCAGTGACCTCGAAAACTATGAATTAGACACTAATATCTGTCGTTTTTGACATTTTATTTTCCACCCCTTCTCAACGCCCCTCCTATCGGGGCTGAACTTGGACTTAAGGGCATCGGGAGTGTCACCATTCATCTCAGCAACCTCGAAAACTATGGATTAGTCACTAATAGTTTTTACATGTCACCCCCTTCCCACATCCACCCCCGCCCCCTATGGTGCCAGTGATGTCTTACCTCACAGTATTCTTTTCTAGATAGTAAGTCATATGTATACCGAAGTGAGGTATGATGAAACCATAGAGTTTATTTAGTTACTAAGTCTATGGGCAGAACCAGCTCCGATTCAGGGAAGCTCTTCCCACCCCCACCCCCTTTTGGTCCCCTTTGGTGTAGTGATGTCTTACCCCCCAAGTATTCTTTTCTAGATAGTAAATCATATGTAAATCATATGTATACCAAGTTTAGTTGAAATTGCTCAATGTGTTCCAGAGTTATCCTGGAACACACACACACGCGCACATACATATTTACATCTATTTTTATATAGATAGATTACTTACATCTAAGGCAACCTTGGCAAAGGATTCTGGTCCAAACTTGCTCAGTGATTTTTGTACATATGTATTATATTTTGGGTAATGGAAGCTTTGTACTTTGTGTTTTTCACAGTTCTTGAAGTTTAAGGCAGCATATGTTCATCTTGTCTGGTGCCTCACAAAGCTGGAGTGTGCAACCTTTGTGTCTTGGTTCTTGTAGGCTTTACTGGTGGCTTGACCAGAGTTGCTCATTCTTCCCAAATGAATTAGCTGTTAACTTTAATTTAACCGTGAAATAGACCGGTTCATTAAGTGGTGCAGTGGATGAGGTATGAGCTCATCCCATCAGAATTGCTGTCATCAGTTAACCAAACGTGCACCATGTTCCTTCTGCATGACTCGCTTAGTATAGCGCCCTAACGACGATGAACATTTGATGATGCTCAGTGTTGCCCTCAACTCTAAGCTTCTTTATCATTGTTTAAGACATGTCACCCAATACTACCATAAAGTTAGGTCATGTTTTTCAGGCTTCCTATAAACGTATATATGAAGCCAATATTGTTACATGATTCAAGTCTGTTATTCTATCATTGATGAAATATCATTATCTGTGTAGATACTAGCACCCAATTGGAACTTGAGTCATCTGAGGAAATTCTCGAAGTAATGGTTTGCTCTGTTCCAGACCACCATTAGATATCCTGTTTGACCAAGTTCCTTAAGCTGTTCTTCACCACTTCACTGTTGCTTCGTCTTTAGTGTTTGCACTATAGGTATAGAGGGAGAGGTTGGACAGTGTATGATAGCCAACCATTTTGTGACCTGCACTGCTTGGCGCCATCGCTGTCTTGATTCTTATGCAAAAAATGACGCAACTCATGCAATCTAATGGGAAACCCTGTGCTCTTTAAAACTTATTTTCTCGGCTGTCCTTCAAGACTGTCAAATGACTTATGCACCATTTACTAAATACAATATACACTGTATGCAGACATAAAAAAATATTTAATTTTGCTGGTATACTTTTTACGTTAAGCGATAAAGTTTTGTAGATATGGCGACGTTACAACATTATGATCATGCTGCATTGCCAGCCAATTTTCTCAGCAGTCTTTAAAGATTGGTAAATGACCTTGCAGCATTTACCGGGGACAGTGTGTACTATATGTAGAAATAAAAATATTAATTTTGTCTGCTGTAGTTTTTGTATGCTTGAGCAACAAACCTGACCAGTTTGCCGACGTTTTGTGTATTTCTTTCCACCATAAATTCACAGTTTTACTCTGTAGAGGCAGAACTAATTATCATCGTTCTTTATTCATGAGTCAAACTGACATGCAGTAAAATTTGACAACAGTGTGTTAATTTAATTGTCATCTCCAACGCTGTCATCCCATATAAGCTTCATCCATGGACATCATCATATTATTAATAGCCTAGGTTTAATAGCTTGATGCTTAACAGCCAATATTCAGTAGTCTGTACAAGCATTGTGTAGGATTGTAAAATTTACTGTACCTGACAGTATTAATAGTGGTACAATTAATATTGTAGTTTGCAGGGCTGTATAAATCTTGCCATTGCCAGTACTGATGGATATGGCGGCTTTCCCCTTCTGGTTACTTCTTATTAGACTAAATCTACTTTGGTAGCCACATTGTTGCCTCTTAACATATTCTGGACTTCAAAGTCTGTTGCAGACCCTTAAGTTCATGCATACCAGGAGGTTTGAAGATGTACTTTGGCAGAAAATGTTTGCTGCATGTGTGTGATCCATCGTTTGGTTCTTTATCCCTTCTGCAGTTTCTAACCCAAGAACAGTTTCCTGTTCTTGTCAGGAAATCTTAAGCACAAAATTGACAAAAATCAGCCCTGAATCTCACATTTTTAAGGCATATTTTAACCTACAAGGCTACTCACAGACCTTATAAGAGAAACTATTTAATTACAGTATACATGTAATTACAATCTGCATTAATTCATATTCATATAGCTGTGATTTAGGGGAGAGTACACTGTATGCACTGTACAGAAGCAGATAAAAGTATTTGAACCATGCCATAGAAGCTATTTGTACAGCTTCAAGTGCAATTGCTATTACTAAGAGGTACATATATAAAGCTATGTAACATGTCACAGTCGCACTGACCTATAATTCGACATACTTATTTACATTGTACAGTCTAAGTTAGGCTAAATTGTAAGAATAACTTAGGCTTTCAGAGATATTCAAGATTTGAGCTATATTTCAAAGTCTGTGGAGAGGGACAGAGAGAAAAATCAGCATTCCTGAAGGTTGCCAAGTTAGGCTACCGTTGCTAAGCTAAGGTTAGGCTATGGAAGGCTACCCTTGTTATCTGATGATCAACCCTGGTAGACTAGCTAGTTGGTAAAGATTACTTTTAAAGCTATAATGTAGTATGAATTTGAAGTATCCCTTAGGGTAAAAATGAATTTGATCTGGCAGATCAAATTCAGTGGGACCGGCATCTTCCGACAGCTGAGTCCTCTGCATGCCAGGAGTTTGAGAACATTTTAACACTTTATTAGTGCTTAAAACTGTAGCAGGCCTAGGGCTAGGCCTCATGATACTAGGCTATGTATGTTGTAGTACTAGTAGTAGGGAAAATTGTCAGACTTAACCATGGTTATATGGACTGACGGTAACCCTACATGCTAATTTATTAGGGTATATGAATTTAATGTTAAATAGGCTTTAATAAAAAACTTATTACAACATCCATTATTATTTTAGCTCAAAAAGCAGGCGTGTAGTTGACTGCAAGTTGACATGCGATCTAACACATGTTTACTTGTGTAAAGTTGTTTCAACACAGTTATATAGATTTACTTGAATGAAAATATGTCAGTTACTTGTGAAATGTGATCTCCTGTTCTTTTGTGATCCTGTTTCTGTATGTAACACAGTTGATGGCCCAGCACTGGGTGGCAGAGGTGGCTCTGTTGCTGCTGCTGTCATTTCTGGGAATCAACACAGCAGTGGCGCCCTGCTTGCACGCGACAGTCTCGTGACTGTCCAGTCTCCCCTCTCTGTATATATGGTTTGCACCTCTGTTGAGGTGACATGATGTCACATTGATTAGGTATTCTGACTTATATTGCTCTTTATTGTTTGTGCATACCTTTTTCTGTAATTATCTTTGTTTACTCTTTTAACATCAGAAAATTCTCTTTTGTGGAAGCTTTTTTCGCAACTTAATTACGTTTTAGGTGATATGCGTGTAGATATTTTTCCTGTTCAAAAAATGTGCAACGTCAATAGAACCGGTATCCCTACTTTGGTATGTACCATAATGTGTCTGGGTGTGAGACTTGCCGTCATCTAGTCTGCCACATTCCACCTTTTTCACCGGTGGCCCCTATAATAAGTATGCGCAATCAGGGCACCTTTGTCCGAACTTAGGGATAGTATTTAACGTTCCTAGGGTTGGTACTTGTAAACTCTCCTTATCGTACATTGCTATCATTTTTGACGGTATGCAGTTACTACTAGTAATAATAATTGATAATTGCAAGGCATGAATACAAAAGGTACAAGATCACAAGATGGATGGATATACTTAAGGATTCTGGGAATCGGTCTAGAGAATAAAGATTCCATGTGTAAATAATATGCATCTGCCTGAAGCAACAAAGATGCCAGTTTCCGAAGATTGTGACTGCCATTGTTTATTTTCCTATAAAGTTTCTGAGCACCATTAGTCATGTTCCCTTATTCACTTCTGGTTACCCGTAAAAAGTCTTCTTGATTATGTAGCTGATTCTTTCAAGAGTTCAAAGCAAACTGTTAGGTTGAATTTACAGTAGGAGTCGCTCGCTGGCTTTCTTGCATTGCAAGCCATCCGGTTGTGATTTACGGAAAGAGAGGCAACAGCAACAACAGATGTTGGGATGATTCTTTCCATTCCGCTCCTGGGATTTGTACGATGCAGACAGGTGCAGCTGCCTGTTAGTGGAGTTTTTAAATGAATGACATTTTTAGCAGACTTAAGAGTGAAAACTATATGATAATTTACTTCAAATTAGAAAGGGGTAATTATAGTTAATTGTAGAGCGCATAGAAAGGGGAAGAGAAATTCAAAGTAAATAGTAAATCTCTGCATTTGCAGCTGTAAGCTTTCCCAGAAAGAGGACGATAAAAGCGGCTAAATTACCAGAGTGAAGAATTGGCCCGATTTACGGACACGGGTCCTCACTGAGGCAAAGGATGAAAGATTTCACCGTCTCTCATTCCCTCACTTAGTTGGGTGGTAATGAGGCTTTAAAGTCATTCAAGGTGACTCCTTTTCCCTTGACATTAATTGCTCTCTGTCCCTTAAATTGGTTCCCTTTCCTTATCTAAGCATTTTATGAGTGCGCTGGTTAGTCACTACTATAGAGAAAGGAGCGTAGGGTCGCGGGAGGCGGGTAGGGGATAATGACTTATATAGATAATGAGGAATAGAAAAGCATATATATATATATATATATATATATATATATATATATATATATATATATCTGCATATATATGTATATTATATATATGTGTATATGTGTGTGCGTGCGACTGCGTCTGCGTGTGTGTGTGAATTTGCAACTTAAAGAGAATACTGGGTAAAACGACATGTTGTGTTAATCTATGTATTTAATGTGACCTCCGCTATTTTGTTTACAGCAAGAATTATTTTTCTTCTTCACGTATCTTTTCCGCGTACGCATATCTTTGCAATAGAATTGGTTTTTATGTTCATATCCACTGTATGTATACAGTGCATGAGAAATGTGTCTGTCTGTGTTACCCAGGGAGGTTCTAGCTATACACTAATTAACTTGACGTTTACATACCCGTGGATCGAGCCACTGGGATATCCTAAAGATAAATCCAGTAGCTGTTGTGGATATATTACCTGACTGAGGCTTCATGCACGCTGTGCCTACTGCGGAGAAGTTAAGTGTGGAAGATGATCATCGTCTTATTCTTGAAGCCCTGTTGAGATATGAAGCCGAAATGAGCTGTACATGGCGAATGAAGTTTTCCATAAGCAAGTTTTTCCTTTTTTCCCTTTACTTTATGGAATGTTCCTCCACTTTATGTATATATGTATTAGTTTTGTTTCAGTTTTGTTTCATTACAAAAGTGATAATTCATCAAAGGGAGAGAAAATATGCCCTCCTCAACCCTCTAATATATGAAACATATCAGACGCACTTTGGGATATGAAATATGTAAGAATCTTTGGCATACCGTAAGTTAGGACGCTGGGTGATGTCAGCTTCACCTTCTTGTACTCCATCTCTATAAAATCTGTGATAGTGGGCTCAAATGTATTAAATTAAGTAACAGTAATAATCAAAATTGGGAAGCCTTATACTTTTTGAACACTCAATTTCTGCTAAAGGATAAGCGAATTTTGTATCATCCTCATATAGTGAAGAATGGAAAATCTCAGACTTTGAGAGGGCCTTGAATTGCAGGAGGTTAAGTAGTCTTTGTTAGGTTATGCAGTTAGCTTCGTAAAGGTTAACGTTTACCCTCTGGGCAAAACTTTTCTCAAGTTAATCCACTCGACTCGTTCATACTCCCTGGTTAGAATGCTAACGGTCGCTAATTCTGACTTGTATTTAATTTATCCTTTCTTATATCTCTCCCTATTTAGTAATCATACGGTATTGTACCGTCACTCTTCCTATCTTGAGTTACAAATTTTTGTAATAACTATGTAAAGATATGTAATCTGACTTTCAATGACTGCAATTTGCCCAGAAGATTTAAAGACCAGGCTATTATTTATTATTGAACTAAGTAGGATGGCCAAACTTATCTGCTCATAGTAAAAATATTTTTAAGTAATGAGTGTCTTGTTTCATTGTATAAGTAATTCCAGCAGGAAATAATTATTTGAAATTACCATCTACGTATGGAGACAGCATTCTTATTAACATATTCAGCTGTCTGATGGCGCTCTTTTTAGCTGCACTTATTTGGTACCGTATACCTAGCGGTCTTAGCAAAAATGGTTCGGCAGTAAACAGTATTAAATTTTTTACTCAAAGACAAATAGACAGACGGGATTAGTATTTTTATTTTGAATATTGCTGCATTAAAAGAATCTAACGATGACTGTTACAACCTTTCAAAAGTTTCTAAATGTTATGGATGTGCTATTTGAATTAGGCAGTACAAAGTATAACTTAATTATACTGGGTTGTTTTCCATTTTATCAAATGTCATCCTTAATATTGAAAAATCATAATGACGGAAAAGGACAAAACAGCTCTAGATGGAGTGAGGATTAAGGAGTTTGAATCTTTAGTTGTTAAGGAACAACGATATTCAGCACAGGCTCTCGTCAATTGCAATTCAGTGTAAGACGAAAGAGGCAAATCAAAATTGATCTCGAATGTTGATGTCCCTCGTGAAAATCCCTTCATTCAGAAACTTCATGATGAACAAAGGACGACACCTGAAGTAGCAAGTTTTGAGCAAAATTTCTTTCACTTATCTAGGAAAATAGTCGCGTTCAGAGAAACTGAGAAAATGAGAGGAACCGAATTTCGACATATTTTTCTTGTAATGCAAGGCTCTGTTGTGTGTGAGTTTGGAAGTAAAAAGCGTAGTTCTTTGTTGCAGATTATGAATGCCTTATGCCAGCACGGCCCTAGGCAATAATGGCAACCGTAAATCGAGATACCAGTGATGAAGTCAATAAGAGGTGTAATGTGGACCTTAGAGGTAGAAAAAAAAAATGGTTACTGAACAGTGTAATCCGATAATTATCGATGTTCACAGACGAGGCGGCCTGGCGGGGGCTGAGAGGCCTTCTGTTATAGACATACCACAAAGAAATCGAAATTATTGTCAAGGCGAACGTAATGAATATCGCCACTGGCTAACGAACTATTCAAACTCCGGTCTCTCCAAGGAGAGAGAACCTGTCCGCTCAGACGACTTGATTCACGCACTGGATATCACATCAGTCGCACATGATCTATTTAGCATAAAGAGAAACTGTATAGAGCTACTTTGCGAGTTGCATTTCGTAGTCGTGCTTTTTGATGAGAAAATGACAGATTTTAAAATTTGCGGAATCCCTAATATGGAAAAGAACATCATAAGCAAGAAGTGCTGACATCTTCAGTGAGCTTCCCACGCTCAGTGAATGAGTGGGTTGTGAATGAAGGTTAAATGATGATAAATATTAATTTAACAAAGGAATTACTAGTTTTTAAAACAGAGGGTCTTTGTTTTCAAGATCAGCAAAGTCTTATGTCGGTCTTCTTACCCAACTGGAATGACGTTATGGAAGTTTTTATGCACCGATCGGAAGTCATACTTCGAAGTGATCTTTTATTTGAGCTTAAGCTGTTATATTTTAGTGAGCCTTGAAAAAAAAAAAGTTACAGGAGTGTGGGTTGAAATGTTTGATATCACATAGACAGAACAGCAGTTCCTGAATAAATGAGTAAGGGAGATAGTGGAACTTGAATAAAGTCAAGAAGTGATGGTTGTCTTCTTGTTATTGACGTTTGTTGCTGCATCCCTTCCCGGGAACATTAACTACATCTCATTGCTTCTTGTTTGCAGACGTGATTAGTGAAGTGCATTAACTTGATTCATTTGTCGATTCATTTGTCGTATACCTTCATTCCTTATTCTGAAATGACCTTCATCATCATGCCGTAGTATACTAGAGCACGCAGATTATCTCACAAAAGCCACGTTGATCTGTTTCACTGCTGTCGGGGGGAAACAAAGAAAGCACAGCGTCACTGACGTTGCAGAGAGGCAAGCTAAGAACATCACTGCTTCACTAAAGTGTCAGAGAAACAAGGAAAGAACGACATCGCATCTCAGTCTGTTGTATTCAGCGTCTTACAAATAGCGCCTTTCGCCGGATCAGACGCATCCCAGGGTCTGTGCCAAACCCGTCTGAGAATCGTCTGTCTCCTTTTTTTTATTCTGCCTTTTGTATCTCCTCGTGTTTTTATCTCTTCTATCGTCATTGTGAGTGCTGGATATTTTCTTGCTGAGTGTTCCTCGAGTCTTGTTTGTTTGTTTGTTTGTTTATGAGCTGTTTTGTTGCCATATATCAGGTTAGAAGGTTGCACATATGTGTGCGAGTGCATGTGCACAGGTTTTGTTGATGTGTACTTCTTGTACGTGTGCTTTTTATTTTTAACCGAGAAATTAGTGGATCGATTTTTAGGTCACCTGCGATATTCTAACGTCTCCCAAGTCGTCTCCCCTCCTCGTCCTTCCTGAATTATTCTTTTTTTGTGCTTGAAGTCTTGGCATTCTGTCCTAGCTTGCTTTAAGAAGAAAGTTGCCAGTTCCTTGACACGGAACTTGTTTTAGGGAAATGCCACTGGCACAGAATGTCACACTGCAATGCATCTGAATAAAGCGGAACTAAATACCATATCCTAAGTAAAACGTTATTAATTGTCAGTATTTTTTGCTGGCGATGACTTGAGTTCATAGAGGCAAATGAAACGTTTTGAAGTTTCTGTAAGTCCGTCAGAAAGAGAATGATTAAAAAAAATAAACCATGGAAAATAAATACATATATGGGAGAGATGGAAAAACGTAGAAAGTTCTCATTTGTCTTAGTCCTTACACGTGATTATGTAGAAGCGGAACGCATTCCTTGACATGCTCACTACACACTCGCTGCTTAACTACCGGATGTCCATAGATCTCGTAATACAACGAGATTTACAGGCATTTGATTACATAGGTGGTCAGTTGGTGTACCGGTATCCCCACATTTTAGGTATACTTCGCCTTGCTTTATGCTTAGAATAAGAGGCTCTTCAAGACCTCACTGCCATTGCTATAGATTGGTTGTTAATTTCTGACACTGCAATCGCAACTAAGATTATTTTTGAATTTGTCTACTTCTTGTTTTCCTGCCGTTTATGATCTTTCAACGCCCCTCAAATTGAGATGACAGTGCTCTGATGTGCGGACTTCCTTCGTCGGAAGGAGATTTTTAGAGTTACCACACAATCTCTCTATCTCTCTCTCTCTCTCTCTCTCTCTCTCTCTCTCGTACGTGATCATGTGTTCCGGGAAATGCTCACAGCTACCATCTCCTATTTTCCTGTCACGGCAGCATCTGATTTCAAGAGGAATCCTTTCATGTTCGTATGCATGTATAGTTTTGCAATCAACAGATAGCTCGAATGCCCACGACGATGAACGACGTGTTCACATTTATTTGTAATACTTTTGATTAAAGGCTAACGAAGATCCAGCTGTGGAATGAAAAACAGGTTATGTACATTAATCTTTCATTTCCTAAATACAGTCTCCAACTCAAGTGTTCTTAAAGGAATATGTCCTTATATAAACATTGGGTTAATTAAACACTGAATTAGGTGACATCCCAACAGAATGTTGCCTTAAGCGTTTGAATCGGATACGGTCCTTGAAAGTCTGTATGATGAGGACTCTTAACAGTTGACAGATTCGTAAAGCTGCCAGGTGATGGATTCCCATTTGCAGGGTTTATGCTAATGGATATGAACATAAGAAAGAAGGGTCTTTCTTGGTTTTTCTTCCATTGCCTTCATTGGGAGCTGGCTGTGTTTTTACTGGCACTGTTAAAAAAGGAGTACTTTTTATGAAGTGCTCAAGAGCTCGTGTTAGGAGTACGTTTTCGAGACTGCTGTAGTATTTTCCAAAAGGCGGGAAACGAACCTTTGAAATTTGTTTACTTATGGATAAAAGGTGCACTGATAGATATTATGCCTATAGTCCATGGCATTAGTTGTGCTTTCGTAATTTTGTTTAATCTCTGCTTTTTCATTGTAGATTTTGAAGGAAAAGGAAGGCTGGCGGTGAAATTCCTTATTCATTTTGTGGTTGAATTTTGGCAATATCTGAAGATTATTTCATATAGACCAGGGAAATGTTTATTTTGTGAAAAATAAGAAAAAGTTGTTAGAGCTTGAAATTTATGCTTACTGAAAAAACTGAAACAAAAAATGGAAATAAGTTCTTTTTAGTTGAGAAAAAAAAAAAAAATTTTCCTCAGTTTCGCGAAATCGGAAATTAGCCTGAAACGCTAAATGCCTGAACAATATTTCAAGTTTGTATATAGTGACAGTGACCATAACCACGCAGCCATCAAGAGGTAAGAGTAAGTCCTTATTCAAGGCTTACCGGTATAGCAATGTTTAACTTCATTTTTCAGGCGGGAAGATTCTACATTCATCTCTAAAGTGTTTTTTTTTTTTTTGTCAAATATTTTTCCAAGCTGCCTTGTCTGCCTGTGTTCTCTAAGCCCTCATGTGCGTGGAGTTCATATCATTGCTCCCCTGGGTTTTGAAAATAAGTGGTTACAAAGGCTGAACTATAATTTAGGCTCACATTCTGTATATTAGTTAAAGTAAAAACAGTAATTTAACACAGTCGCTGAGGCGAATTAAGAAGATTTAAGTCTTTTGCTGCCTGTAGGAACTTGTCCTGTAGTATATTCGTTTTTTTTTTTAAATGTACTTTTAAGTGGTTCTTTTCCTATATGAAATTCATCTCCAGAAGGTGGAAACGTTCAATAAAACTTTTATTGCTTTCGATGCATTATCTTTTATAAAATAAAGGTAGCTTATGAGGTTTCCTGTCCCATCCTAAGCGTTTGAGGACTGCATAAACCCACCAGATGTTTGACGACTTGAATGACCTTCGCCTAAGAATTCTCAGTCTTTTCTCTCTTTGACATCTATGATATATTGTCTTGTCTATTTTAGAAAAATTCGGCAGCTCTGTGATCATGATAAATAATAACTTTTAGTGGCAAGTGAGTCTCGCACTTTTTTCCTCTATTGTAATCTATTTGCCGATGTTACCTCCCATATATCCAAATTTATATCTCTTCACTTTGCTGAGACTCTGATTACTTTTTTCTATTAATTCTGTGCAGGCTCAAGAACGGAAGCCTACTGGCTAGTGGTGTTACTGATATATCTGAACTGCATTACTGCTCCACTGTATAAAAGTAGACTTCTGTAGCACATTTATACGCAGGTTCCCAAAAAAACATCACGAATTACTTGAAGGGATTTTGTAATTCACTCCTATGCAGTCAGGGCTCACCAAATCGAGTAGTTTCCTTTTGCTATTCTGCAGAAATGACAAGAAATTAGCGTCATATTTTGTGTAACTAATTGTGTTTATAGGACATTGTGTCAAAATTTGTTATATATTTATATGACATTAACAGCAAAAACACAATATATTTATTTACGGTAATAAAATGTGATTTTTTAGGGCGTACTTATGAGGTGGCCTCGCTATTGGTAAAGTAATTTTGACATTTCATTCCTTCATTCAAAACTCGGAGTCTGTCGACAACATATTAGAACAGAAAAGGAAAAAATCTTTTAGATTTCGACTAAACACGATTTCCCCATCCTGAGTCAGTCCATAAATGGTGGTTCCTCTACTGAAGGCAGACACGTACGCACAAACATTTCGGAATAGAAAGCCCTCAACTCAGAGCTGTGTCTGATCGCTCAGGATACGCTTTGGGGGGGATGTCAGAAGTGATAAATGCACATGGTAATTACTATAACGACCCGGCTGTTTGTAACAAGCAGTTCAGGAAATGCTTATCTGGACGAGAGACAGAGAGTGAAGTATGGGGAAATTGAAAATACTTCTCACCTCTACTACAAAGAAATGCATTTATTTTTGCATGGTGTATTATCGTTAAGAGGAGCATCTTTTGCAATAAAATTTCGCTTTTGCCTAGGCGCCAGGCAAAGAAAAGGAATCAGGACGTTTCTCTCTCTCTCTCTCTCTCTCTCTCTCTCTCTCTCTCTCTGAGACTGAAGAATTTGTTATAGTGTAGTACTAATTGGTTTAGCTTATCTCACAAAAAAGAAAATTGACAGAGGCGGCGAATAATAAGAATAAAAAACAAAGCAACTCGATATAATTACATTTTTTCCGTGTCCTTGATCTGACTGTCAAGTCCCATCCTCTTTCCGTCTTTCAAGTGAACGTTGTCATATTTCGGTTCAGACAATTTAAATGGTTGCCAGACAGCTTAATTGACTTCAAGCGTACAAGACAGGGGCGAATAGCGCAGAGTATAGAGGGTTCGACGCACTGCTGATGAGTCCTCTTCTTAGGTGTATGATGGGGTTGATGTTAAATTCTGCAAATTAGTACACAGTGGAGAAGACCTCATGTAGTCTTGCATGTGACTTGACGCCTGTGATTTGGCTGCCTGAAAGTGCACCGTGTCAATCACGCAGTTATATCGGCATATCCGTCTCGATTGCTTCTGCTGAAGTAAATAAAGCTCTGATCGCTTCAATGTTGCCGAGGGAAACACTGGTTGCTTGAAGGTCGAAAGAGAGAGGCGGTCTTGCGTTTTCCTGATAATGAATCTGTGTGATGAAGGCTTTCTTATAGTTGCTTTTAATGCGCATTCTTTAGAATACTGCCAGTGCTTGAATATCTTCATATAAGATGGTTGTCAAAAATAATATTGAGTAAACCCCTGTGATCATGGACGCTTTTAAAGTATTAGACTCTTCTAATCACGGAGAGAGAGAGAGAGAGAGAGAGAGAGAGAGAGAGAGAGAGAGAGAGAGAGAGTTTTCTTTGAACTTACCTGTGAATTTCATGAAAAATGATTTTGTATTTTCGATGAGTGGTCCTCTATAATGTCTTAATGTATTGAAAACATTTAGAAACAATGATTGCGTTATTGTGAATTATAAATTCTATGTAAACCCATTTTCCATGAATTTATAATCTCTCTCACATTCTCTGTTCTTTGTTAATTAAATCTCTTCAGTTATCATTCAGTAAATATATCATTATTAAGTTGGCTCGGAGCTGTGGCTGAGTTTTCAGCGGTAATACCATCAAAGTGAGTATGATCAGAGTTTTTCTTCGAACGTCCTGTTTTTGCCAATACCAGTAACTATTCAAATCACGATTATGTGGCCGAATACAACGCCCATAATCCCTTCCCATTTTCCTGGGAGTTCCTGTATTCGACTTGAAGTAGGAAAGAAGACCTGTTTTTATAGGCGTTTTAGTTAAGAAAAAAATTTCGTTATAGAGAAAGATACTCAATCGCTTAGCGGCATCTTTGATGCCTGTACCAGAGGCAAGACTGACCCCACGTGGCTGTCTTGAGGTGTCCATATTCATTTCAGTCGAACTGGAAATACGCTATTGAACTTTTTACACAGCTTGATTTTCAAGACTGGGAGATTTCTTTTGAAATACCGACCGCCTGTCACAAGTAATCCGAGATTAGATATCACTTTTTTCTGTGTTTAACAAGGTTTATAGAGGGGGCCATTTGAAAGAAATCCTGGTGGTAACCTAAATCAGATCACCGAATAAGTAGCACTTATAGGACATAGTCACGTGATATATTATTTTTAAATGATTGTTTGGTGAACGAAGAACGTCTTATTGGCATGGAATGTAGTTCAACAGACATGCCAAATTTTTTGTGGAAATGTCATCTGGATTTCTGTAATGAGAAAAATTCGGTTAGAAAAAAAAAGTTCCAGGTTGTTTTTTGAGATGGAACCTCAATCCCACGCCCCGTATCTAGAATTTCAGCCTTCTAGACCATATTTCACTATTCACGTGGTTACAAATTTTGTTTTTAAAAGTGAAGTGTTAAAACCATTTCATGCTGTAGATAAGTCACTCAGTTGTTCTCGTAAATTTGGCTTTTTGAAGCATTTTCTCCTTAGTTCAGAAACGCGTTTAATCTTAAGAAAACTGACTGTCAGCCATTAAACCAATGTTTTTATGTGTGTATGATCTTTTAAGGAAAATAACGGAAACAGTTTTTTAATTGTCGTTTTTAAATTATTAGTCTCCTTGGATAATACTGAGGAACTTAGGCAAAAGCAAAAGATAAGATTTTTGCTAGCTTAGTGGTGGACGATGTTTACAAAAGATCCTCATCTCCTGAGAGTCTTAAGGGACCCATTTTGTTACACTGAAAGTAAGATCACTGATCGACCAAGAGACTACGATTTGGCCACAGAAAATTCCATCCAACCTAATACATTTTGGTTTTCTGGCAATATATAGATATTAAGAATTAACAGGGTTTCATTTGAAATCAAAGAAATGGAAACAACAAATGTTCACAGCATGTTACTTGTAGTTTTTCCCCAAGCAATCATACAGGGCCTGGATTGGGCGAAGATAGTCTTCTTTGTAAAATACCATCAGTTACTAGAAAAATTAAGTCCAATATTTAGTGAGGGAGCTGCGTTAATATTTACGAAAGTAACTGTATCATAGTTTTGACCCCACCAAAAGCTATTCTAATGGTGGAGAAGTTCCTGCTTACGTTTGCATTCAGTTTGTGCAGTGCCAGTAAATATGCATTCTGTCATTTATATTTCTTGGTGGTCATTTATATGAAGTACGAAAGGTCCTTAGAATCCTGAGTTCTGTAACATATTTGATTTCCGGTTTCGTCTTTTTTTTTTTATCGTTAAAAACAGTTTTCTAAAAAAAAAAAAAAAACTCGATGATCTCGCCATATTCGATTAAAACATGAAACCCAAGTGAGAGATACCACTGCACGTCATGATGCGAAAAGGCATGAGCAACTTGCTACACAACTTCGCAAAATTGTCTAATATTTGGTGTATGTCGTGTTGCGTATTATTAAGCAGTTTAAGATTTCCAGGAGCTCTGAACCAGAATTTAACATCGTCCGTAAAATATAGTGATGTAGAATAAAAGTCTCAGAATGGGTTGCTACAATTTTGGCGTAGTATTATCCCGATTGTATAACCATCCTATCGTCGTTTCAAAAAACCATTAGCGACTTGTGGTAGGTTTGCTATTGTCATTACCCCCTGATCAAGATTGATTTCACTATTCCGGCTTTTTTGTTGGAATTCAAGAGCGGGTGAAATCTATCATCGACGCCTTGTATCGGATTTCCCCGGCGCAATATGATATTGGAATGGTATATTTCAGTTTTTTTAAATGAAAAGTTTTTAGAAAGCTTGGAAGAAAAGCTTGCAAAGTGAGGAAGCGACATGATATTTCAGTGAAATACATGATCCCTTGCAGATGTCTCCCATTCAATGAAATTCAGAAACTGAAGCAGAATGACTCTTTTTGTTGTAATGCTGAACAATAAATTTCTGAAGAGAACGTTTTCTGTATCCTAGGGTTGATTTATTCATGAGAAACCAAAGAGCTAGCATATAAAAACTTTGGAAGTTGTGAGGTAATTTTCATGATTTCTAGATCTCGTCTTGAACTAAATTATGAACAACTGAACTTTGTGAGAAATGAATTTATTTCTTGGAAGTAAAATATCGATTGCTTTCCTTCTTTGCTGCTGAAGACTCTCCAAATGAGAAATTTGCTCTCAAATGGGACTAGGTCTTTCTTGGGAAAACGTTGATGTAAAAAAAACAAACACGAGACATTTAGTGGAGATTGTAGGCGGTTATAAATGCAGAAAATGGAGGTCCTTATATAATGATTGTCGCCACCGAATTAATACTTTCACAGGCATTCCATTTGCTGTCCCGACGTCTTTGCTCTCTCCTTCAAGAATCGAAACGGATGACAGAATTTTAGACTCAGGATTAAGTTTTTCGCCGACTAACTTGTAACGTAGTGAAGGAAGGGCCTCTCAGACGGTGGGATGGGCTGGAAGACACAGTGATAGCGATCTTGTCTCGTACAACGAATTTAGTGCTACTGTTGCGCGTCGGAGCGTTGTGTATACGCGCGTGAGGGCCACAGGATTCCCTTTCTTGGGGGTAAGGGCAGTAGCAGCACCATGGGTGTCGTCATTAACGAAAATTATTTGTGAGTTCTTTCATGCCGTCTTGCCAGCCACTGCTCGTACTCGAGGAAAATAAAACTAGCGTGATAATTGGATTACCACATTCCAAGAGGTTTTCAGCTACCCACAGAAATCCCTATCATTTTTCTTTATTTTTTATTTAGTTTCTGGCTACTTTCAAGCATCACCTACGATCCCCCCCCCCAAATGAACTAGTTGCTGAAACTTAAGTTGTAACTTATTTTAGGATCCAAAAAGAATTACGATTGGCTAACAGACAGTCAAGTGACTGTGTCGTAACTCTGATAATTTGTGATACATGTGACTTAATGATGTACAGAGCAGTTGACCGGCAGTGTGGCTGCTCATACTCTAATTAAAACGCACTATTTTCAGCCGCCAGACCAAGTTTGGAGATGTTCCAATTAACCGATGACGCCATTATATAACGTATACTTCAGGTAACTTGTACTGCAACCCTGAAGTCACCCAGAAATAATGGTGACCAATACCTGGCTCCCCATCCCTGGTTGGTTGAGAGATCTCGCCTTGTGATTTAGTGCTCCATACGTAGTGGCCGACTTCTTCCAAAAAGAGAGGAAAGTGTTAACTTTCATGGAGTCCTTATCATATTTCTTCGAGTGCCATCTAGCAGCCGGCATTCAACGATTAATAGCGTGGGAGAGCGGTTGCACAAATAAAAGTAATAAAACAATCAAGGATTAATAGCGAAGGAGAGCGGTTGCACAAATAAAAGTAATAAAACAAAGTTAAAAAAAATAAAATAAAAATAGAATATAAAGTAACCTGTCTCTGGTTGGCCCCATAAAGATGAAGAGAATCAAAGTAATTGTAAATTTAAGCGATGACTGCTCTTTCATCACTCACGACACCTGAGTAAGTGCTAAAAGGGGCTTATTTCATCATTTCAGATGTAACTACCCATTGAAAAACTCGGGTCCTCTCATTGTCCACTATTAGCAGCTAAGTGTTATAAACCTGACAACGCTTTTTCCATAATACCTCTTCATATATTGGTATAGTTAGGAGGACAAAGCATGAAGGATCCTAACTCACTTAGATGTCAGAAATCTACAATGCTACGAAGAAAATTAGGACAACTGTGAAGAACGGTGTAGCTCAAAGAATCTGTTCTCCAAGTCTTTCCCCACAGCCGCTTAAACACGTTTCATTATCATGAGAGGTTTTGGTGGGCGGTGGAGGGGCGGGGGTCAAAGCATACTGCCACTATGTTTATACACATATATATTTATCCAGTGAGCATTTTATACTTAAAAATATGGCTTTTTGTTCTCTTCTTGTTAGAAATTCCCACCCTTCTGTGATACGGATGGCACTAATTAGAATCCCAGTATTTCCAACCAAATTGCAAAGCATCTTCTTCTTCTTCTTCGTTTAACGTGCTTTTATCCCATTTTTCATATGGGGAAACACGATACCTTCTTTCTAAGGACTTTTTGATTTGACGTTGGGGTAAGCTGTAGCCTCGATCGGCTGCCGTGCCTGACATCGCTTAGACCACCCCGGTAGCACATGTGTATGTATTGTGTGCATGGAAACCACGAAGCGACTTCTGCTGTCTGTGGAAGCAAAGATTGGAACATATGAAAGTGAAGTGTGGATGATGTTTAATGCTAATGAAAGAAATAGGGTCGAAGCTTTAAGAGATGAATAATTGTTTGTGTAGCACATTTTGCATCAGAGGAAATGAAAGACTAAAAAATGGGGAGTTATGCAGAAATGAGGAGATTTTTGGAGGTATTTAGAGGTCGTAAAAAAGGCTACTTCTGGTTAAGAGGTTGATAAAAGTATTTTGAGATGGTTCAGTCATGTAGAAAGCATTGAGAATTATAACTTAGTGAAAAGTGAACATAATTCGGAATTGTAAGGAGTAGGGAGGAGAGGAAGACCTAGAAAATGTTCTTTGCAGCATCCCTTCGGCCCCTAGCTGAAACCCCTTTCATTCCTTTTACTGTACCTCCGTTCATATTCTCTTTCTTCCGTCTTACTTTCCATCCTCTTGTAATAAATGATTTGCAGTGCAACTGTGGTGTTTTCCTCCTGTTACACCTTTCAAACCTTTTTATTGTTAATTTCCATCTCAGCGCTGAATGACCTCTTAGGTCCCAGCAACGCTTGTCCTTTGGCTTAAATTCTTTATTATGTTTTATGCTATGAAGCGTAAGAGGCTTGGAAGAGTTCTAAACACTCAGGAAGAGCGCGAGTGCAGGTAAGATAGCCATAATCAAGCAGTGTGTGTCTGTATGTTTGGTATGATGCTGCTGAGCCTTCTATGTAAGGTATGTGAGGTGGTAATGTGGTAGAAAATTTAAGTACATGGCTTTATTTTAATATATCTATCTATCTAGGGAGAGTGAAGGGACGGGGTGTGGGATGTCTGCCAAAGAAATTATGAACATTTTATGATGCTTTCAAATTATTAAACGAGAACCATGTCCAACATCCAAACACACTCGAGCGTCAATAGATCAGAGTATTTTATTAAGATGCTTTTAAATCAATGTATACTGTACTTGGCTGACAACAAGGCCGTGTATCAAAATCGTTAGTGTTGATAAAAATGTACTGATTATTATAACAAGTGTAAACCATTCCTTTTTACAGCGGGAAGAGTTGCATCTAGATATGCAAACCTGGTCGCCTTGCCTTTAACACAGGCAAAGCTAACAAACCATTCTTTTTCTATTTATGGAGCTTTTATGCCATGACATGAATAGGAAAGAGTACACTAGATTTCAAAGCTCAAGTAAACACACACACAAACAAACAAATATATATTTCATGATATTACCTTGTAAAATGTATATCTTTTCATGATTTTGATATTGCCTTGTAAAATGTATATCTTTCCATGATTTTGATATGTTTATTGTTCTAGTATCATGTATTCTGAGTAATGATGATAATTATTGAAATATCATATGTAGTGTAATGTCAGATCTCAAAAGAGTTAGTGATTTAGATAACTTAACAGCGTAATTTAGAATTAATAATGCATTTTATTAATAACATAGAATGTGATCACTCATTTTGTCTCCCGCAACATGTGTTCTGTACTTGTGATTTTGTATGTTGCGTTTTGATTCAGTTGTCATCACGAAAGATAGCGCATTAACAGGTGAGGTAATGGCAATCGTGTCATGTAAGGTTTTGTCTCATATGAGAAAAAGATGAATGATTTCGCAATGTTTCATGTACTGTTCTGAAAACCAACTTTGGTTCTTTGTCTTGTTTTGAAAGTGTGACATTTGTGACTAGCAAGGTGCCTTCTGTTTTGATCATGTTGAGATTTTGTTAAGAGCTTCGTCCCTTACGATTTTCTGCTTGAGTCACGTATGCCTTTTTGAGAGTAAAAGCACGTCTCGATCGATTACATCATGTTTTGTAAGATTACACTTCTCTGGTCACATATGGTTCTAGCGCGTTAGTTTTGGCCCCAAAACGTTTTGCTCAAGAAGTGACATCATCTGATTGCTTCGTTTCTAACTGGAATCCAAAAATTTGCTCATTCTGATTTCAGAGACTGTTCGTGTGGTTCTCTCTCTCTCTCTCTCTCTCTCTCTCTCTCTCTCTCTCTCTCTCTCTCTCTCTCTCTTTAAAAGGGAGAAATTATTAATGTAAAATATTTGTGTGGTCACTAGTAATAATCTTAGCTTTTGAGACCTGAATGTAGGAAAAGTGTGTAATGGCACCTAACAAAAGTGTTTCGTGAATCTCAAGCAGCTGCATTTCAGGTGATTTTCCAAAAGTTTTCACAAGCTTGTGTAAGGTAAAGTGAATTTTACTTATTATTACCATGGTATAATAAGGTATATCGAGAAATTTTTGCCTTAGTGAAATTGTTTTGGTAAATTGTTTGTGTATTTTTGTGTGTTCTTGTGTGTGCAATCTCTTGATATTTCACATTTTGTATATTGTCAATTTAACATTTATTTACTTAGCATTTTAAATATTTGTTAATAATTTAATATTGCATACTTGATTTAATTTTCATTTACTAAGATTTTCTTTTCAAATCTTGTGTACTTCTTAATAGTTTAAGTTTTGCTTGCTTAACTTAATTTCTTGATAAATTAAAGTTGTTTAATAATTTAATTCAAGAATTAATTAAATTTTGTGTTGTTTTCAAGTAATAGTAAATTTCTTCCGATTGTGAATTCTAATGATAAATTTTGAATTTAGAAATAAACTTTTGTATTCAAAATTTTTAAAAAACAGTGTTTCATTTATTGACCACCAGTGAATAGGATTAATTGTGTGCATAAGGCAAAGTGATAAACATGTTTTGTTCCTTTAGTTTTGCTGAGGAGAATTAAGAACAGGGAAACAGTTAAAGTTGTTTGGTGGAGTGATGCCCTTTTACTCTAGTATATTTCTTGTTTAACTGTTGATACCTCACACTTGTTTTAATAAATTTAGTTTGATTTCTCACATGATTAGTAAGTTTTTTAAGGGATCGCTGTTACCTTTAGAGTACTCAGTCATAATTTTTATTATTATGAGTTCAGGTATCTGGCTGAAGTGAGGTAAATTTTTGAATTCTGTGATTAGTTGTGTAATAACCAGGCACTTGGTACAAATCAGACTATATATATATATATATATATATATATATATATATATATATATATATATATATATATATATATATATATATATATATATATATATATATATATATATATATATATAGGTAGATTACATAAAAATGAAGGGTTCTCTTAATTTTAATTATATTTACATAATAAACACAGATCAGAAGAATGATGAATTACTGGGCAGGTAATAATAAGGGACTGCTAAATTAATGAATCGTACACAGGAGAAATATTCTATGCCGATGATGTCTTCATAAGAGGAAACATCACAGAGGGGTAGAAGGGGCGGCATAAGGCCACTGCACAGGGGACAGAGCCGAGTGGTTCCACAGCCAGGGCCGATCTGCAAGATATGCAAGTCGGTTACTTGCAAGAATAGTAAGACACTCAAAGGGAACTGAGGAAATGCATAAATGGTGCCAAATAACTCAGTGCAACACTAAATGCATAATTACGTTAACACTTGATACTTCAACACAAATTACTGAAGGTGATTGCGCAATGGAAATAGAAAATAAATCAGACAGAGAGATAACAGGATCGTGACTGACTAAGAAAACCCTATTCTGGTACATTACCTTCGTCAAAATGATGATGTCCTTGTTCAATAGGGTGCCGATGCTGAAGGAGGCAATTAAGGGGATGCCATGACAAAAGTATACTGGTTCGAACCTTGGGGTCGAACACGTGGAGGGTCCAAGGCTACAGGCAAAGGTAAGGTCATCTCTCCTTGGTTGAGTTCTGAGTGCTTCTCTCTCTCGACTACCGTTGCATCTTCTATTTCTAATCTTGGGGGATTATGCCTGGGCGTCCAGATAGATGGTGCAAAAGGTCAATCTTCACCTCGTTTTCTATAGTGAACACATGGCATCCAGTCAGACCTTGTGGAGAGGTTACCCTGTCTGAGTGGTGAGGTGCCAGCGTTCTCTTTTTTTTGGCTCCTCCCTAGCATGTTGTCTGATGCTGTCGAGGAAGGCATCTTCGAAGGTCACCTGGAAACAAGGCCTTAGGCAGTCATTTTTAACAGAGAGAAGGATTAAAGGCTTAACCATTTAGGGAATGAAGGAGAGAGTTTATGAAGGGGCGAATGAAAACCACAGATCTAGTAATTAAAACAATTGAAATGAATTTTATTTCTTTCTCTATTACGTTACGGATGTAAAAACAGGTGAGGTTGCTTGGAAAGAAGTTTCCTTTGTCGCAATATATATATATATATATGTGCGTGTGTGTGTGTGCGTGTGTGTGTTCCACATGAGATTTTATGGCCATTTGATTTTTGGCTAGCATTTTCCAAGAAATGTAATGCATAAAGAAATACAAAGCTCTTACAACCACAGTAGCGAAATATTTGAGTGAATTTAATATCTTTCCATCACCTTTACCCAGAAAACGAATTATCCGGCTAATATGAAGCTGACGGATAGTCAAATGTTTGTATATTTCCTTATTAACTTTGATTAATGTGTTGAAAATTAGTTGTTTGTTGCAGTTAATAATTTAATTTTGTCTGTTGTTAATCCTTTTAGTTTTCTGTAAAAGATATCTATTGACATGGCTTTGTCTGTCTGCTTTTTCTGTCCGCCCTCAGATCCTAAAAACTACTGAGGCTAGAGGGCTGGAAATTGGGATGTAGATCATCCACCCTCCAATCATCAGACATACCAAATTACAGCCCTCTTGCCTTAGTAATTTTTTATATTTTATTTAAGGTTTAAGTTAGCCATAATTGTGCGTCTGGCAGCATTAGAGTACAGGCCACCACCGAGCCGTGGCTGAAAGCTTCATGGACCTCGGCTCATACAGCATTATACTCTGTACAGAAAACTCGATTGCTCTTCGGCGCATTTTTAGATCTTGCAGGCGTGACTATCTGATATCAAGGTTTGTATCCAAGTATTTCCTCCTAAAAATACTTTTGAAATGGTTGCTGGGGACTTTTTTCTTTCGGGAAAAAAGTAAATAAATGAAACTCAACTCCCAAACTCTTCTGCTTTTCAGCTGTATCGCTTGAGAGTAGGCGCAAGAAAAAGTAACTCTCTCTCTCTCTCTCTCTCTCTCTCTCTCTCTCTCTCTCTCTCTCTCTCTCTCTCTCCATGCTGCCATCTTTATTATCAGTTTCTTATTTAATTTACTCAGTTTGTCCTGTTTTGATGTTTCATTTTTTTTCTTTCATGCATTAATCTGCGTTATTTATGCTTATTGGTCCTTTGTCACTTTTTGAGCAATCTTTCAGCGTCAGCGAAGGTTAGGTTTTATGACAGTAAGTAATGGATATATGATACCTGTTTCCTATTCTCAATATGCTTAGCTTGTTGAAAATGATGATGCGGTATGCCATTTGCTCATTTAGATGTTTACGTTTT
Organism: Macrobrachium rosenbergii; assembly: GCF_040412425.1. Taxonomy (NCBI): domain Eukaryota; kingdom Metazoa; phylum Arthropoda; class Malacostraca; order Decapoda; family Palaemonidae; genus Macrobrachium; species Macrobrachium rosenbergii. The sequence continues at coordinate 2,719,649 of NC_089741.1, read as the reverse complement.
GATATCTTTCTATCCTCATTACTTTTTTTTCTTGGCATGTTTATCTGGAGGTATCATATTTGTTTTCTTCTCACCGTAAATTTATCCCCAAATTTTTATTTCTTCTAGTTATTCTTAGTCATAAGAAAGAAATCCAAGAACAATGAACTGACGGAGGCCACACTGAGAGCAATGTCAACAAGCAGAGGAATGTCAGGCGATTGTCTTGCAATATTGTAACTCATATAACCGAGACCATCATTTGCATAGAAGCCCTTCAGACTCGGCTGAGTCTTTCGTATTTATGAACTAACAATTGGTGGTGCTTTGTCTTTTTTTGAGAATTGGCTGTTGTTGTAACACACTGGAACATTTGCTGGGAGGTCTTTTTTTAACTCTCTTTAATTGAATATTTCAGTTGTGTTTGCGTTTTTAGTATGTTTATTCACCTTGCCTAGTTTTTCTGTGGGATTGATTGGTGGCCAAGTGTGTAGTTTTTTATTTGAAGAATTTGGAAATAAATATAATCTGATTTTCTCATTTTTGTTCTTGGATATTGAAAAAAAAACACTAAAATGCAAATAAAGTAAGTACAGTGCTGCAAACAGACAACTTGGCAGAGAATCGTTTGAATAAAAAGCACAAGCAGAGCAGCAAGCAGTATCGAATACAAATGTTTTATAAACTGCAGTTGAAATGATATGTTTTTTCGTAAAGGTAACAAGTCATACCTGAGATGTGTACGTAACGTGGAAGATCATTTAAAGCCCAAGCAGTATCATGTAAACGAACAACTAAACAAAAAAAACGAGAAAAGAAACATAATAATGGAAGCTCTGCCCGAGCTCCGTCCTAAACGAAAGTGGAAAATAACAGGCAATAAGAGTTTAATGTTCTTCACGGATCAATTGAACGTGGGAGCGTATACCAGCTGGAGCGAAATCCAAACCTTCTATTTAGGATGTTCTTGTAGCTCTTTTCTCGAGTTTCGGATCATAAAGGTCAAAGCTCTACTTTTCCTACGCCATCTCCTTTTCTTCTCATGCTCCTCCTCTTCGTATTAATATCATTATTGTTATTATTATTATCATCATCACACCAAGCTAGTGCTTTATATCCAGATGCCCTCACAACTTGCTACTGCTCCTCTCTTTATTATTCATCCTTTTTGTTGTTATTTTCGCTTTCCACGACTCTGAGGTTATAATTAAGCTATGTAAACATGCAATTAATCATTAATGTGTTTGTTTTGTAACGTTACATTATTTTCGCAGCTCATTATTTATTATTTGACAATTGGCAGTAAGAATTTATATTTTGCTTGAGACCCAACAACTGGACATGGTTTCGGAATTCTGTATTCACTTAACGGTAATCTCACAGGAGAGAGAGAGAGAGAGAGAGAGAGAGAGAGAGAGAGAGAGAGAGAGAGAGAGAGAGAGACTGTTAGATAATTCCGCTGTGAGGTCAGATTCCATTATAATGTAAAAACGTGGCAGAGACTGTCAGGACTTTGGTCGTAAATCAGGAGCGAGTGTTTGGGATGAATTTCTTACCGGAATCTTCCTTGACGATCTCCAGAAGGAGACCCATAACTCAGAAGGGTAAATCATCTCCCTTTAAAGACTCCACAAAGAAGAAAGAAATAAAAAAACACTCCGCTACCATACACTCTCTCAATAAACACTGCGCTTAGGCTCTCCTTAAACAGGTATCAAATTTTCAGTCAAACTTTGTTTGTTGGTTTTCAGGCGTTTATGAATTCGGGTTGAATCAGTACTGCTTATTGGAAAATGTCTTCAAGTTATTAACGATGAGTACTTTTTTTTTTATTTACACCTTTAGGGTAATATAAAAAAAATTCGGAAATTTATTTTCTCTTCATTTTGCTGTACATTTTTCTTTACTGTTTACTAAGCACATGACAGAAAACAATTACGGAGAACGCTTTACTGGATATCTTTACAAAATACCAGACAACCAGTTTATTTCAGTGGCACACACATTGCTCAAAAATTATTATTATGAAGCAAAGTTGGAACAAGGGTGCAAGAAAACATGAAATGTCCAGTCATGATTTAGAAGGAATAGATTTTCCTTTCCAAATTTTACTCAGGCAAAACAGATTAAGCGTGCGACCCATCACGGCGGAGAATTTTCACCGTACTGACAACCTTATAAAGCAGTAGAATATATGCAGTTTCATGTTTGAAATACGCATTGGTTTGCAAATACTTGGACTTTTTCAGATTTTCCAGTGAAGCAAATAATAATGATAAAAAATTACAGTTTTTTGCTAGTGATCCATTTCCCATTAGGGGAAAGCATAACATTCTTTGCTACGTTCATCGTCTAACTTCTGAATCACGGATGCAGCCCTTTATACAAATTAGAAAAAAAGAAAAAATTCTTCTTTTTCTCAGCGGCTTCGTACACCTACACAGAAATCTTATTACATGCAGCTCGTCGACACCAGTTACACGTTTTGCTCCATTGACCTTCATACTTCATACACTCTTGTTCTTGGCTATAAATGTCATGTCAGTCAACTTCTTATTCTAAACATTTACGGTCGCATAATCTTTTGTATCTGTAACCCTTCCCTCCGCATTCAAGGCTTCAAATTATGGTTTATTGTCTGTTTTTACAAAGTTTTACTTATACATATCTCTAGATGCATACTCGGAAGTACGTGTGAAGTACATCTGATAGAGTGATTGAGACATGAAAGGTTTTATTATTATTCCGGTTGATGACGGTTGCTGCTGCGACGCTAGTTTTTGGAAAACAATCAGTTGTTCAAGTAACCATTCTGTGAGTCTGTGAGAGAGGTGCGAAATAATGAGCAGGAAGACAAGTACTGCTAGTTTATTGATGAAGTGATCCGCTTATAAAGCGGCGTGCGGACGTCTGCGTACTTCGCAGAGACCGTGGATACAAAGATTTACAGGTGACCTGAGGTCAAACTGTTTCTCTACAAAAACAGGACAGGTTCATACAGAAAACATAATGATTAGTAATGTCTGATGTATTATAAAAATACTCCGTTACATGTACATAATGCATGATCGTTCGGAAAGACAATAAAATACATAATTTACAAATATGGTAGTAGCATGGGCTTTCGCCGACCCCAGGTCGATGTGAAGGCACCGCAGAAAATGGGATATTCATTATAGAGGACGCGTTGAGCAGGGATTTTACAGTACTCCCCCCCCAAAGATGGAGGTAACATCTGACCAAAGTAGGTGTCTGCTGGGGCGACAAAGGGGACCTCGCTTCCTGGATGTCAACTGAGAGGGTGGTCAGCTTCCTTGGCACCCTCTGGAGAGGTTTGTTGGGGTGCCTTCTTGTCTGGTTTCTGGGTTTTCCGGGGACGCCCATGCCTCTTTCCTGTGGGCGGGGATGTTGTTCTCCTCCAGGAATGCGGGTTTGAGACGATCTACGAGTATCCAGTCTTCCCGCCCTAGGATGGCTACTCGGCATGCCTTCTTGTTTCTTTCCATTACAAGGAAAGGTCCTCTGTAGGGTCTGGTTAAGGGTGGGTGCACGGCGTCATCCCCGATGAAGACGTGTGGCGGAGGGTAGTCCGGGGGGCATGAAGAGGGATGTCCTGCCGGTGAACATCCTTTGGCAGGGGGCAAACTTGCCAATCCTATCCCAGAGTCTCTGCATTCCTATATTGTCCCTGTCCTCTGCGACGAGCTCCCCCGGGACTTCTAGGGTCTCCCCGTAGACTTTTTCTGCTGAGGAGGGGTCGCTGTTGGAGGTGGCTTCTTCCATGGGTGTAGCTTCCGGACACCTGGTGGCATGGTTGACGACTGTTAGAAGGCATCTGGCTCCTCCTGATGGGGGAAGAGGACCCACTACGTCGACGTGGATGTGTCCGAATCGTCTCTTTGGCTGGGGAAACTTGCCCACGCCAGATTTGGTGTGCCGCCCTTCTTTGCTGGCGTGACACTGCATACACTGCCTTGCCCAGGCCGTAGCATCCTTCTGTATGCTGTGCCAGACAAACTTCTCTGTCAGCAGCCTGGCTGTTGTCCTTCCGGAGGGGTGGGATATGCCGTGGATGACGTCGAAGACCTGCTGACGTCTGGAGGCAGGCACCAGGGGGCAGGGGCATCCGGTGCTAACGTTGCTCAGTAATGTTGATCCTCCTGAGCCGAAGGGCACGTCCTCCCACTTCAGTGATGTGATGGCTGTACTGTAGGTGGGGGTCTCGGGGTCAGCAGCCTGCTCACAGGCGAGGTCCTCGTGGTCTATCCCAAGCTGTACAGAGTCGATCTCGATCCTCGAGAGGGCGTCAGCTACTGGGTTCTTCCTGCCAGGGAGATATTTGATGGTGCAGGTGAATTCCGCGATGGTGTTCCTGCTGCCTAGAGGACCATGCATCCCCCAGCCTCGTGAAGGCGTGGACCAGCGGCTGGTGGTCAGTCCAGATTGTGAAGGGCTTTCCCTCCAGGAGGAACTTGAAGTACCATACCGCCTGCTGGTATGCTGCAAAGAGTTCTCGGTTGAAAGTGCTGTAGCGGGACTTGGTGGGGCTAAGCCTCCTGCTGAAGAAAGCGGTGGGCTGAGGGGTCCCCATGATGACTTGTTCCAGGACAGCTCTGCAGGCGACGTCTCTGGCGTCTGTCGTCAGCTGGAGGGGAGCGTTGGGGTTTTGGTGGGCCAGGGATTTTGGTTTGGCGAGGGCGGCCTTCGTAAGGAGGAAGGTCTTCCGCTGGTCGGGGCCCCACACTAAGGATTTTGGACGCCCCTTGAGGACCTCCGTCAGGGGGGCCATGGTGTTAGCGATCCCCAGGATGAATCTTCAGTAGTGGTTGACCATCCCAAGGAATTCTTGTACGGCCCTGATGGAGGTAGGGGTGGGGAACTTCTTGACAGCTTCGACCTTCGATGACATCAGGCGGACACCCCCGCGGGATATCTCATGGCCCAGGAATTCCACCTTTTCGACACCGAAGGTACATTTATCGACCCTGATGACGAGGCGCTGCAGGACCTTCCGGATGTGCTGCAGGTGTTCCTCCCAAGATCTGGAAAAAATTAGGATATCGTCGACGTAGCAGATGCAGAAGTCCAGGTCCCCCAGGATGCTGTCCATCAACCTCTGGAAGGTTGCACCCGCGTTCCTCAGGCTGAAGGTGGAGAAGGCGAAGACATAGGACCCAAAGGTCGTAATGATGGCGGTTTTGGGGATGTCCTCCGGCGCTACTGGTACCTGAAAATATGATTTTGAGAGATCCATTTTTTGAGAATATTTTGGCCCCGTGGAAAGAGGCCGTCAGGTCCTGCAGGGGTAGTGATCGGGCTCCGTTGCAAGGTTCAGCCGCCTGTAGTCACCGCAGGGCCTCCAGGTGCTGTGCGCTTTCTGCACCATGTGAAGGTGGGATGCCCATGGGCTGGGAGCCTTCTTGCATATGCCCATTTTCTCCATCTCAGCAAAGGCCTTTTTGGCTTCCTGAAGGTGCTGTGGGGGAAGCCATCTGAACTTTGCGTTTGGATGTAGTGGTATATCCCGTGTTTTGCAGGAGCCCCGGGCATCTGGCGGAGCTTGGGTTTGAAGATGTCCTGGAACTCCTTCAGGAGGGAACTGTACTGGTGGGACGCAACAGAACAGATGGTGGGCTCCTTGGGGCTCGACAACAAGGGCAGGGACTGGCAGAAGTCAGTGTCCAGCAGGCGTTTGCGGCTGATGTCAACTGCCAGTCCGAAGTGGGCGAGGAAGTCTGCCCCTAGGAGTGGTGTCCTGATGTCAGTGATGATGAATTCCCAGCTGTACCTCCGGCCAAGGATGGAGATCGACAGGAGCTTGGTGCCGTAGGAGAGGATGGGGAACCTGTTCGCTGCCGTCAGGGAGGCAGTCGGGTCCGGCGGGCATCTGCAGTCCTCTCCTGAAGGTGGGAACACTGAATGCACGGCTCCTGTGTCAACCAACATCATCCTGCCGGAGATGATGTCGCGGACATAGAACCCTACTGGTAAGGGACACCTGGGTGTTTCTGCTGCTGTTGCTGCTGCTGCCATGGTGGCCTGTGTGGTTGGCCACCACCTCCTCTTTATTTTGGCGGGAAGAAAGGGCAGGGAGCTTTGCATCTCCGGGCAGCTCTCCCGAACCTCCGGTGGTAATAGCAAAGCCCCGGCCCCTCCCTCTTCTGCTGGTGGGACGGCCTTTTCTGGTCGATGGCGTTGATGGCCTCCGTTGTGGGGTCCTCCGGCAGGAGGCAGTTGGTGGAGTGTGTGGCGTGGTGCTTGGCTGCCTTCACGGAATCTGTCAGCTGCTGCGCTACCTTGATCAGGTCCTCGACCGGCAGGGTATATGTGTCCGTGATTTGCCCACGGACCTCCGGCAGTAGCTGCCACAGGAAGATCTCCCTCGACAGGCTAATTGCTTTGCGCCTGCCATTGCTGTCAGCCTCGGGGAGGAGGAGTAGGTCCTGGAGGGCATGCCAAGTTTCCAAGAGATTTCCCTCCTGCCGGGGGTTGAGGGCGAGGTTGAGGGTGCGGGCAGCTCTCTCGGAGACTGGCAGCGAGCAGGTCTCGACGAGAGTGGCTTTTAGTTCTTGGAAGGTGGCGGGGACCGACTTCGTCAGTAACCACGGGGCAACCTTCCTGTATATCTCCTCCGGGAGGGCGTTGAAGGTGATGTTGGCCTGCTACCCTGAACTGCCCCTCGACCCTGTAGAACCAGGACGCTGCATTTTCCTTGGTAAATGGCGGCAGCCTTAACATAAGGGGGTCATTGTGTTGGGTGCAGGTACCGGCATGGGGGTGCGCACTGGAGGGGGTTGCGAGAGGGAAGTGTCTGCCTCCGAGAGGTTTGTGGTAATTTGTACATGGTTTGGAATGTCCGCATCCATGCTTGTTTTGCGCTCTCACTAGGAGTGAAAATACTCGTGTCAAAACATGCTGGGGGAGCGTGCTGTGTGGGTCCACTAATGACACTGGCGACCTGCTGATGAGGGTTGGTAAACGCCTGAACGCTTTGTTAGAGCACCGTAGTTAGGGGCGGGGGTGAGGTTCATCGGGCCAAGATTTAGTCGCCATTTGGGTCCGTTAATGGCTTCCGGGAACCACTCTGGTGGTCACCACTGTGAGAGAGGTGCGAATAATGAGCAGGAAGAAAAGTCTGATAGTTTATTGATGAAGTGATCCGCTTATAAAGCGGCGTGCGGACGTCTGCGTACTTCGCAGAGATTGCAGGTACAAAGATTTACAGGTATCCTGAGGTCAAACTATTTCTTTACAAAAACAGGACAGGTTCATACAGAAAACATAATGATTAATAATGTCTGATGTATTAAAAAATACTCTGTTACATGTACATAATGCATGATCATTTGGAAAGACAATAGAATACATAATTTACAAATATGGAAGTAGCATGGGCTTTCGCCGACCCCAGGTCGATGTGAAGGCACCGCAGAAAACAGGATGTTCATTATAGAGAACGCGTTGAGCGGGGACTTTACAAGTTAAGCTTCAGTACAGCATTTCCTTTTGTCCATCCCAGTGACTTCGCATAGCTTACGCAGCCGAGGATTTGACTGTTCAGATTCCGAGCACCTTGTTTGAACAATTAAGTAATCATATTGCTGTCGATCCCTTTATGAATAGTTCCTCCTTTTGTATATACTGTAGAACTTTTCCTTCATCATAGGATGCAGTGTATCCACTCCCTAGAACTTCCCTAGGGATCCGTGTCTGAAAGTAACACCTAGTGCCACTATGGTGGATGACAGTATGATACACTGTTCCTTATGCTAATGATAGTGATAGAGACACCGAGTACATTAGTGACTGTAATAGCTGTGAGCAAGACCCACATAATAAACTGAATAGATCTTTAGTTAATGCAGTATCCGTTATAAGGATAAGTTAAACTTGAGAGCTATCATAAATGAGACTTGAGCATGGTGGGACTAACATCTGAATAAGTTGCCATTTTTTCCAGAATCCTATGAGCCTCTCTTCTAGAGACAGTGAGTCTATTGCTCATCTCAGATGCAGGCTGAGATTTCTGTGCCGCCTCTTCGTTGCGTTTTCCTAATTGCCTGGGCTAGGTTGCCCAGTCGCATATTCCCCAACTGTATTATGGTTCGACCAGACGAGTGGGCGCCTTGGTTTTTTTTTGCCATGCCTCTAGGTTAGGTCAGGTTAGGTATAGTTAGGTTAGGATAGTTCGAGGTATAAAACCAGTTGTATATTGAGATTATTTTCAAGAAGATTCTATGGTTAGTTTTTAAGATATGGCGTCCTTCTTTTTTCAGGGAAGGTCCCAGTAATAAGAATTAGGGTATTTTTCTGAAGTGAATAAAAACATAACTTTTAATTTTATATTTTGTTGTCTATACAGGGAGTCAAGTTGCTCCAAATACATGAGTGAATTGAAAAATAGTCAGTTGTCAGGCAACAAAGAAATGTTGAATTGGTAAAGAGCCATTGTCTCTTAATGTAGAGCATTTGGACTGAGAGGTCTAGGGTAAAGGTTATAGCAAGGCTATGAAAGACGTCGCAGAGTCGTCACAAGTGACGTGTGCACTTGGGTAAACCGAAAAGGGAGCAGCCCCAGTGTTTCCGTAACAATAGCCTAGAAACTTATGACAAAATGTCAAAGAAAGGAATGGCGTCCTTTGATGTAGAGCCTAAAATAAACAATTCCCAAGAATCTAATTGAAGCTGATGAATCGTGTCAGGCCTTACTAAAGATTTTAGTTTTTTTTTTCCAGTCGGTAGTGTTTTTTTTCCTGTTGGTAGTGACAGCAATAGTTTTATTTTGTTTTGTTTTGCAGATTCTGCAGTCATTTGCCAGAACAGTGAAAGACAGAAAATGTGCTATTTATTCAGTCCAGTGTCTTGTACTTTATTGTGGCATGAGCAGATCGTGGCAATAGAATTGTAGCATTTGAGTGCGCGCCTATACACACCCAAAGAGAGAGAGAGAGAGAGAGAGAGAGAGAGAGAGAGAGAGAGAGAGAGAGAGAGACAGAGAGATTGATACCGTCAGTTCCCCTCCGTTACCTTATCTGCAAATAACGATTTTGTACCCCAAATGACCCGGCATAATCATGCGTCTAAGAGAGGCCGAAAGAGGCCAACTACGAAGTTTGCAAGCGATTCTTTGAATTTCTAAAGCCTAGTTTCGCAGTCTCAGTAACGACTGATATTTTTTTTCTGTACCTCTTCCCAGCAAGACAATTCTGTGGATCATCTGGCGTAACGTCAGATGATCCACAGAATTGTCATTGCCACTTGTCCATCAAATTAGTCAGAGGATGAGCTCTCTCTCTCTCTCTCTCTCTCTCTCTCTCTCTCTCTCTCTCTCTCTCTAAATGAAGAAAAGATCAAGTGAACTGATGGAAAAGTATCTTCCGATTCATTTATTCGCTCTGATGAACATGAAACCCATCCTTTCCCTTCTGTGAACATCCTGGAGTCCCAACTCCTTAAGGCTTAATCTTGGATGAATCACATGGACGGATCTCTTAAAGGTGTTAAGAGTTATTTTAACACTAATATTTGTTTCCACATCTTGAAGCCTCGTAAAGGACCGTTGTCATCGCTTTTTCGAAATTTTTATAGTCAGGTCTGTTGCTTCCCTCTTAATTAACCTTCGTGTTTAATCTTTCCTGCCCCTTTTTCTTGACGTGGGATAGGTAATTTATTTTTATTATTCGATAGTGAATGTTGTATTGAATGAAATCTCTTGTTCAACTACGTTGTTCTTATTTTTAATTTTTTCTGAAAAGCTTTCGGTAAACCTGTTTACATAAATTTTGCTTCCAAATCTATTGGTGGATTATATACTCTTAATCTTTTTAGCTTTCTGTAAAAGAAAACTATTATGCCGGCTTTGTCTGTCTATCCGCACTTTTTTCTGTCCGGCCTTAAATCTTAAAAACTACTGAGGCTAGAGGGCTGCAAATTGGTATGTTGATCATCCACCCTTCAGTCATCAAACATACCAAATTGCAGCTCTCTAACCTCAGTAGTTTTTATTTCATTTAAGGTTAACGTTAGCCATAATCGTGCTTCTGGCAACGATTAAGGCTAGGCCACCACCGGTTTCATGGGCCGCGGGTCATGCAGCATTTACCGAGACCACCGAAAGATCTATTTTCGGTGGCCTTGGTTATACGCTGTAGCGGCTGTACAGAAACTCGATTGCGCCGAAGAAACTTCGGCGCATTTTTACTTGTTTTATATATTTGAACGAGCGTTCCGGTTTCATGTTACTTCTAACCATCTTGAGCGTACAACTGAAGATATTACCGTTCCTGACGGTTGCTCGTGGAAAAAAGATAATAAAAGAATGCTATGGTATATTTTAGTAAAAGATGCATGAGTCAACGCCAGTCTCAAAGCTAGGGTATATTGTGTTTGGTTAAGAGCTATTTTTATGGATTATGCAATTTTACCTCCACCAATTCTCTTCTTAATGAGAGAGCGGGAGAGATTGGTGATTAAAAAGTACAACTAATATAAAGACTCGATTTTCAGCATTAATTAATAGTGAAGTTACTTAACCACACTAAAGGGTCAAGTATTCACCAAGAACTCGTCTTGTGCAAAACAAAGTAAAATTTGTACTTTATTTTTCTATACCAAAGGTAAAAGTGATAGTAACATAAAACTTGAAGAGCTTTCAATAAAAAACATTCCTAGGAATCTAATGATTCCATTTACTAAACTCTGGTGGGGGATTGCAGATTTTGATGTTCTCTCCTCGGATGATCAGTTTTATCTCTGAGGTGATACATCTCTTCGTTTTATTGCCTCTTAAAAGATGGAAGGTGAGGCATGCTGATCTGTCAAGATGTTGATTAAAAGAGATCCGATGACGCAATCACTCGACTCATCGAGTGAGGTCAGTGTTCGCCCCTTGCCGTGTGAGGTTAGTTCTGAAACACCTAAGGAAAACCTCTCTCTCTCTCTCTCTCTCTCTCTCTCTCTCTCTCTCTCTCTCTCTCTCTCTGTGGTCATCGTCAGTATTATGTCCTTTTGTTTTCTGTGATCTTTCATTGTTGAATATATAGTTTCTTGAGAGAAAATTAGAAACTTTAACCAATAGGTGGTTCACCTTTCAAATAAGGTTACCAAATTCGAATTTCATTAATTATCGTGAAGCATACAAATTATAATTCCCATATTATTTTTGTAATTTAAAGGCAAACAGCTTACAGTCGACATTGCTTTAGAATAAGGTCACAGATATATTCATTTTGTGTCAGATTATGCTTCATTTATTTCTCTGATTTCGAACTGTCCCGAGTCCTTTCACTATAGTGTTTGGATTATATCGTTGCCTTGCCGTGGTGTACAGTTTTTCGTCTTGGTGACAAATTGTGTTATCAAGTGATCGAGACGGGACCTCTTTGCCCGAAACAAAATAGTTATAGAACATATTTTATTTTTGTTAATTAGTAACTCTCATCACATCTGCAGGTTATCGCTTGCACCATAGCGATCTGCTGATTGATGGGAAATGCCGTGAATGTAAATGGGATGAAATTCATCCTTATAGCGAATTGTCTTTTGTTATGGAACCAAGTGTGATGAAACAAATTCATTTTTACGATGCATTTTCTACTATTAAAATTGCCTGTCTGATCATTCCTTATGCTCATTTATTTTAAGTACAAAAGTTTTTTGGTTAGGTTTCTCAGATTAGCATTGCAGTCTAAGAGACCGCATTTTTTCATCAAAATCACGATCTACAACGATTCTCTTGATGATGGCTGAGCATTACGGACGACAAAAGCGCAGTAAACGCATCAACTATATCGCCTGCGAAAATCGGATGCATGTGGTCGGGTATTTTTACGAACATGTAGACTGGGTTAACATGGAGCTAGAGAGAAGCTCTTTTGGTAACCATTGATAGTGTCTCGCAGCATGTGAAGCTCTGTTGTTTATAAGGCTTGCTATATGTACGGCGATGATATTCATTGCATATGCCTGATGTCCCTATCATCAAAGACAGCATATCTTCATCACAGAATCATTCAAAGTCGTTCCTGTTTCGGATCTTTCCTAGATAGTGACCCCCAAGGGTTTTCAGGGACTAATATTTACAGTCTTTTGTTTATGTTTTTACGGTAACCCCAACGGGCTTGTGCTAACTACGCCGCAAAGGTGGATGCATACCGGGTTAAAACCCGTGGGGGTCACTTTTAGAAAAGATCCTCCTGTGTCTTTTACCGATTTCTTGATAAAATCTAATGTCACCCTCAGTGCTTTCAAATTTTGGGTTAGTGCATTTTAATCATTTAGCAGGTCTGCGTTCCCATTACACCTCGCTCTCACGCTGCTCGTTATTAAAGATTTGCCTTTGCTTTGATAGTTAGTCAATGGAATAGTCTCACTGATAGCGCTATAGATCTGTTGAAGCTTGTTGGGCGAGTAAAAATGGTCATGTTAACTTGTTCTATAGCGAGGTGCGCCCTTTTGTATAATAATATTCCCCACATGCTTCAGCTTTGTTGCCTTTCCTGTATTCAGAAGGTAGCCCATACTGTGCTAAACCTTTCTAAGTTTCCTGTGACCTTTGGGTTCAGAAATGATAACGGATGCACACTTTCTAGGAATTGTTGCTATCATTTTTAAGGGAAGGTACAGAATAATGTTCAAGTACGGTGGATATAAGGTCCCCAACCAGCTCAAGCATCTAAATGTATCAGTTTGGATGACGACGCTGCCAGAAATAGCACCACAGATACTCTGGTGATTATTTAACATTAAATTGAAGCGTGGGATGTTGAGCACCGCCAACAACTAACGTTTTTTAGAGTGGAAACTTGACGATCAGTCACATATGTTCACATGTTTATAGGGTTTCTCACTATTCCTTGTCTCGCTCTCTCTCTATACGCACATACTTACATGCACTTACATGAGGTGAGACAATTGTGTTTTATGTGTTAAAACATACAACAAGGATGGACGTGGAAAAAGATATTCTACAGAAATTGTACGTCAATAACTCCAAAACTGACGAGTTTAACGTCCAGTCAGTCATATATTCTAAGAGAGTGAATTGCCCAGAGTCTACACAGAACATTCCCCAGTCAGAATGCCAACGATCCTGTAGATCGAGGAGATCAGACACTCTTTCGCCTGTATTCAAATCACTGTCCCATTAACTATTCCCGATCGCAGAAATTCTTTTTTGATTAGTATGTAATCTCTGTGCCCCTTCTTCACCCAGCGCAGTCGACTAACCACCAGGTACATGATGCATTGCTTTGATTAACAGAAACACAATGGATTTCTCAGGAAACAACCTCAGTTTGTTTCTCATCTGCTTGATTAAACTCTTGTCTCTTGCTGTTAGATATATACATGTATATATATATATAATTATATACATATATATATATATATATATATATATATATATATATATATATATATATATATATATATATATATATATATCACCAAATAGCCATTTCCCCTGACAGGCAATGGATCCGGTGAAAAGAAACCAGCAGCCATTGCCACATTCATCCTGTGACTGCAAAATCAAGGCTAATTCGCCTTGCAGAAAACATCCACACCAATAGAATTAATGCTTCATATATTTACAGAGAAGACTCATTAACATTGTGTCAGGCCCTCCATCTAGCACACATTGTTATACTGCTTGAATGTCAACGCTGTGCCCTTCCAACGCCAACACTCAAACTATCCAATTCTTTCTCATCAGGTTTCTCATGTTCTTTTTAAGCTTCCGAATAATACACAATTTTCACTCGTCAGTCATCCTTCATTTTCTGCATCTCAAAACAATGTAAGCCCCTTGTTTCACATATGTCACCTGTTAAGCAAATTATTACTTTTTTTCATTTTCACCTTGTCAGACCATCTTACTCCTCACGTGCTACTCAAAAGATTCTCTTCTACAGCTTCCTCATTTTTGCTCACTGTACCTTTAGCATCAACGTCTCGATTCGTGTCCATAAAAGGGATCTGGCTCAACAATCTCTTTATGCATCCCACATTTTGCTTCTTAATCAGACATCTCTTCCAAGCTATTTACATGGACCTACGACCTTCGCTGTAAAAAGTTTGGCAGAGAAATATGGTTATGCAAGATAAATGTGGGATTTATTAAGAGTATACTGTTATATTCACACACACACAAACACACACACACACACACACATACAGACGCGCGCGCGCGCATGTTATGAGCTTATGTGATCTCATTTGTTTATGAGACTGGATACTTGACCAAAAAGCTCACAAAGTTTGATTATCAGTTTTTGGTGCATAAGAGATGCATTTCCATCTTCGTAAACTGAGTTGGAAGTCTATTTGTTGTTCTGTCCCTCTGCCTATAAGACATCTCAAATCGTTTTTCATATTATGATTCCAATGACTTTTTATGGGTGCTGTGTGAGGCAGTAAGAGCTGATTAGTGATTAAGATGAGTCCAGACCCGGATGTAGATCGTGTACTGTTTGTATTTCAGGTATTTTAGCCTTAATGAATTTGTAATCCATGTTCCCAGACTGTGATTTAAAAAGAAAAAATTAAATCCCCTCCGTCAACGAATCTGACAGAGTATTTATTATCTCACCCGTTTGGGGTGATTAACAGGATCTAGTGTCTAAAACGGTGCTCATAGGATTTTGAAAGCAACTCTTTTAGTCTGTTATGGGCAACATTGATTTAAAGTGATAACTACTCAAACTTTTTCGTTCTAAATTGCCTGTGATCGTTTCTCTCGCGCAGCGCTGGACCTGACGCGACCTTTGTGGGCGGAGTTTCAGAAGTCACGCTAAATACACTTGAAAGAGTTAAAGCGTCCAATGGGACACCAGATGGAAAAATTTCCCTTATTACTTTCTCTCGAATTCTTTGTATGTGAAGTTTTGCCTTTTGATAATAATATTGATATAGTGACATTTTTTTCATTATGCTCTGATTCGAAATTTTGTCCATTATATGAAAATGTTATTTTTGCTTCACAGCTGAGCATCAGGATACCAATAATCTTTGATTCTCTGATACGGGCCACATCCACATTAAAAGCGGAAAGTAAGGAACCCAACAGTACTGGTCTTGTATTAAGGGAATATTCTTTTCCACTTGTGTTCACATGAGTTTCTATTTCTTATTATGCTTTACCATTTTTTCCTCCACTTTCAGAACTATTTTCGGAAACAGTTATTTTCGTTGATGGTGGGAATCCCTCAGACGACAAGCATTGCAAACGCTTTGAAAAATTCTCATGATTTGTTGTGTTCTTGGCAGTTTAAGCCTCACCTTTAAAGCTTGACCTTAGACAACCCAAAGGTACCCCTGAGCAAATCCATCATGCAGACCTTCAAGCTATGGAAATTCAACATTTTATTTTGACAATAAAAAGGGACAAGTGGGACGGCTTCGTCAGGTGTTTGAATTTCATTTGCAGTTGATACTAAAATAAATTTATTTAAGAATTAACAACTGGCAGTTTTAATTGACGACTGGAAATTTAGATTGATTTTATTAATTTTTGATATATCGTATGAGACAGGAAAAAGACTCAAGAGAGATAGAGAGATTTTTACGGTGCTTTCTGGTGAACGTTCGTATTCAGATTACAAAGATTATTTTTCATTTCGCCGTATTCTGTTTAGGCGTGAAATTCGGATTTTATTTTCAAGAAATCAGTCGCTCTAAGTCCCTCAGTGGATTAAATCTGAATCATTATCAAAGTAACAGATTGATCGCTGTTTAATTAGGGCTCCTCAATTACCAAATCCATCCGGAATCCTCCTAGTTTTAAAAAATAATAGAAAACAACAGTAAGATAGACTAATGTTCTATTAGTGGTCAACCCGTATAGAAAATTCTTGACGATCCTTTGGAGTTTTTTAGGCAATTTGGTTACAAACAATAAACCAAACCAAACTCCTGTGGTGGCCGTGAAGTATGTGTTAAATGTTGTCGAGACCTTAACATTGTCAGCAAATGATCTTTCGCTCCTGCGTCTTCAGTTGCCTGAGGAAGGGGGCAGTCCTGTAATGACTTTTCAACGAAGATTTTTGCAGATAATTTCAGCTCACTTTATACTGATATTACTATTGTTCTGAGAGACTGTCCTTTGTCTCTTCTGGCGAACATTCTATGCTACACATCATTCGTGTGAAAGGGCACATATGACCCCGATACACGCATCCTGGCAGGATGGGATCTCTGGGGTATCTTCGCATTATCCTTTGCATTGTTGAAAGTCCATTTTATTTTGAGACCCTGCAAGATATGGCCTTCTTTTCCAAACAGAAGGAAGTGAGTAGAAACCTTCGTGAGTGCTGCAACATCTGGCGCATTTCAGTACTGCACCATCTCCCTCTTGAAATGTTGTTGTAATTAACCGATATATGATTGGTCACCAAACACATCTGTAGTCTAACAAAATCTTAAGTTTTCTAAGGGGATTTTAAATGAAAACCTACAAATTCAGATTTTCACAGCATTTTTGTATTCAAAACTGTTGACAGGTTAGGTTTTTTATCATGGGTATCGTGGAACTCGCATTACGCAAAAGAAACGAGATTTGGTTTTGTTGCGCGATGATTTTTATTCCATCTAGTTTGTCATTAATCCCCGTAAAATAAGATCGAAAATAAGGAATTCGCCCTAATGAAAAGTAATGTCCACCATTACAATATCTTTAAGTATCTTTAGGGAGAGAGAGAGAGAGAGAGAGAGAGAGAGAGAGAGAGAGAGAGAGAGAGAGAGAGAGAGAGAGAGAGAGTTTTATGTTTTTAGAGGATTTAATTTGAATTTAGTTTTTAATTTCTATTTTATTTATTAAAACAAATTAAGTTCTCTTTTAAAATTCCTTATCACGAATGATAGCCTATACTTTCTTTTTTTTTTTTACAGAAGTTTTCTTTACATTTAGTTCGTTACTGAAAATATAAACCCTAGCCGAGCGTGAATCCATGAAGTGACTTGTGACAAAGGACGAAAACCCTAGAACAATGGTCCCATGTTCACTGATATTCGCATATAAAACCTTGATCTTATCAACAACTGATCAGTGTCGGTAAATTCTCACTTTATGAACTGTGACATCCATCACCTTCCATAGATGGATGCCGAAAACCTCGTCATTTCGAACCTTGGATCTTATCCAGAACTTGAAACGTATTCGTCACGTATGCATACAGACACGAGTTGGATGAAGGATTAAAACAACTCGTGTTTAATGTTTCCACCAGCTCAGTGACAGCTTGAAACATTGCAGGTTCTAGCTGTAGGCCGTCAGTATACAGAAAAACATACAGTACATACATACGTACTTATATATAAAATTTGTATATGTATTTTATATATATATATAAATATAAATATATATATATATATATATATATATATATATATATATATATATATATATATATATCTAGCTGTAGATAGTCAGTATACATACATACATACGTACACACACATATGTATATATTCCAGTAGCTCTCACTTCCTCTAGAGAACACTTTTTATTTATTCTTCTTTTTCCTGCCAGCACTTATTAAATATAAATTATTTTGCCAATTTATCATCTGTCATTCTTTCCATTGTTTAGGTCATTTCAAACACTAATCTTGTCAACTATTACTCTTATCCTCACATTCCTCTAGTTTTCATTTTTTCTTATGCAAGATTTTCTACACAAACGTCAACTCAACAGCATCAACTTTTTTCTCTCTCTTGCATCCAAAATCTACACTTGACTTCCATCAAAGAAAGACGGCTGAACAGTCTCTGGATTCATTGGTCTTTTAGACAACGTGATTCTCTCCTATCTATTCGTTTGCACCATGCTTCTTTGGCTGCTTCACCTGTTCTGTGATTCACTTCTCTCATCCTCCCAAAAACGCATTTGAGTCGACAGCTTCAATCCTTCCACCATCTCCTAAAAATGTTTTGCTTATCCTTCCCGGTTTAGACGTACCCTCATAACCTTTCCCCTCCTCAAATTTAGTCATCTTTCCTTCTTGCAGACACGTTCAAACTCTTTCATAAACTTCTACAGTTTTGTTCACTATCCATTCCAGACCAATTTTCTTACATTGTTAACATTATTCACACTGTATCGCTTTCAGTTCATTCATAAGTTCCTTTCTTTGTCCATGATGAAGCACGTGAAGTTTCCTGACTTTACTCTCAATCTTCTCACATAAATGTTGCATAATATATGGTTGCTCTATACTCCACTTGATAAAGACAAACGCACGCGTTATATATACAGTATATATATATATATATATATATATATATATATATATATATATATATATATATATATATATATATATATATATATATATATACACACAGTATATATACAGTACAGATGATATAGTCCATATATATATACAGTATATATATGTATATTATATGTAAATGTATTTATGTATGTATATATACATATATACATATATATATGTATGTATATGTATATATATATATATATATATATATATATATATATATATATATGAAATTTTTATTACACCGTGATTTATATACAGTCATGAAGCTACAAATGTTTAATATCCAATTCCCGCTACTTCAGGAGTTGTTGGAAGGTACTGTGCTGAGGATCGAGACCCAAGCGGAACCGATCCATTTATCACTTATAAAGTTCCCCTCATGCGGTGATAATACCCATCGGGGATATTCCCAAGTAGCGTGAATTGGATATTAAACAACATTTGTAGCTTCGTGATTATATATATATATATATATATATATATATATATATATATATATATATATATATATATATATATATATATATATATATATATATATATATATATATATATATATATATGATAAATTCTGACTCACATCGGGAACGAACCCCGATCTCCCAAATGATAGGCCAGGTCAGAAAAGAATTTGGAACCTACTTCTGTACCCGAGATTTTTCCCGGGCAAGCTGCCACCTGACATACCAGCGAATTTTACCCAACTTCCCGACCTAGCAGTGAGTCGGTAGCATTTTTTTTTTCGAATGACCCCTTCAGTAGGAGTATGATGGAACTAATCATCACACGAGGATGTGTTTCACAGTAATAAATTTCTGACATATCGGGAACGAACCGCGGTCTCCCAAATGACAGGGTGCCTAACATCAACGAATTTTACCCGGGAAAACCTCAGGCACAGAAGTACTTCATTTTCAGTTCTTTCATGACTTCTGTGGTCAATTGGAAACGCCCTGGCAGTCATTTGGGAGACGGGGATTCGTCCCGATGTGGGTCAGAAATTCATTTCTGTGAAACACGTGCTCATGTGTTGATTAGTGCGTATATATTTTTATATAAATGTTAGGTATGGAATTGTGGTTTTAATGCCTCATGTTTTCCGATTTAGATATACTGATTCTTACTGGTGTACATGCTTAACATTAATTTAATTGTGTGGAATTCATGATATGCTGATTTCAACAGCAAACTCTGTAAGGTGGTCATTCCACTGGTTTTACCTAAATAGTTATGAGGCCTATCCATATTTCTAGACTGACAGAGAAGTAAACTGCCTTTTTAATTTTTCTCAAATACTGTCGCTCCATTATTTTATTTGACATATTTTTATTTGCAACGTTCTTGACGGACATTCTGTCTTCTAACTAACTTGACCATGTTTGTATGTTCGGAATGAAGAATGTGTCAAGAGAAGGATGACTTTGTCCTTAGAAGAATTCAGGGTAAGTGATAAGGTGTACTTCAACCTGTTGATGAAGAACAAACTGACCGCCATAGTAGTAGTACTTGTTTAAATGACAAGACATGAAGCAAACTTTGGCGAAGAAAGATTCTCACCTCCGTAAGGCAAAAGTTCTGACCGGAGGAAGACTGCTTGAAATGGTATGGCCAAAGCGCTCCCGCAGAAGCCTCTTCCACCAAAATTGCCCTGTCTTGGCCCCAACAGAATTAATGAGAGTATGACTCACCGCCGTAAACCTCTATCCTTCCATGTCCTTCCTACCTGCAAGGAACAGTATCCCCTTAGCCAGTACCCTCTGGCATCCTTCGTTCCATCTTTCCTAACAATTCTCATTACTACCTTCTGCCAAGACAAAACCTTTCTGTTTAAGTAGACCTTTAATCTATTCGTGGCATGCAGTCATCCCTATTTTTCGGGGCTGACGCCCATCCATAAAATTGTAAAGGTCTGACGTTAATTGTGTCCCTAACTTCTTTTCGCAGACCGTGATTCGATTCCGCGGCTGTATTTCCTGTTAGGCAGTGTCTCACAGTGTTTTGTTTCTTTTCCCAAATACTATTGATAAAGAATTATCCCCATTAAGGGAATTAAAATTTGAGAGAGAGAGAGAGAGAGAGAGAGAGAGAGAGAGAGAGAGAGAGAGAGAGAGAGAGAGAGTTTAGTAGTTTTCTTTTGCGAGAATTATTCTGCTTTCGTTATGGTTCGAAGCGAAAATGCTCTTTGGCATCATTTTGTACATAACGTTGCCATGTTTTATAAACATTTTTAATCAGCATATCTCGCACATGGTCATTAACGGCGAAATCCCATTTCGAGAGGTCCCTTTAAGGACAGCTATTTAATGAAGTTATTAGGCTAAGGAACATCAATCTGTTATCTACGGTAGGGACGGTAGAAGCTTATTAGAGGACTTGAGACAGCTTTCGTTTAAAAACATTGGTGAAAGCAAAGCTATCTCATTGAAGCTACACCAGTCTTACTACACCAGTCTTTAATAGAGTTTAGTTGCAATGAATTTGCACTCATGTGCATTTACTCGCTGCATTAAAAGAGATCTGTTTTTAAATAGTGGGAAAGCAACATGGTAAAAAATCTTGGCCTATAGCCTTCGTAAATACGTTCAGATGATTTTTATACGAATCATAGAATGTATAGAATATTTCATAGAATATATAGTCTTTAGATATCGAGCAGCGTTAAACAGAATTATTTAAGTCATCATAAGCCAACCGACACATTCTTTGCTCTTTCTGGGAATCCATAGCGCAGTGGAATTCAGCCCGTCGAGAGCAATCACCCCATATGTAGAGATACTACGCCACTAGAGATGATACTATGCATACGAGACGAAATACAATGAACGACTCTTTTTACGACTGATCATGTTGATCCGCGAAGCAGTGCCTTCCCTCTGCTTGTCTGTCAGTCCTTCCTGACAGGAGGTGAGGGAGAATCTGACTTTCCATTGCTGTTATCAGTGCATAATGAGAAAGGCACATTCGATATGCGTTATATGATTGCGTTATTTTTATTTCTTTTTATGTTTTTCCTTTTAAACTATTGCGAAATTATAACTTTGAATATGTGGCCATATGTTTCTGAGAGAGAGAGAGAGAGAGAGAGAGAGAGAGAGAGAGAGAGAGAGAGAGAGAGAGAGAGAGAGAGAACACTTCTGTCTCTGAAAGGCTGCCTTATTTTCTCAATGTGAATTCTTCTCCCTTATATCCTTTATAAACCGCCCTGGTGAGGATGTTTTATTGCCTGCTAGAGTCTGCTGGTCTTAGAAGGGTCCTAAAAGATTTAGAGGCTTTTCGTCCTAGATCGGTACCTCATTAGGAGGGTCAGGGATGTCTGAAACTGGTCTTTCTTCATGAGTCCTATTCAGAATGAAAGCTAGCCTCATGACTTTTTCTGGCTTGGGTGAAAATTATTGTAAATCAGTAAGTTGCAGGGATATATATATATATATATATATATATATATATATATATATATATATATATATATATATATATATATATATACTGTATTTGAAGGTGAAATATGACTTCAAAATCGCAAATTATTTTGTTCGTTACTGCCTTCACAAAAATAATGTGAATATTCTCTATTTTTTATATTACCTGAAAAGTTAGGTATCTAAAACGCAATAACTTGCCCTACCTGCCATAAGTTATAAAGTAATGATCAATGTTACAATCATAATTAAAACTGCTGAATTGTGGATTAACCACACCACACACCTCTGCGCAAAAACTTTCACAGCCACGAACAAAATATCGTGCGACTTTTAAGTCATATTTCACCTTCAACTACAGAGGTTTGAACCAGTAATAACACTGAACAAATAATCTATAGTGAACTTTATTGTCATTCAAGTAAAGCTGAAGATTTGCATGTGGTACAAATACGGTTCTAATCGTAGCTGTATTACGTAATCTGAAATTATGAAATGAGGAAAATTACGCACCAGTTCAGTGGAAGGATAAGACTAGTGAAATACAAAGGTAGTGCTACGAATTCCATATAGTATAGGGTAGTAAATGGATGATTCATTGTCTTATCTAAATGTAAAATGATACTGGGGTCTGGACCTCTACATTCTGTGCGTTACTTTCACAGAAGGACGAAGTCTTGAGGAATGTTAACATCAGATCAGATTTCATAAACCTGCGACCGGATTTTGTTTCCTTTTGTATATTCTTCATATCTTCTGTAGTTTGAGAAAGAAGAAACAACAAATATAATTCAAAACACACACACACATATTATATATATATATATATATATATATATATATATATATATATATATACTCATATATATATATATATATATATATATATATATATATATATATATATATATATATATATATATATATATATATATATATATATATATATATATATATATATATATATATATATATATATATATAACTCGTTTTTGTATGATATTTTTGCTAAATATCATGATGGAAAAAATTTCTAGGGCTCTTTGTTAATTCGACTTTGGCCAGTTTTCATTGGCCCTTCTAATATCGACGGTAATGAGTTTTTATTTTTTATCACTTCTCCTACATCACTTGATGCTGTTGTTTTGCCATGTGATGGTATGTCTGTCTGTCTGTCGATCTGCCATTATTTGATCTACGTAACAGCTCAGTAGATTAATCTCCGAATTTTTTATTTGTTTATCCTGTTTTATTTGTGTAAATGGGTATGACTTATCTACACTCTCTTAGTATGACGTTTATCATTTACTTATTTTTATTGAAACAAATACCAAATTGCACTGTCATCGAAATGGAATGATTGCTATTTGTTAATAAACTCTTACTTTTGCTGGTGTGAAGACTTCTATACCACGCAAAGGAAAGTAATTTTTGGGTTGAGCTCATAGGTATATCCTTATCCCACGCAAAGGGAAATATTTTCTTGGGATGAGCTCATAGGTATATCCTTATCCCACGCAAAGGGAAATATTTTCTTGGGATGAGCTCATAGGTATATCCTTATCCCACGCAAAGGGAAATATTTTCTTGGGATGAGCTCATAGGTATATCCTTATCCCACGCAAAGGGAATTATTTTCTTGGGATGAGCTCATAGATATATCCTTATCCCACGCAAAGGGAAGTATTTTCTTGGGATGAGCTCATAGGTATATCCTTATCCCACGCAAAGGGAATTATTTTCTTGGGATGAGCTCATAGGTATATCCTTATCCCACGCAAAGGGAATTATTTTCTTGGGATGAGCTCATAGATATATCCTTATCCCACGCAAAGGGAAGCATTTTCTTGGGATGAGCTCATAGGTATATCTTTATCCCACGCAAAGGGAATTATTTTCTTGGGATGAGCTCATAGGTATATCCTTATCCCATGCAAAGGGAATTATTTTCTTTGGATGAGCTCATAGGTATATCCTTATCCCACGCAAAGGGAAGCATTTTCTTGGGATGAGCTCATAGGTATATCCTTATCCCACGCAAAGGGAATTATTTTCTTGGGATGAGCTCATAGGTATATCCTTATCTCACGCAAAGGGAATTATTTTCTTGGGATGAGCTCATACGTATATCCTTATCCCACGCAAAGGGAAGTATTTTGTTGGGATGAGCTCATAGGTATATCCTTATCCCCAGTAGAAGAAAGTATTTTCTTGGGATGAGCTCATAGGTATATCCTTATCCCACGCAAAGAGAATTATTTTCTTGGGAAGAGCTCATAGGTATATCCTTATCCCATGCAAAGGAAAGTATTTTCTTGGGATGAGCTCATAGGTATATCCTTATCCCACGCAAAAGGAAGTATTTTCTTTGGATGAGCTCATAGGTATATCCTTATCCCACACAAAGGAAAATATTTTCTTGCGATGAGCTCATAGGTATATCCTTATCTCACGCAAAGGAAAGTATTTTCTTGGGATGAGCTCATAGGTATACCCTTATCCCACACAAAGGAAGGTATTTTCTTGGGATGAGCTCATAGGTATATCCTTATCCCCCCCTAAAGAAAGTATTTTCTTGGGATGAGTTCATAGGTATATCCTTATCCCCCGCTAAAGAAACTATTTTCTTGGGATGAGCTCATAGGTATATCATTATCTCCCGCAAAGGAAAGTATATTTTCTTTGGATGAGCTCATAGGTATATCCTTATGCCACACAAAGGAAAGAATTTTCTTGGGATGAGCTCATAGGTATATCCGTATCCCCCGCAAAGGAAAGTACATTTTATTTGGATGAGCTCATAGGTATATCCTTATCTCATGCAAAAGAAAATATTTTCTTGGGATGAGCTCATAGGTATATCCTTATCCCACGCAAAGGAAAGTATTATGTTGGGATGAGCTCGTAGGTATATCCTTATCCCCATAATAGAAAATATTTTCTTGGGATGAGCTCATAGGTATATCCTTATCCCCATAAGGAAAGTATTTTGTTGGGATGAGCTCATAGGTATATCCTTATCCCCCGCAAGGAAAGTATTTTGTTGGGATGAGCTCATAGGTATATCCTTATCCACCGCAAGGAAAGTATTTTGTTGGGATGAGCTCATAGGTATATCCTTATCCCCCGCAAAGAAAGTATTTTCTTGGGATGAGCTCATAGGTATATCCTTTTCCCCCGCAAAGGAAAGTATTTTCTTGGGATGAGTTCATAGGTATATCCTTATCCCCCGCAAAAGAAAGTATTTTCTTGGGATGAGCTCATAGGTATATCCTTATCCCACGCAAAGGAAAGTATTTTCTTGGGATGAGCTCATAGGTATATTCTTATCCCCTGCAAAGAAAGTATTATGTTGGGATGAGCTCATAGGTATATCCTTATCCCCTGCAAAGAAAGTATTATGTTGGGATGAGCTCATAGGCATATCCTTATCCCCAAAAGAAAGTATTTTCTTGGGATGAGCTCATAGGTATATCCATATCCCAAGCAAAGGAAAGTATTTTCTTGCGATGAGCTCATAGGTATATCCTTATCCCCTGCAAAGGGAAGTATTTTCTTGGATGAGCTCATAGGTATATCCTTATCCCCTGCAAAGGGAAGTATTTTCTTGGATGAGCTCATAGGTATATCCTTATCCCATGCAAAGGGAAGTATTTTCTTTGGATGAGCTCATAGGCATATCCTTATCCCACGAAAAGGAGTATTTTCTTGTGATGAGCTCATAGGTACATCCTTATCCCATGCAAAAGAAAGTATTTTCCTGTGATGAGCTCATAGGTACATCCTTATCCCGCACAAAAGAAAGTATTTTGTTGGGACGAGCTAATAGGTACATCCTTATCCCACGCAAAGGGAAGTATTTTCTTGGAATGAGCTAATAGGTATATCCTTATCCCCCGCAAAAGAAAGTATTTTCTTGCGATGAGCTCATAGGTATATCCTTATCCCCCACAAAAGAAAGTATTTTCTGGCGATGAACTCATAGGTATATCCTTATCCCACGCAAAGGGAAGTATTTTCTTGGGATGAGCTAATAGGTATATCCTTATCCCATGCATAGGGAAGTATTTTCTTTGGATGAGCTCATACCTTCCTTTGCATGGGATAAGGGTATACCTATGAGCTCATCCCAAGAAAATAATTTCCTTTGCGTGGGATAAGGATATGCCTATGAGCTCATCTCAAGAAAATACTTTCCTTTGCGTGGGATAAGGATATTCTTATGAGCTCATCCCAAGAAAATAGTTTTCTTTGCGTGGGATAAGGAGATACCTATGAGCTCATCCCAAGAAAATAGTTTCTTTGCGTGGGATAAGGATATACCTATGAGCTCATCCCAAGAAAATACTTTCCTTTGCGTCGGATAAGATATGCCTATGAGCTCATCCCAAGAAAATAGTTTCCTTTGCGTGGGATAAGGATTTACCTATGAGCTCATCTCAAGAAAACACTTTCCTTTGCGTGGGTTAAGGATATACCTATGAGCTCATCTCAAGAAAATACTTTCCTTTGCGTGGGATAAGGATATACCTATGAGCTCATCCCAAGAAAATAGTTTCCTTTGCGTGGGATAAGGATACACCTATGAGCTCATCCCAAGAAAATAGTTTCCTTTGCACGGGATAAGGATATACCCATGAGCTCATCCCAAGAAAGTACTTTCCTTTGCGTGGGATAAGAATATACCTATGAGCTCATCCCAAGAAAAATAGTTTCCTTTGCACGGGATAAGATATATCCCCAAGCAAAGGAAAGTATTTTCTTGGGATGAACTCATAGGTATATCCCTATCCCCTGCAAAAGAAAGTATATTTTCTTGGGATGAACTCATAGGTATATCCTTATCCCCCGCAAAGAAGGTATATTTTCTTGGGATGAGCTAATAGGTATATCCTTATCCCACGCAAAGGAAAATATTTTCTTGCGATGAGCTCATAGGCATATCCTTATCCCCCGCAAAGGGAAGCATTTTGTTGGGATGGGCTCATAGTTATATCCTTATCTTACCAAAGGAAAGTATTTTCTTGGGGTGAGCTCATAGGTATATCCTAAAGATAATCACTCAATAATACTGCCCATTATCATGACTTTTGTAATTGGCAAATAATTGTAGAAAAAGATGAAACTTTTCGACACTGTAGTTTTCACTGCTATGTTTTTTTCCGAGCATTCCTGCAGCCCGGCTTCCCCTTTCTTATACCTGATCACGCTTCCCTGAACATTTCCATTTATTCATGTTACGACGAAAGATTATTTCCTGGGTGCTTCAGAGTATGCCGTAAAAGGACTCGTCAAAAGGCCCTTTTTTCTTCAGGTTATCTTACAAGGTGGCCCTTCCCGAGAAGATTCAGACTATGCCATAAGGTGGTGTTTCTCAAAGTTCATCGAGTTAGAGCGGGTCGTATTACCTCGTCTGCCTTAAGACTCGTCCAAATCCCTATGATTATTCCGTGCCCTGCAACTTAGGGTCAAGGTATCCTTCACATCCTGCAAATTCACCAGGTCTTCTTTTCCTCGCGCTCCTCCCTGCCAGCGGCGTATTCATTTGTTGGTTGATGCTTCGTGGCTTGCTACAAGTCTTCGTTATTATTATTATTATTATTTTATTATTATTATTATTATTATTCAGCTTCAATTACAGTAATTGCATATTTAATCACAGATTGCCACATCATTCTCAGCTTATCCCCCCCCAAAAAAAAACAAAAAAACAAAATCAAGTTATTCTTTAAAGGTGATGTCCAGAAGTGACTTGAAATCAAACACTTTCATTTGAACGTCCGACAATAAGGGAGTTAGATGTCATGTATGAGTAGTATTGATGAAGGCTGTACGGCTCCTTCAAGGTACTATGATTGCTCTTGAATTAGAACTATTATCATTGATATTGCTTTTTATGAACGTTTGCTTATCGTGAGTGATAAAGAGAAAAACGATTCATAATATTACTGCGAGCAAGAACTGAGTTTATTTTTCACTTCTATTGTCATTAGTGTGCCAATAGCATCAGAAATTATGATCTTGTTACAAAGGGGTCAAAACGGCAAGTTTCGACCCCAGAAGCACTCTATACATCGCTCTGAAGCTCAGTCTTGCGTACCTTCACATTGCATACATCGAAGGCGAGGCGGGGGCAGTGGTGAGAGGGCTGACTCTGGGCTGGACGATGTCTAGTTTACACGTGGAGGGTAGTACCTCTCGAGTAGTGTTGTTTCACACATAGAAAATAAAATTGTAGATATACATTGCTTTTTGTGACGTAGAGCTTATTATAAGTCATTATATTTAGCTTGAAATCGCAACCGTAGGGCGAGGTTTCGTGATGTCTATTTCCATGCGATTTTGTTATCTCGAATGTAACACCCTACTTGTTTCAGCAAAACTTTGATTTAGTGTATTTTTCAGCACCCTACTTGGTAGAGAACTTGTATCACACTCGTATTAAATAACAGACACGCAGACAGACTTGCAGGTGTGACCTTTAGTCTTTCCTTTTCTGTCTCTCCTTTCTGTTGAATCATTAGACAAAGGGAAATGATGATGATCTTAAAGAAGCAAATCACTGAATATTAGGAAACTTTTGAACAAAATAAGGGACATACTTAGAAACAATTATTACAAATATTCTTTCCGCTCCCTGTCGCTTATAGCTCTGTCAAATGGCGGGACTAATTCAAAGAAGTGAGACAGAGCAAAAGACGGACAATAAACTGTAGATTTTCGGGTTTGCCTGTTTGATAAAAAAAGAGCAGAAAGTCAGGGCAAACTTCTAAAGGTGAAAGGATAAATGTTCGTAAAATTCGTTTTTGGCTATCTGGCAACGCAGGATCCCAAATCGGCTTAAATAGCATATCATTGTGATCCTCATCTCATGACCACTCAGTGATAGTTTGTTTTGTATTCCTGACTAAAGACTATATATAGTATAGGTTACTAGGACACTCAGACCACAAAGTCGTTATGGAAAGTTTAACAACAGATTTCAAGTAATCATAATTTATAATAGGGGAGACAAAGAGCGAAATTGAGAATAATATTTGCATGACACAAGTGTCCTTTCTCCCCAAGGAAATGCCTGGTCAAGTCCCTCATCTGGGTCTCATGTGGGTTATTCACTAACCGCAAATTATGCAACTTTCGGACAACGTCTTCTCTGACTGTTGCATTAATTAGGTTATAGCACGCCCATATTGCGTTATGAGAAATGCGACCCTTTTCACAAAGAAGGATTTTAGGAGATAGAATCTGGATGTTTGTGAGCGTCTAGAAATAAGAGGCTTGTATTTAGCATTATATATATATATATATATATATATATATATATATATATATATATATATATATATATATATATATATATATATATATATGTGTGTGTGTGTGTGTGTGTGTATGTGTATACATATATATATATATATATATATATATATATATATATATATATATATATATATATATAATATATATATATATATATGTATATATAT
The DNA here is from genome assembly GCF_040412425.1 of Macrobrachium rosenbergii. Lineage (NCBI taxonomy): Eukaryota > Metazoa > Arthropoda > Malacostraca > Decapoda > Palaemonidae > Macrobrachium > Macrobrachium rosenbergii. The sequence continues at coordinate 2,690,486 of NC_089741.1, read as the reverse complement.
ATATGTATATATATATATATATATATATATATAAATTTAGATAGATAGATATGTATGTGTGTGGGTATGATTGTGTGTGTGTGTGTACATATGTCCTTAATTTTGGTGTGTAAATGACATTGAAATTACTTCTTTTAAAGAATTACTGATGCTTGTGTAAAATTCTGCTGAGAGAGAGAGAGAGAGAGAGAGAGAGAGAGAGAGAGAGAGAGAGAGAGAGAGAGAGAGAGACCAACATGACAGAAAGCCAAGTTACCCACCTACTTACACAGACCCACTCTGAGGTCAAGAATTCATAGAACGTCTTGAAGCTCTTAATTGTTCGGAAAGATTTAGCGGTTCCTTTTAAAATGACTCGCGGTTTTAAAGTCGCCTGTAATTTTTGCTCCCAGACACACTTGTCTTGCATCTGTCTTGTTCGCTGGCAGGGAAGAGGCAAATATTTTCTTTTAACTGAATACCACATCTCTCTCTCTCTCTCTCTCTCTCTCTCTCTCTCTCTCTCTCTCTCTCTCTCTCTCTCTCATCAGACTACAAAAGCTACTGTTTTCTGCTGGGTATCTACCATGGCAATATAGACAAAGAGGAGTAATTAACTCTTGTAAGCTGATCTGGGCTTTATGGGTCTGCCAGCGCGGTTTATTTGTTGCCTTTCTTACTGTTATCAGGCATGGCCAGTGGTAGCTACTACCAGTTCATGAGAATGCAATGGGTGTTGATAAGTACTGGGTTAACCTCAGTGTTTGCTTGGCTGCTGTGTTTCCCATCGTGTAATACTTGCTGCTTTCATATTGTTATTCATTATGCTGTTATTGTATTCACAATTATCTTTTGAGTTCCGGCTTCCAAATTTGTGTGGCCACATAGTCTCAAACAGTTTGATTTTTTATGCCATTTTCGATTTTGTTCCGTTTTCATTGTATATATAATAGACACAGATAATATGCGTACATTTACACTGGTGTATTATCATCAGGTGCATGAAAAATGTAACACGGCCGACAGTGAATGGGTGAATGCCAGTGAATGACTGACAGACGACAGATATTAATATACCCCTATCCATCTGTGTTAGAGCCGGCGTGGGATGAGCAACACCATGCCTTATATGTTTTTTTTTTTTATGGTCAGCTGGTCGAGCAGTTCTAAAAGACAGTTAATTTCTATATGTAAGTAAAGTGACAGTTAATGATGCTGTCTGTACTTTCTAGATACCTGATCACTTTCAACAGAACTTTTTGTTCCAATAGTGTTGAATTATACGAAATCCCTTGAAGAGATTCCGGACTGGTGGCGAAATCGCAGGCTCAGGCTGTTTGCAGTTACCTTGTGTGGCACCGCTGACAGTAATGACTACGAGAGCAGCAAGAACAAAATCAAGTGCAACGAAAAATGCGACAAAGGAAACATATCAGTAACACAGATATAAATAGAAGTACGCCGGCAAATACAATGATAACAGTGACAAATGCAACAAAGACAACTGTAAAAGAAATTTCAGCGATAGTAATAAATCCAAGTATACAATATTACTTTTAATCATGGTATAACACATTAATGGGTAAAATATATGAAAGTGTATCATCAGTACTTTTGTACAGAACTCTCCCCTCATTAACCCTGTGCATTCTTTTCCGTATGTTTATAGGATTTAATAACAATATAAATGAATATTTATCTATACCTATATCTATTTGTCTTTCTATATATCTGTGTATACGTATATATAGCATTACTGTATATATATACACATATATATACAGATATAGATGTATATAGACACACATACATATATATACATATATATTTATATAATATATATATATATATATATATATATATGTATGTATATATATATATATATATATATATATATATATATATATATATATATATATATATATGTATATATATATATATATATATATATATATATATATATATATATATATATATATATATATATATATATATATATATATATATATATATATATATATATATATATATATATATATATATATATATATATATATATATATATTTGGGTGCAGGAAAAACTAAAGAAAGATGTCGGGTGTCTTGTTGACCGCAGAATCAACATAAAGGTTAAAGGAAGAGAATATAAGGCAGTAGTAAGACCAGCACCTATATATGGAGCTGAAAATATGGTCGGTAAAGAGAGCACAAGGGAAGAAATTGGATGAACTATAAAAGTGGTAAAACCATCCAAGAAGGTCCAGGAAAGATGCTGTAGTGGTATGGTCATGTGATGGGAAGGGAGGAGAGGAATGCAGATGGAGGTGCCGAGTGGGAGAGTAAGAAGAAGACCGAAGAGAAGGTGGATGGATGGATGTATATTATATATATATATATATATATATATATATATATATATATATATATATATATATATATATATATATACATATATACACACACACATATATATATATATATATATATATATATATATATATATATATATATATATACACACACATATCTTCAGAGGGTTGACTTTGATAGCTGGCAAGTCTTTTGATGTGAAGGTGCCAGCTCCATACCCTATCTTCTTTAACTGCAACACATCCCAGTCAGTTCCCGTCAGTTAACTATCAAGCTTATAATTCCTGTTTAGCCAACAAAGATGCAGTGGATTTTTAACGAAGCATGGCCACCTGCACGTCTAACTCAGGATTCGAGCCTTGGTTTTCAAGAATGCTGGTGATCACTCGAAGATGTATGTGTATATATATATATATATATATATATATATATATATATATATATATATATATATATATATATATATATATATATGTATGTATGTATGTATGTATATGTATATATACCGGGTGTTTCAGAAATTAGAGCCCCCCCACAGAACAAATGGAAAGTTATGAAGTTTTCTGCTATAGCCTATCTCCAAGTACATTATTTTAAGTTTCTATTAAGCTATTTTTCGTTTTACATTTATTGTATTTTCAGACTGAGTGACAGGTTAGATACAGCCATAGCTAATGACTCAGAGGAAATCAGATGGATTGACGAAACGGGGCTATAACCTTCAGAGAGGCCAGGGATGCTGGTGCATTCTTCATTTCACATTCGTGGATAGCTAAATACATTAAAAGAGATGAGCCCTTTGTTAAAAGAAACTGGAACAAAAATCCATATGACTGTCATCGCAAAAGATTGAGAATCTTGGAAGGCCTGAAGTCCTTTCTCATGAGTCAAAGACATCATAGCTGAGGCAGTGGGTAGACCAAGAAAGTCTTTACGTAAATTGGCGCTTGAACTAGAAACAAAAAGGGAAAGAAGAAAGTTATAGTGCTGTATATCATGAGTTGAAAAAATCTGGTATCAAGCCATTTCATGTTATCAGCAAGCCCAACATCACTCAGCAACAGAGAGAGACTGTGCATGGTTTTGTGGTTCATTTCTTAAAGATTGGGATGAAGCTGACTTTCTCCATGTTGTCGCATCAGATGAATTCTTCATTTACACAGTCAGGACGCCAAATCATAAAAATGACATCATTTGGGCTGCAAAGTTGAATGATATCAGCGATGACATGCGCTATCGCCAAGTTGTGAAATTTCCTGAATGTTTGGTAACAGCCAAACGGTTAATGTGGATCATCAAAGAAAAAGGACAGTCATGAAATGGTGAATACTTCAGAGAAACTGTGCTTACTGGTGGAGTATTTCTTTTCCTCAAAGATGCTGAAAATGTGTTACCTGTTGAAGAAGTCACATTTTTGCATGATAAGGCACCATGTTTCAATGCTCTTTAGATACAGGAGCTGCTTGAAACAGTGGTATCGATTTCTTGTCGTCAAGTGAATTTCCAGGTAGCTCCTGACCTTAATGTGTGTGAAAACATTGGTAGTATCTTAAAGGATCGTGTTGAAGTGTGCACAGTGAACTATGATGGTATACCAAGCCTCGGCGACCTGCGAAGAGAGGTGACCGAAGTGCTAAGGAAATGGGTTTTAATCTCAGCTTTTGCGATTTGCTGAAATCATACCCCTCAAGAATGCAGGCTGTGGTAGAGGCAGATGGAGGCCACACAAAATATTAAATACTCAAAGAGAAACTTAAATAAATACCTGTTCTGAATTACTTTTGTTTTTGCCCATATCAATTTTAGTTTATGCTGTAGAGGGGGCTCTAATTTCAGAAACAACCTGTATACATATATATATATATATATATATATATATATATATATATATATATATATATATATATATATATAATATATATATATATATATATATATATATATATATATATATATATATATATATATATATATATATATATATATATATATATATATATATATATATATATATGAAGAGAAAGTGGTATGTATTGTATTATATATAATACATACACACACACATATATATATATGTGTGTGTGTGTATGTATGTATGTATGTATGTATGCATGTATGTATATATTTACCAGTATCTAAGTAGGTGCCAATTTATTTATGTAAATAGCATCTGTATGAAGGAGTACGTTGTAGCCATGCTTAAGCAGATAACTTTAATTACATTTTTATTTTTAAAAGTATTTATCCTGTTTCCTGTAATTTTACATATTTATCGTGTTAAAGGTAAATCCGGAATTATAAGATTTAAACGTGAATATTTTTATTTAATTCTTAATCAATATCCTCTGTACTTTGTTCACGTATGGAGTCATCAGTATCAGACTTTTTTTTATTTATTATTACTTGAAAGAATTTGCGTTTTACACTTTACCATCATTACCGTCTGGTTGAGCTTCTTTATCATTTACTTCTTCACCAGAAAAGCGGGTCCTTCAAGCCTTTTCCTCATAAAAAAACTAGGTTTATCAGGATGTTTGGAATTCCGACATTTTGGGTTTAAAGAACTTAGATTATAGTGCTGTAATTATCGTTACTAAACTTTTTAACCTCAGAGAGACAGTGAAGACGCTTGAAACACTTGAATGATTCTGCATCACAATTTTCCTCTCCTTGCGTGGTGTATGAGGTATTCTCTCTCTCTCTCTCTCTCTCTCTCTCTCTCTCTCTCTCTCTCTCTCTCTCTCTCAAGTC